>NW_020954590.1:95873808-96208705 GCF_900497805.2 Vombatus ursinus | reverse complement strand
AAGATGAGAAAGACCCTCACTGTTTCTGTTAAAGTGTGAAGCAAAGTACCCTCAGCCTAGAGGGTAGGAAGAGTGCTATGAAAGGCATGAAGAGGGATGAAAAGATTTGGAATAGCTGTCTTGGTGAATGGACAGTGAGTTTGTGAGTTAATTAGGGAGATATAAAAGGCTTGCCTTGTTGCAGTGAGGGACCAGTTGAAATTATGTAACATAAATTTGTAGTGACCTCAGGTAGTCTGGTTTCATGATTTTTCTAGCACCATTGAGGAGTACACATATGTGATTGAAAACTGCAGATTGTGGGAGTAAACTAAGGTTGGGATTTGACAAGGCATGGTGGGCAATAGGATAAAGGGGGCAATGGATTCTAGTTCAGAGTATGTTTGCACTTCTCCATTGTACTCATATGTTTTGTAATTAGTGTATCTGTGTGATGTGTTATATGATCCTTGTGGGCTTCATGAAATTAGGGCTTATATCTTATTTATCTATCTCAGAACTTCAGAACAATACATTACACATAGGACCCCAAGAGAATCACAGCATCTGAGTTGTAGGGGTTCAGGACCAGTCCAGTCTGTACCTAAACTGAAATCTCCTGTGTAGAATACCTGGCAGCTGGTAATCTGGCCTTCATTGGAAAACCTCTAATGAGAAGGAGACCATTATCTTTTGAGGCAGCACCTTCCAATTTTGAATGGTGCTAATTGTTGGGAAGTTTTTTCCTTACATTAGGCCTCAATCTGCCTCTGCAACTTCCATGTATTGCCCGTTGTTCTACCCTCAGGGACTAAATAAAACAAGTCTTAATTCTTCTTCCGTGTGACACTTCAATACTTAAAGAAAGTTATCATGTTCTTTCCCACCAAACCCTTTCACCCCAACAACAAAAAATCTTTTCAAGGCTAAGCATCCCCATTTCCTTCAGCTGATCCTGATATGGCAGGAACTTGAGGCCCTCTACTCACCTGGCCCTCCTTATTAATATTTTTCTAAAATGTGGTGTCCAGAAGTGAACACAATACTTCAGATTGTGGTCATAGTACTGATCAGTGCAAAATAGATCAGTACTATCATCTTCATACCTGAACATTGTGTCTCTCTTAATGCAGCCTATCACATTGTCTTTCCTGTTGCATTTTTTGAGTTTGCAACCCACTGAAATCTTCTGATCTTTTTCTGACAAATTACTGGCTATCCTTAACTCCCTAGTCTTATACTTGCCGAGTTGAGAGGTTTTTGTTTTTGCTTTAAAAATCCGGGCAAATAATTCTTACCAGTTCCTTTTGGGTATATTCTATCCCTAGCCAGGGTCCTGTCATTTTTGTTTTGGGTCAGAGCCTGGAGAGTACCATTTTGTACTTCGGTATCCATCCTTAGTTACCTGTCCTTGTTTCCATCTTCTCTCTATGTCATTTGAAAAACCTAAGTTAATTGGTAAGTTATGCATCCACATCCATTTTTCAGACCTTTTATCGGCCCATTAGAATACTTCTTGTATCTTCGAATTGTATTCTTGAGAAATTCCCAGCCTTATTGAACTGGATTCCCATTCTTCTTAGACCGAGTTTTTGTTTATGAGATCCTACATATTCTTTCTCCAAATTCTTTGAAATCTGCCTCTCCACCATAAATTGACTGCAGCTTTGTTATAAATGCTAAGATGAGGGGATCACTTTACTCCGAGGTTTCTGTCATCTCTACCCTACTATTCATTTCCTCCTTTTTTGGTAACAATAAGATTCAGAATAGAATTTCCTCTTTTTAATTTTTCTGCCTTTGGAAGGGTGAAATTGTAATTAAGGTAGGTCACAAAATTATCTGCTTTGCTTTTGGCAGATACTTAAATAATTGAAGTCCCCTATCACATCTCTTTGCCAGGCTTGTGATCTGTTTGTTGAACTCCACAACTGTATTTTTTTTCATCAAATAGTCTGTAGTATAAATGTCTTCTCTTTCTATCTCTCTTTTTTTTTTTAAATTTTTAATTTTTAGGCAGTTGGGGTTAAGTGACTTGCCCAGGGTCACACAACTAGTAAGTGTCAAGTGTTTGGTCTGGGGCCGGATTTGAACTCAGGTCCTCCTGACTCCAGGGCCGGTGCTCTATCCACTATGCCACCTCGCTGCCCTTTCTACCTCTCTTGATCTTAATCCAAATAACTCTCTAGTGTTTCCCTCTCCAGTTCCTGGATTTCTTAATGTGAGTATATCTTCTAAAGGTACTCCACATCTCTTACCTGTCTTTTTTCCTTTGGAATAAGTATAACCTCCTAGAACCGTATTCCAGGTATGAATCTTATTGCATATTAAACCACATGTGTACATTTTTATATGAACATTTGAAAACATGGCTTTTATTAATAGCTCCTTTCTTAGATTTTATCTCCTGGACCTTTGGGGTATGTACAAAGCTATTTGCAGCTGTTTTCTGTTATCTGGCCTTCTTGTTAGACGTGGGTAATTATTTGTCTCCCCCTTCTGTTTCCAATGAAAAGTATTTTGATTATATTTCCAAAATTCCAGACAAATACATTATTTCTAGACCTTGTCAGATGTACTTTATTCCTACCCTGGAGTCTGTTATTCCTTTGTTTTAGGTTATTCTTAACTAGCTTCTTCCTTCCCAAATCTTCCTTTTCTCTTCTGCTTTCCTTGGTTCCAGTGAGCAGCAGTGATGAAAACATTATTTACCACCCTCCATCCCCCACGATCTTCAATTTCTTGCCTAAGACTTTGTAATCTTTGGCAGTGTTTTTTAAGTTACTTCTGTCAGTATCATTTGTGCTCATGTGAAGCACCAGATATGACAGATTTTGGAAACTTCAGTCATGTATTGACTGTGTACTCCAGTAAAGCAGGAGACCTGCTCGCCTGCCATCACTGCTTGGAGGTGATTAGGTGGCCTAGAGTCAGGAAGACCATTCAAATGTGGCTTCAGGTACTTATTGACACTGTGACCTTGGGCAAGTCACTTAACTGCCGACTCAGTTTCCTCAAGTGTAAAATGGGGGTGATAATAATAGCATCTCCCTTGCAGAGTTATTGTGAGGATCACGTGAGATATTTATAAAGTGCTTAGCACAGTGCCTGGCACATAATAGGCGCTTAGTAAATCAATCCTCCTCTCTTCCCCTCTTTTCTCACCCTTGCTTGCCTGTCACTTGACAATACCACTGGATAGGCATCATAACTATTTTGAGCACTTGCTTCTTCTAGAGGAATCTTCTTTAAGAATAGCCTCCTATTTGTTGATTACTTCTAAGTGTTTGCTGGTGAATCTTCTCCTGATGCATTCAGCATTCCCCTCTGCTTCTCCATATTCTTTTCTTCTCCTTTTTTTTAAGGGAGCACCTCATTCTCTCTAATAAGTTGGAGGGTGGAGGGTTTCTTGTACTCTTTTACTTTATCTTCTTAGAGGGTGGGTAATTAGCCTGCATTTTGAGCCACTTAGCTATGTCAAAATACAAATAACACACTTGATGCAGGCTACTGCAGAATTCTTCCTATTTAACGAAAGTGAGTTCTTTAGTCTGTGTTCTTGCTAGTAGCTCCTCCAAAAGAACTGCTATGGTCAGCTGCTTGTGTGAGTGCCTTAACTTTAGATGTCATTCTCCTTAACTCCTTACGCACATTGAATTTCCTTTCCCTTATCTTGATGGCTTCTTATTTCCCTCTGCCTTACCAGCCACATCTTTGTCTTTCTCCTCAAGTCCTTCAAATTCTTTTCAAGCCTGGCCAAAATCAATTGCTTGCCAATTTCCCTTTTAGTTAAAGAGTTTTGCATTTGAAATGAACATATCCTGAGTAAGATACCAGGCTTGCAAGTAGGAAAAGATCAGCACATGCTGAGATGGTAGTTAACTATAAATAATTATCATAAAGTATAGGATTTTGAGTAGTAGAGAAGAAAGCAAGGAACAAAAACATCCTGATGAAAAAAAAAGGATGTCATTAAAAATTAAAAAGTCATTAAAATGAGGGGTTAGACTAGTTGATTCTAAGGTCCCTTGCAGTTCTAATTTTCATGACCTAGTAAGTAGAGGGATATAAAGTTAAAACAAATAATTATGGAACTATCTGAATGAGGGTCTTTGGATCAAAGTAAAATTATTAGCTTGATAAACTCAGTGAACAGTAGGGTGCCGTAGTAACATTTTAATAGGCTGATGCTGAAAAGCAAATTGTGGGGAGAATTTATCTTGAAGAGGGAGCAGCCTAAGTGTGGAGAATGGGAACAGAACAGGAGAACCAAGTGAAATTTCAAAGGAAGAATAATATTATTTTGGTGACTGTTTGGAGGTACTTTTGATTTTTACTCTCTTCTGCCGCTTTGACAGCTATAAAATCGGAGGGAGTCAAATTCATAAACATATCTGCTTTGTACAAGGTACTGTGCTAAATGTTGTGAGTGATAGAAAAATAAATAATGTAATCCATTCCCTACAGTATAATAAGGGAAATGAATATGTGCACAAGAACATAATACAGTACAAATAGCAATGAGTTTGGAGTCACAGCTCAAGCATCACCTCTCTTGTTACCCATGTAAGCTTGGGTAAGTCATCTAACTTCTATTATCCTTAGTTTCCACACCTGTAAAATGAGAGGACTGGACTATATGGACAAAGACCCCTTCCAGCTCTACATCTGTGATCCTATGATTTTCTGAAATAGGATATAGAAATCACAAGTACTTGGGAGGAGGTGCAAACTGAGTACTGTGGAAGTTTTAAAGAAAGGTTACTTTTAGTGGAAGGATCAAAGGCAGCTTCACAACAGATATGACATCTGAATTGGGCTTTGAGGATTTCAAAAGGTAGAAATGGGAGTAGGGAAAAGAAAGTATTCTAGGGGTGATAGAGAGTATCAATAAGGGCACAGAGTTGGGAAACGTCAAGATGCATTTCCTAGTTTAAGGGACCATAAAATATGCAAAGGGGCATGATGAGAGAGACAGTTGAAGAGGTAAGTTGGAGTCAGATTGTAGAGAATAAGGCACTTAAACTTCACTCTTTAAGTGGTTAGAAACCAATAGACTATGAACTTCTTGAAGGCAGAGACTCTATCCCCAGTACTAGCACAATACCTTGCTCATCGGATGTGCTTAATGAATGCCAGTTGATTTGAATTACAGATTTTTTTAAGTAGGGGAATGACATAACAAGAGCTGTGATCATGGAAGGCGGTGGGTAGGATAGTGTATAGGAAGAAAGAAACTTAAAGGCAGGGAATTTGGTTTGGGGGAGCTACTAAAGTAGTACCAAGTGAGAAGAATAAGGATTAGGACAAATATTGAGTGGTGGTAATGGTGAGGATGCTCATGAAAATAAGAAAGGAGACAGAAATGAAAGGATTTGACAAATACTGATAACTGTGTGTAGAGAAAGAAAAGTCAGGTGATGCCAAGGTTAAGCATACTTGACTGGGAAAACAGTAGTGTAATTAACAGAAATTAGGGACGATAGGAAGGTCAGGTTTAAGAGAAAAGCAGTTGAGTTATTGTCATGTTGAACCTGAGATCTGGACTGTATACTTACTTAGTTGGAGATATCCAGTGAGGAATTACAGATGTAAGACATTAAAACTTGGAGGAAAAGTTGGACCTAGGGTAATTTAGGAGTCATCCAAATAAAGGTAATAGTTGAAGTCATGTGAGAAGATGAAATTATTGATGGAGGGGGGAAGATGGAAGCTTGAAGATGGAAAGGCTGAGAGAAGTGGAACAGACAATTAGCATTTATTAAGCACTTAAGTGTACTAGACACTAGGATACAAAGACAAAAACGAGTCCCTGCCGTTAATGAGATAGCTTGATGTTCAGGGAACAAAATAGGTATGCATATGAGCAAATATGAAAGTAATTTAATGTGACAGTAGAAGCTGGGAGGATCAGGAAGGGTCTCTGGTAAGAAAGAGTACTGGAGGCAAGCTTTGAAGGAAGCCAGGGATTCTAAGAGGAAGGGGTGAATTCTATGACATACAAAGTCATAGTGTTGAAAGATTGTCCTACACCTGGAACAGCAAGTGTGTCAATATGTCTGACGTGGTGTGCATGAAGGAGGGAGTAGCATAGAAGAAGTCTAGGAAAATATGCAGGAACCAGATTGTAAAAAACATTAAAGACCGAACAGAAGAATTTCTCTTTTGTTCTAGAGGGCGATAAGGAGCCACTGGAGCTTTTTGAGGTGGGGGAAGTGACATAGAAAGACCTCTGCTGCCAGAACATCACTGGCAGCCTTGTGGAAGATGGATTAAAAAAGGGAGAGATTTTAATCAGAGAAGGCTTTTGGAGTGGTCCAGGCCTGAATTAGAGTATTGGCCATGTGAGCAGAGAGAAAGAATTGAATGGGAGAGATACTAGAGAGAGAGAATTTTAAAAACTTGGCTACTAATTGGCTATAAAGGATAAGGTAGAAGGAAAAGTCAAGGGTAACTTGGAGGTTTCAAACTTAGGTATCTCTGCAAGAATAGTGAAATGCCCCCGATAGAAATAGGGTAGTTAATAAGAGGAATGGGTTTGGGGGAAAAGATAATGAATTCTATTTCCGATATGTTGAATTTGTGGTGCCTGTGGGACAACTCATTAGAAATGTCCAATAGGCAGTTGGTTACGTTGGCTCAGAAGTGCTACTGGGACTTCAAAGTCAGTGATGTTTGTTAACTGTTCAGAAATCAGAAGAGAGATCATCATTGCCATTAAAAACTAGAAAACAATGAGCTATAACTCATCTATCTTTCTCTAATCCTTGTTGTCTTCCTCAGCATTCATTTCATTTGATCATTTGACACACATCAAAATTAATCTTTCCTACTTGTTTCCTTGGTGTGACATAATGCTAATATGAGTTTATTTTGTGTTGTTTTGTTTTGTTTTTAACCAAAATAATCTTTTCATGTTCTGGCATGGACAGCTGATTGAGAGTTCAATAACATTCAGCTTAATTGGAGATCAGATTTCTGGCATCATCAGACTCCTGGATGGTGGCCCTAAACCAAGTAAAGCAAGAAGGCTTTTGAGCATTAAATATCCTAAATACTGGTGCAAGTTTCGGGACTAAAGCACTTTGCTCCTTAGGAGACACAATAGACCTTTTACTCAAAGCCTTATTTACCTTCATTTAATACAGAATTATTATGAAGATTGATTTTCTGATTTCCATCTCCTTCCTTAGCAAATTGAAAGCACTTAAACTGAGGAGTTTGGGGGCAAGGAAGGAAGAGAACTATTAGAGGAAGGCACCATAATAACGGATAGTGAAAGAAGGAAGAAAGAAGAAAAATTAGAGTAGGCAAAGCTGGTGCCTTCAAGCCCAGGACATAATGGATGTTCATAATGGCTGAGTTATTCAAAGATGGTTAAATACATCTCTTCCAAGTCTAGGAAATGTGGATTATGTAAGGATTACCATAACAATGATCAAAATGTTAATACTTAAAAAGGTAGTTATAGTTCTTTAAAGTGGTTTTCCGTAAAACTGTACTTACCTGAGTAACAACTTTAATATGAAGAGTCAGTTTCATTCTGAAGTATTTTCAGGTTCCTAGTTTCATTTTTATTTTTTCTGTAATTATCTTGAGTGATAACCAATTGCACAATCAACTTAGTATTATTGAACAAGTCATTTAACCTTTGCTTAGTTTCCTGATTTTCAAAGTTAGGGCAGATATTTTATCCATTTATACTTCACAATCCTACACTTTAAAATAATATGTCTTAAGTATCAAAGGAGATAAATGTGAGTGCTTTAAAAGTAAAAGCATATTAAGCTAATTCAGAGAGTGAGGATATTTCTCCTTTTTTCTTCCTTATAGTTAGTTACGTGAATGCAACATGCTTCCCAAGTGTGTTTTCCCATTTCTTTATTGATGCCACCTAGAGCTGCCATCTTTAACCCTCACATAACAAGGAAAGACCTTGATTACCTGTTCCTTAAAATATTTAAGAGTGCATGTGTGTGTATTCCCTTATTGGCTTAGAGAAATTGATTTGATAGTATGTCTAAATATGCAATTTTTAGCAGAAAATTATAGGTGGGAAGATATTAATGTTTAGTGATTAAGTTGAAGGGATGAAGTAGTTGCTATGAAAGGAGAGAGAAGTGGAGGAAGAACATTCTCCCAAACTGCCATCATTGCCTATAAATGCCATTTCCCAGAGCCTTATAATTATGGCCTTGAACTTGGACATAGTTCTTCTGCTCAGTGTTAGGTTTTTCCTGTTCAATTCTTCCTTAATTGCTCTTAGATTTACTGTTTCTCTTGTAACTTTTTTGACTTTGCTAATTTTCCCTATGCCCCAGGAACATGTGGCAGTTACCAAATGCCCCTGGTCTGCCATTTGAGGGTTTTTTTTAATGTGGAAATTCCAGCATAGGTTATTTTTATATATACATATATATTTTATATATATATGTATATATAATTATAACACATTATGGAAGCTTTGATGTTTAGTGCCATGTTCTTGATAGCATTACATTGTAGTACCACTTTATTTAAGTAGTTCTCAAATTTCCCAAATTCTTTGGGTGTTTACTTAATTAGTTTTTTAAAGGCATTAATTATATTAAAAGTCATTAAACAAAGGAAGATAAAACGAAATCAGTTCTTTACAAAGAGGCCATAAGGAATTGTCATTGCAATCTTTGATTTCCTCCTTCATAGATGAACGTGTGTATGTGTGTATACATGTCCACATATGTGTTTAAAAATCTGATTCTCCCTTCCATATTGACTCTTCTGTAGTGAGTCTCTATCTCTTCTCTATCCACAGAACACATATAACCATATGTGACATTTAAACAATTTAGTTACCAATATTATAATTTCCCAAAATATAAAGCTTTCTGTTCTTTTTATGTCATTGATATCATATACAGATACATATTGATTTCATGTCCATTCTTTAAACATTACACACACACAGATTTTATATAACTAAGGATTATTTAGAATATTTCACTTAATTTCTTTTTTTTTTTTTTAGCTATTTATTTTATCCATTTAAACTTTCTGGTTTCAGAGGCGACCACCAGATAATTCTTTCTATGTAAGAACATGTAACAAGAATCCAAAGAAAACAAAGTGGTGGTATCATGGTAAGCATTCAATTTGAAATGACTTTTTAAAAAAAATAACATTTCAAGAAGAATTATTATATTGCATACAGTCAGGTTAGTGGGAGGGGGCTTATGGTTTGAAATCCTTGTTCCATGATGTGTAAGGAATTTTTTTTTTAGCAATTTTAATTGTCATCTTTTTGCATGGTGGGAGTAAAAAAAAAAAACAACAACAAAAAAAACACTTTGGATTCCAGTTGGTGAGCAAAAATAGATAACTATCATCCAAAGGAGCTAAGTTAGGGCAATAGATAGAGCACTGGACCTGGGTTTAGGAAAACCTAGGTTCATATCTGGCTGACACTATGTGACCCTGGGCAAGTCACTTAATCTCTAGCCCACTCAGTTTCCTCATCTCTAAAATGGAGATGATAATAGCATCTACTTCCCAGAGTTATGAGGCTCAAATAAAATAATATTTATGTAACACTTTGCAAGCTTTAAAATGCTATATAAATGCTAACTATTATGAACAAATAAAATGATATTAATATTTTAAGCATTTACCATATATACATAAAAATAGAAGAAATCTCTTTGTAAATTTTCAGCTCAGAAATAATGTTGGTGGAAAAATTTTGCTTTTATAAGTAAAACTAATTCTTTTTAGTATAAATATTGATGCTATTTGTTTTCCTTTGGTCTGAAGTAGATAATTTCAGTAGGAAAAGATAATCAATTTATGGTAACTTATTAAATACAAGCTTTCTTTATCCTACTGCTTCCCTCAAGAATTGATGATTAGGTGTTGTACCTTCTAAATTATTTGTAATTTCCATAACTCTTAAGTTTCCTCATTCTTTTTCTCTTTGTTAGGTTGATAGGATTGTGTTAATGTTTGAGTGTTTTTCTGTCTTAATTACTTGTAGAAACTTATTTGTATCTAATATATGATAATCTATTTAAAATCTAATAATGACTTTGTATTGTACCATTCTTTGTTGTAGTTAGTTTCCTTCATAGTACAGTCTTCTTTACTAAGCTAAAAATCAGTGGAAAGTCTAGAATCAAAGTATTGACACAACTATTTTATTTAAAAATCTGTTAAACTGAGTGGAAACTTTTTGCCCAATAGGTGTGCTTAGATGAATGGGTCATAATTTTGTCAAAAGTAGTAATATACTTATATTTCTATCACACTATGAGGTTCACTATGCATTTTCCTCCCAGCTGTGTGAGGTAAGTGTTTCAGTTGTTATCCCCATTTTGTGGATGAGTAAATAGTTTCTGAGGAATAAGAAAAGTGGCATCAAGAAAAGAGCCCCATGGCTTTTCTCTTCCAATACATTTGAAAAAAAACTTTCCAGGATGACCTTTGTGTCTGTGTTCACTGTCCTTCACAGCTCCATTTCACATTGCATTAAAATGTCTCTTAACTGGGCAGTAGTTAACTGTCCATTTTGGAGGAGAGAGATTAATGGCATTATTGTTAAGATAAACTTCCATCTTTTGCTGTTTTGAGAGGTAGTACAGTTTCATAGAGCCAGCCTATCCCTTGTAACTCCCTTGGGTCAGGGACTCTTCAACATTAATGTTAGCCTCACAAGGAGGATATCATCATTTGGGATTAGACTTTGTTATTGTTTTTTAGTGGTTTTCGATTGTGTCTGACTCTTTGTGTCCCCATTTGGGGCACTCCAATGGTTTGCCATTTTCTTCTTCTGCTAATTTTATAGATGAGGAAAACTGAGGCAATAGAGTTAAGTGACACAGGGGCACACAGCTAGTAAGTGTCTGAGACCAGCTTTGAACTCAAGAAGAGGAGTCTTCCTGATTCCAGGCCCATGGATTACACTTAACCTAAGTCAAATATGGTTTCATTGCTGCTTGAGTAAGTTTTTATGTTCTTTACCCAGGAGGTTGGGATTTCTACGTTAAAAAACTTGACTCAGAGATCACAGTCCTTCCTTTCTTCTGTGGTACCATTTCAGTACTGTAGCCTCTGTAGTGCATTAGTTAACCACAATAGTGCTCAGATGTGTTGAGATTTTGGTATAAAAATTATGTATAGATAATTACAAGGATATCTAAGTGGTATGAAAGTTATTCCTGTTTTTCCAGATTTTATCGTCTTTCCTGTTTAGAAAGTAATTGTTGGGGCAGCTAGGTGGCGCAGTGGATAAAGCGCTGGCCCTGGAATGAGGAGGATCTGAGTTCAAATATGACTTCAGTCACTTACTAGTGTATGTATACTAGCTGTATGACCCTGGGCAAATCACTTAACCCTGAATGCCTCAAAAAAGAAAGTAATTGTTGATGTTTATCTGAAAAGTCTTTATATTTTACTCTTAGCCGGCTATGTTTAGTCCTAGTCTGCTTATGATCATAGAAATACAGAATTGAAAGGGGATCTCAAAGGTAATCTTGTCTACCCTTCAGGCAAAACACAAATGTTAGGTATAAATAAACTTTAACATCCCCGAGAAGAGTTTATCTAGCATCTGAAAATTTTCAGTGGCAAAAAAACTTAGTCCTTTTAAGGCCACCTATATGACCTTTGCACACCTCTGTTAAGTTCTTTATTATATTGAACCAAAAATTTGCCTCCATATCACTTCTATCCATTGATAGTAGTTATTTCCTCTGGAGATAAGCATCCTTCTTTAAACCTTCTCTTTAGGCTAAACAGCCATAATTCCTTCAGTAGTTTTTTTTTTATGCCGTAACACACTGCTCTTTACCTGCTCCAGATTGTTGTTAATGCCTCTTATTAAATATGACATCCAGAACTGCATATACTGTTCCAGATGTGTTCTGACCAGGGGAGAATACAGTGAGACTGTCATAATAATTTATTTAACATTTACATCAAAGCATCTTCCTTTTAGTAATCCTTGCTCTGGACATTATACTTTTGTTAAGGCAGATGAAGATTACATTAGCTGCTTTGATTGCTTTGACTCTCATGAGCTTTTGGTTTGGCAAACCCCTTAGATTTTTTTTTTTTCACGTAACTTTCTTTTCAGGCACATTTTCCCCATCCTTTGTGCAGTTCTTTGAAACCGATTGTATAGACTTAATTTTTATGCTCGTAATTTCTTTCATCTTTCAGTCTGTCATTCCAACCAATCCGTCTTTTGGACCCTGATTCTGTCAAGCTATTTATGTATTAGTTAAATCATTTCAGCCCTCTGTCATTTTTTAAATTTGATAAGCATGTCATTGATGTTGTCACATTATTGTTTTTAAAAATATTAAGGAAAACAGGACCTTGTAACTTGCCTTGAGACCCTCTGCCACATAGACATAAATCCATTAATCAGCACTCATTGGATTTTTCAGTCATCCAGTTCCAAACTGGCCCCATTGCATTATCCCTGTTCATTTCTTTTTGCTTTTCAAAGCAATTTCATAAGAAAGTTGATAAATACCTTGCTGAAACCCAAATATGTTGTCCCATCAGCATTCTCCTGTCTTAAAGAAAATGAGTCTTCTGTGGCATGGTTTATTATTATTTTTGAATTTTTTTATTGATGGTTTTTTTACATTTCTTATTTTTAAATTTATTAGTGTTATTTGTATGTGGATAATTTTAAACTTTATTGTGAAAAGTCATCAGTACTAACATTCCATTATTCAGAAAACAAAAAAGGATTATATATGAAACTGTGAAATTATGTAATTTTAAAAGTGTATATTAAATTTAACAAGGAAGAAATGAAATTGCCCTGTTTGTCATGACTTGAATGAATAAATCATAACGCATTTATTAAGGGATTACTGTGTGCCAAGTACTATGTTAAGCACCAGGGATAAAAAAGTTTTTTTCTTTTTCTTTTTAAAGAAATAGTCTCTCCTTTCTAGAAACTTACTGTAGGGATAGACAGTATCTGTAGGGGAAGGTGACCAGGAAAAAGAGTTTTGTTTTTGGAACATGCCAGAGGGGTGGGAGGTGGGGGGAATTGGAAGCTGGTAGGAAGGTTTCCCCACAGGAGTAGGCAGAGAGTAGATCCATTACTAGATGGGATGTGAAACTGAAGGATGGTCTGGTATCCATTTACATTTATTAATGTAACACAACCAGTTGAACATAGAAATCTATCTTACCTGACAGGGAAATAGGAGGGAAGAAGATTAAGTAAAGGGGGAGAAGTGACAGAAAGAAGGGCAGATTGGAGTGGTGGTAGATAGAAGTAAAACACTGGTGAGGAGGGAAAGGGTGAAAGAAGAGGACAAAGAGGAGGAAAAATAGGATGGAGGGAAATACACAGTAATCATAACTGTGAGTGTGAATGAGATGAACTCTCACATAAAACAGAAGTGGATAGCAGAGTGGATCAAAAACCAGAATCATACAATATATTGTTTACAAGAAACACACTTGAAGCGGAGACACATACACATACACATGTTGGGTCAAATGGGGTAGTTTGATAATTTGAAATAGACTCAGTCAACATTTAATAAAGTTGGACCCTGGAGTAGTTCAAAGCACTGTGCTAAGCACTGGAGATACAAAGAAAGACAAAAATAGTCTCTTCTCTCAGGGAGTTCACAATCTAATTGGAGGTGGGGGGTAGGGATGGAGAATAGCAAACAGCTATGTCAAACACGGAATAGAATAAAGATAATCTAGGCTTCTTTCAGATGTAATTTCAGCTGACTTGTAGGAAGCCAAGGAAGTCTAGAGGCAGAAAAAAGGAGGATGGAGGACAGCCATTGAAAATGCACAGAATTGCATTTTCAACCGATGAAATGTATGTAAGGAACAGAAAGGAGGCCAGAGTCACTGAAACATAGAGTATGTATAGGGGAAGATTAGAAAGGTAGAAAGGAACCAGGTTATGAAGGACCTAAAAGCCAAACAGAAGGATTTTATATTTGATCCTGGAGGTAATAGCGACCACTGGAGTTCACAAGAATAATGTGACTTGTCAGCTGCTTTGCTAAAAATCTAGGTTACTGTATCTCTATACCCTTTGATTTCCCAGTCTGGTAACTTTGTTAAAAAAAAAAAAGGAAGAAAGAAAGAAAGAAAATGAGGTTAGTCTGGCATGATTTGGATTTTAAAAAAGTTTTTATTCCTCTGTTGTTTTATGCTTCACTTCCAAATGTATTCCTGCCCTCATCTTTCCTCAGAAAGCCTTCCCCCCCCCCCAGTCTGTCTCTGTCTCTCTGTCCGTCTCTCTTTTTAAACAACAGCAACAAAATGTTAAAGAATGGGTTGGAGGAGTGGGGTGGAGGTGGGATGGGGAGTAGCTCTGCAAAGTTAATCAAATAGCCAAATGGGACTTTATAGGCATTCATAGTTCCTGTCCTCTGCAAATAAAGGTGTGTTTTTTTCTATTTGGGACCAGGCTTGATCATATAATTACACAGAATTAGTTTTGGTGTTATTGTTCTTGTACATTGTTTGTAGATACTATGTACAAAATTTTCTTGGTCTTGCTTAATGTTATCTGTTCTTGATAAAGCCAAGCTAGTTCTTTTTATCATTTTTCTGGATGGTTCAATTACCATTACACCTTGAATATAGTAATGCCTTTGAAAATTTCTCCTGGAATCAAAGTCAGATTCACCGTATTACTCAGACATCCACTCTTTTTTTTTCTTTCTTCATATTTTTCCAATTACATGTGAAGATAATTTTTAACCTTTATTTTTTAAAAATTGAGTTCCAAATTTTTCTCCTTTTCTCCCTCTCCTCTCTCCCTAAAATGGTAAGCAGTTTGATATAGGTTATATGTGAGACATCCATTCTTTTCACTTTTTTTTGAAAAATCTATGCATTTGCCTTTTTCCAGTCCTGACACTATCCCTCACCCTGTTCATATCCAGGTTTTTTTTTTAAACAAACAATAATAGTCTCAGTGATATCTTTGAAATCAAATTTGTCTTCTTGTTTAGACTCTCTCTAGTTCACTTTGATTTGTTTTCAT
Organism: Vombatus ursinus; assembly: GCF_900497805.2. NCBI lineage: Eukaryota > Metazoa > Chordata > Mammalia > Diprotodontia > Vombatidae > Vombatus > Vombatus ursinus. Next base: position 96,193,707 of record NW_020954590.1, on the reverse strand, counting down.
TGTAGATCATGAAATTTTTTTTTTTGATTGTTCTTGAGGGTTCTTTACTTGGATTTTTGTTTTCTATTGCTATTCTTCCTATCCTTTCTATGTATTATCTACTTTGGTGAATATAGTAAGGCAGGATTTTTACCCCTTTCCCTGGCCTTTTTCCAAATTAAAGTCATCTTGATTAGCTTTGCAAAATTCCAGGTAAATTCTTACCAGCCTTTGTTAGAGAGATTCTTTCTTTGGCCCAAAGATTATCATTCTTATTTTTAAGAATTTTTGGTCTAGGGGCAGCTAGGGGGCGCAGTGGATAGAGCTCCAGCTTTGGAGTCAAGAGGACCTGAGTTCAAATTTGGCCTCAGACATGTGTCACTTACTAGCTGTGTGACTCTGGGCAAGTCACTTAACCCCAATTGCCTCACCAAAAAGGCCAAAAAAAAAAGAATTTTTGGTCTAGAAATAATGTCCCTCAGGAGGATATCTAATTTCTTAAGCTACAAGTCTTTAGCTACTTTTTGTTATAAGCTAAAGTGAGGTATAACTTTTTTATCTCATTTTACCAAATACCACCTGAATCCTATTACTAGCTTTTAGTCACTAAGTCAAGATGGTAGAAGCTACCATTACTTCCTAGAAGATAGATACTAATCCACTAGGATATCTTGCATCACTTCTGTCTTCTCACCATCCACCCTCACTCCAAAAAACAAGGGAAAAAAAACCAATCTCCTTGTCCCATTCTAATTATCTGACCAAAAGATTGGATCTCTTTCTTGAGATCTTTGAAAATATTGCTAGTCATCCATGACAGCCATAATTTGATGTTTGACCTTACTTTAAAAGCTGATGGGGATAATTCCTTCCTACTACGGTATGTGTTCATTGATCCAACAAATAACTGGAATAAGAGATTTGTCTTCAACTATGAAGCTAGACTACATCTGCTATATGTTATAGACTATTAATTGTGGGTAGGATGTCCATGGTTTCAATTTTTAAGAATGTCCCCCTGTCTAGAGTCTGTAGGCTACATTCTATCCAGCCCTTCGTATTCATACTCTTTAGCTTTGGAGAATCAATAGGATATTTCTATCCTCTTCATAGTCATACTAAAAACTCGTGTCTGAGACCTCTAAAGAATCTCATTTTGGTCTTACACCTAATATTCTCTGTTTGACCTCTCATTTCTTACCTATTAGTAATCCAATTCCAGTTATCAAAGATGATTCAGTTTTATTTTTGAAGGAATCTCTGTTAAATGTAAGCTTTGTTCTCCAAATATATATTCCCCCAACAGCTGATAACTCCTATCTCAATTTAATTTATTAAATATCTTTTAAATACCTTTGTGCAAGGCACTGTATCAAATGCTTCAGCTTATTTAAAAAAAGTCTGATTTCAGAGTGCTTACAAGGAGAGATAAAATGTATGTACATACTCTTTAATACAAAATACATGTTATAACAAGAACATGAATATGTGCTTTTAAGTGCTTTGAGAGATTTGAGGCAGGAAGGGATCAGGAAAAGCGTTTATGAAAGAGAGAGTGAATACTTTCCAGGAGGGTCATATGCAGATGCTGAGAGATTAGAAAGTGCAACCCAAGTGCAGAGTATGAGTAGTTCATTTGAGGAGATCATAGTGTATATGAAGAGGAATAGGGCTAAATTGGCTCCTTTACAAACTTGGCTGAAGAGAACCAGTTAGTTTCTTTCCAACAATTATACTCCCTCCACTCATCAGCAGAATCAGAATCTCTAGAGGATTGGTTCACAGGACTTTCTTAGGCTTTCTGGAAGGTAAGTGCAGATTAACTGATCCTTTGATTGCCACGAAGCCATTCCTACAGAGACGGGCTGTGTCAGCTGTCTGTCAGTCCTGATAAGTTGATGACAGCAGATTATTTGTTTGGAGCAATAGTTTCACAATTGTATCCTTGAATTCTTTGAATTTCTTTGGTGCTATTCCATCTTATAATTATTTTATTTATCTTTAATATGTAAATGAATTGATTTCTGGCCTTTGAACTCTAAGGACTATTTTGTTTTGTTTATATCTTTTTAGTGTACATAAGTAATTTCTCCTTTTTGTAACAAAGACTGAAACAAAGGAGAAAAAAAGCAGTTCGGGAAAACCAATCAGTTCAGTAACTGAGTCTTAATAGTATATTTAATGTTTCACACCATAGTACCCCAACTCTGTGCAAATTTTAATGAAACAGTCCTTTCTGAAATTATGCATTCCATGAGAGACCTTTCTAAAGAAAGGTTAGTAAACTCTGAATTTGGGCAACTTCTACTTTTTCATTAACAGTTTGACAAGTGCATGATTTTTTTCCTGTTATGTGCATATACATATTTGTGTATTTGTATAGAAAAGGAATACGTATCATTTGGATTTTTATTTCACTTGATTGTTTGCAGGGGTAGGGAACCTGCGACCTTAAGGCCACATGTGGCCTTCTAGGTCCCCAAGTGCAGCCTTTTGACTGAGTCCAAGTTTTACAGAACAAATCCTTTTATTAAGGGGATTTGTTTTATGAAGTTTGGATTCAGTCAAAGGGCAGCACTTGAGGACCTAGAGGGCCACATATGGCCTCGAGGCTGCAGGTTGCCCACCCCTAGTTTAGAGTGAATATTGATGGTAAATCATAAATTGATCAGGCATATGCTTCCATTTCTCAAAAGACACAAAACAAGTTTCTTTTTGAATCTTTGTGTAACTCTTTGATTTGTCAAATTAATATAATCAAGACTTAAACTAAAGATTGTTGCAAAATCATATTGATTGGAGAGATAGGGTCAAAGTAGGGCTACAAGTTTTAAAAGTATATTTTTTGCCTCATGAAGTTATTTCTGTACTAGAATATTTTGTAAATATTTGTGCATACTTTTTTAATATATTCTTCTTTTTTTTTTCTTTAAGATGATACATGTTGATGCCACCATTGTGAACCTCGTAGCAGAAGATAGCCCTACTGAGAAAATGAGCACTTTGATCATTCAGTCTTTGAACTTTAACTTTTGACTGGAAGTGACCTATAGGCAATGAAGACTGCTTCCTTTTTCTGCATTTTTACTTGTGTGCATTCTGGGCACGTGTTGATCGCTGGTTCAGTCCAGGCAACTGACATGCTTTATTAGTCATACAAGTATTAATGCAGGTGTCAGGAAATGTCAGAGTAATTCCATTTTTTTATTTTTATTTTTTAAAGCTTTTGGAAAATGTCTAGGGCCTCCATGCATTGTGCAATAACAGTGACTTCTTGGCAGTTTTGAGACGTTCATTGCTGGCAGTGGACGTTGGTAACAGGAAATGTTTTACTCCTGCCACCAAATGATAAATGCATGAAAGGGCCTATGAAATGAGTTTATCAGTTATAATGGGATTATAAATAAAGTGAAGGATCCATCATAACTTTGAAAGTCACCCCAACCATTTAATATTTGGATTCTATGCACTGTGATCCTAAGGTTTAGCAGCATGAATTAACATGCTTGTTTATAAAGGACTGTAATGAAAGATCATTGCATATTTATTGAATTGTTTATATGCTGTCATATTGTTTTGACATGAAAGGTTTTTGAGTAACATTGGCAGAGAGGTACAATATGTTATCCCTATGGTGAAAATAAATACATTTGTTGTATGTAGTTACTCAGTCTCTGAAGTAAAGGTATGAGTAATATAGGGTATGAATGGTTTAATCAAGGCTTTATTTTGGAAGTAAGAAAAAATGGCAGTGATCATTGAATTGCTGCAGTCCATAATTGGGCTTGTAATTTGTACATTAAAAGCTTTTTCCAAGTAGATTACATTCTGTTACTTCCTGCTAGCCATCAGCATGAGCCCTGCTGCCTTCACAATATTTCATTTATTTATGTGTTTGAAAAATCCATACACCATTTTGTTTGCAGTCTCATTTCTTTTGTTATATTGTAAGTCGAATTTGAATGTTGCAATATTTTAATTGAAAAACTTTGTCAAAATATTTTCTTGTAAATTTTCTTTATCTGTAAGCACCATTTTGTCTTTTAATCCTGTACTATAAAGAAAGAAATACATTTTTGACAGAGGCTTAATGTTTTGACAAAAAAGTGTGGACATTTTTATTTAAGTTTAAATAATTAGAGAATAATATGATATTTTTGCTTGTCTGTTTCACACAGCTCTAGTTTTTCCCTTTTTTTGGTGGTGGTTCTTCAGAAGCCTTTGCATTTAGATGACTTTTCTACAAAAAAAAATGTTGAAAGATAGGTTTAGTTGTTGTCACCAATATTGTAATTTAATGATATTGCAACTTGGTTCTCTTTTAAGAAAGCATTTAATGTATTTTATAAACTACCTTTAACACTTATGCAAAATCAGTTTCTACTACAATGTTTTTACTAATGCCTTATGGTTGCACTTTGAAAAAATAAATCCTACGGTGAATATTTGCTTTAATTTGGAGCTTTGGGAAAAAAAAAAGGGGGAATTGGCTGAAAGTATTGAAATATTACCCCAAAAAAACTAAATCTAGAATTGGCAAAAGGTATTCTAAGTACTGTTTTTAATCTGTGTATAGTAATGATATTTTGTAGCATTGTACATACTGTTAATTACATAAAACCTTGCACTTTTTTATTAAAAAGTGTAATTGCTGAACTCAGGGGTGGGTAGGCCTCGTATTTTTGCTGTAGAAGTGTTGAATTTTTAAGGAAAAATATGGCCACCAAATTATGGCTGTTGTTAATTTAGCAACACTGCTAGTTTGCAACTCTCACCTTTTCTATTAAAAGTTTGCTTTAGATCTCATTTAACACTTAAAACTGTGTGGTGAAGCTAGATGTACACAGGTTCTCAATGATCTTTATAATACTTCAACCAGTTGGCCTCTTTAGAGCCAATTATTTTTAATGCTTTGGAGCTACTATAATTTAGTTTTTAACTACTTTTAATATGAAATTTTGCAGCTGTAAATTAGTTAAATTATGTATTTTCATATTTTATCCAACTACTTTATAGTACTGGGTGACTTAACCCATCATTTCCCCCAAAATCTTTCCATTCTGCTGGATTCTCCCTCCTATGTTAGAAATATTTCTTGTGAAAATTATTCCCCAAAGGACTTAGCCTTGCTGTATTGTAGATTGAGAGGTAATATATAGGCTCATAATTGCCTTTTGGTATAAGCAATGTTTAGGTATACTTCTTTACCTACAGTCACCATGAAATGGTTTAAAGTGTAAATAAAAAAAAAAAGTTTTAAATGACTGTCACAAATGAAAACTGATTTAAAGAAAGAGGAATATGGTGAAATATTAAAAGAATAGTCAAAAGTCAGCCACCCATAAAATAACATATAGCGATCTGGTTTAGAATTTTATTATTCCCCAGAATTTAAAAATATTTAAAGAGCAAAAACATTAATTTCTTTACATCTTGTTTGCAAATTTGGTTGTTGACAAGTTGGCTTCACAAATATTTTGTATTGCTGTATTATGAAATGAATTGGTTTACTTACATCACTGTCCTAAACAAGAGCTAAATAATTGATTGTTTTGTGGTAGAAGATAATAGTTACTAATGTTAATAATTTAATTGCCCATTATTTGGAAAACTCACATCCAGATGCTGTTACCAGAATACCAAGAAAATGTATATAATGTTAAAGAATGTGATACCCTTTCCTTTCCACATCTACTCGAAGATAAAGGCACTATTTGTTGCACAAACCTGTAGAAATAATACTTTCTTATTTAGCATATATATATATTTTTGGAACATTCTTCTAGATTGCCAAATATTTAGCTAGTGCTACTTTCAACTTATACATTATTTATGCATGCTTAAATCATGAGCATGGTACCCTTTCAAAAAACATTTTAAATATGTCAAGTAGGTATTATTGCTGTTAGATGGTAAAGAGTGAGGTTGCATTCACCTTCCTGGGAAAGAAAATTTTTTTAATACATTTTGGAACTGTTCTTTAAGGATCTAATTTTTGCAACTAAAGAACATTTTATAATATATCAAAGAGTATAGAAAGCATCTGCTTTTCTCCTAGAAGAAAAGGCTGAGATCTTTAAGTATGATGTAATTTGGGGGGGGAGGGAAATGTCTTCCATTGTCTCAAATAGATCAATATTTGGCACAAAGAATAACTAGTATATTTCATGAGTAATTCTCTGAGTTTTTTATACCTACAAAAATATTTCCAAAGGTTGGATGCCTGTGTTGGGCACATCTCTTCAGATTCTAAAATAGGGACCCAGTGGCTGCATGATTGCTCCTAAACCACACCAAAGATAATGGAATCATTGAAGTTATTTGGAAGCAGGCTGTCACTGTTCATGTACACTTTTATTACAACTTGTTGCTGATATTCAACTTTAAACACCTGTTTCCAAGAATTAAAACAAATTGTTGGAATTTCTTGCTAGAAATAGAAGGGCTAAGGAGAGGTAATGTTTGTTTAATCTGTTTTAAATAAAGAATTCAGTGTCACTAGTTCCAAGTTTTTATGATTCCTGCTGCTTATATTTCTTGACTTCAGTTTTTATTGGATTTTAGTTTACTTTCTCCACCTTTGCTGAATGCTAGAAATTCAATATTAGTTTGGATTTCCTTTATACAATATTTATCTAGTATTGGGGAATAAAGAATGTCATTTAAATGAATTTTTCTGATAAATGAAACCCACCTGTAATTGAACTTTTTTGTATTCATGCTTGTTCATATTCAGCCCAATTGATTAGTAAGTTGTAACTCTTGTAGAATCCTCAATTTTTCATAGGCGTGTTTGACCGTATACTAATTGGCTTCAGGCTGCTTTGCTATTTGCTCTTTTTGTGGGTTTTATGTGTCCTCCCAAACTGTCACGTCTTACTACTCTTGGCTCTTTATACTACGAGTTTCCCCCTTCAAATCAGCTGTGAGGGTCAGATAACTGAACTTGCTAGAATCATGTCTAAAATGATAATAGCCTATGAGCGAGAGCCTTAGTTTCTCTCATGAGTAGGCAGTATAGGGTTTATGTAGAATGCTGGACTTAGAGTTAAGACTTGGGTTCAAATTCTTCTTCAGGCACTTACTGGCTTTATGATCGTGGGAAAGTCATTTAAGCTCTCTATGTCAGTTTCCACTTTAAAATAAAGGATTTGGATTTGATGGTCTCCAAGTTCTCTTCTATCTCAAAATCTGTGATGCTACAAAGCTTTTAATCAACCCTATTAACACATTATATATTCATTCAAAAATGTGCATTTGTGATCATAGTAATTTGACACTTGGAATGTATCTTTTTTTTTTTTTTGGTGAGGCAATCGGGGTTAAGCAACTTGCCCAGGGTCACATGGGTAGTAAGTGTCAAATGTCTGAGGCCGGATTTGAACTTGGGTCCTCCTGAATACAAGGCCGGAGGTCTATCTACTGCACCACCTAGCTGCCCCTGGAATGTATCTTAAGTTATGTTCCAAACTTCTCATTTTACAGAAGAAGAAACAGTCCTGGACATGTAAATGGCTTGCCAAATAATTCCTATGCCTCCCAAACCCTTAAACTGAAGTCATTTGTACCTCTTATGCTGTTGTGTTTTTTGTATCATATTTGTATGTAAGCTCAATGAGAATAGGGTCAGTGTCTCTTGTTCTTGTTCATTTATTTTCAGTCATGTCCAACTCTTCATGACCCCATTTGGGATTTTCTTGGCAAGGATACTGGAGTGGTTTGCCTTTCCTTCTCTAGTTCATCTTATATATGAGGAAACTGAGGCACAGGGTTAAGTGACTTGCCCAGGGTCATATAGCTAGTAAGTGTCTGAGGCCAGATTTGAACTGAGGAGAGAGGAGCTCCTAAGTCCAGGCCTGGCATTCTAATTCACTGTGCCACTTAGCTGCCCTAGTGCCTTATCTAATCTCATTTATTTCCCTCTAAAATATAATAATTAATTGAATTCCTGAAGGTCACATGTCTAATGACAGATCTAAGACTTTCTAGTACACTATTTCCGCCACTCCCCTGGTGGTATCCTGTGGCTTGAACATTGTACTTTTCAAGCCCCACCAGTCAGGTATAGAGAGGGCTGGAGTCGCTAGAGCTACCCTTATTCTGTGTATAAATACACATCTGTTCTAGGAACATGGCCTGCTTCTGTAAAAATAATTAGAAATAGTGTCAAAGCCTTAAGATCCCACTGTCTTCCATATTGATGTGATGACATTTGTCAGGTTGACCTGGATCTGCGTGAACTGAAGGGTGTTTCCTGGCCCAGCACTTGAATCATAAAGTGAGCCAACTAAAGAATTTTGTAGAGTAACCACATAAAAACTCATGGATCATAGGTTAAATTGGATTGGTTAAATTGTGGATGAGATTCAGCATTTGATAGCTGATTGAATACATACAAATAAAAAATAAAAGGGATTCACTTCTTTCATATACAGTAGTTAATTGCAATTAGTCTTTGCCTTTTATATTATTTTTTTTTTAAGGCAAGTGGGGTTAAGTGACTTGCCCAGGGTCACACAGCTAGTAAGTGTCAAATGTTTGGTCTGAGGTCGGATTTGAAGTCAGGTCCTCCTGATTTCAGGGTCAGTGCTCTATCCACTGTGCCACCTAGCTGCCCCTATATATTATTCTTGTTAAAAAAAAAAAATTCACGATATATCAGCCTCTTATTTTTGGCCCCTCATTGGATATACCATGTATATTGAAATTTCTAGAAGATTAAAGTTTCGAATTGGTCAAACTAATACTGATAAGAATAGATACCTTAAGTCTTGCAGTAGACTGTGAATAAAGAAATGCCTCTCCATGTAGTGGGTATATAAATTTAATTTACAAAATACACATGTAAGAGCTAGAATCTAGAATGCTATTTTAAATTTTATTTAAGTTTTATGTTACCTACATAAGAATAGAGCTTATTGGGTTCATTACAGATTTGTTGTCTTATTTCAGCTGGGACCTCAGTATAAGAAGACAATCCTTTTACTCTTCCCTAATTGTTTCTCTATCACACTTGGCCATTGCTGCTGCTGTTCAAAACTTGTCATCTTTCATCAGCTCACCTACTCATATCTGAAGACCTCATTACTTTACCAACTCATATCTGAAGACCTCATTTCTTTACCAAAAAGAAAAGAATCCATCAACTCTTTCTGTATCATCCTCCCTTTAGTCAAATAAAGGACTTCCACACATTGCTGATGAAAAAGACCAGAGCTGAATAGATACTTGGAAATGCAAACAGGATTCAAGAGAAACAGAGAGGTAAATGCATTTGAGCAATTGGAACTATTACATGAAATTTTTCTCCCCCTTTTAATATGCAAACAATGTCTTTAAGGGTTACAGAAAGAATAAATAAAAATTACGATTAATATTTTTATGATCTTAGGATAAGGGGTGGACCTTTATCTCACATCTAGTGTGAGGGAAGACTACAAACAGGAAAGAGAAAGGGAGTGGCCTATACATGAGCCTAAATTGTCTGAAATGACCAGAAGACAGGTGGACACATATCCACACTCAAAGATTTTGGTTAGAAAGACATTAAATAAGAGATGATTAGGAAAAAGGGAGAAGGAAGGACAAAGTTAAGGAAGGGACTGGGAATTTGGGCATAAGAAAAAGTTCAACTTCTGAATGTGTGATGGGGGATGAGGGTAAAAGGAGTAAAGATTCTCATTTATAGCACAAGTGTTGAGCACACCTATCTTACTACCCTCTTTGTAAAGTGGCAAGAAGGGAAATAGGATAAAAGGAAGTATGCAATTAACAATCTAATTTTAGATTAACAATCTAAAATATGAATGGGATGAACTTACCTATAAAGTACTAGTTCCTTTTTCTTCCTTTTAGTTATTGAAGTCTTCCTCTTTTTCCCTCTCATTAAAATTCTACCCTTCTCCCCTTCAACTTTTGTTAGATTTTTTCATTTTCTGTTATTTTTTTTCTAAAGATGATTCCTTTATCTTATTATCTTCATAATTATCTTCCTTTTTTATTCCAAACTTCTATTCTTTGATTAATGATCTTAATTATTTTTATTACTTTTCTTAGTGTTCCATAAGGAAATAAAGCATCTAATATACCAAGTTTTGCTTTGTAGAGCTCAGCTCCTTTCCCCTCCCATCTTTTTTTCACTTTTACATTGTGGTGTAGTAAGAAGTATTGCCACATGGTAGAAATTCTTCTGTTTGCTCAAATTGGGTTCAATTTTATCCCCTGCTTATTTCAGAACTTCGCTTCATTTTCCATGCTCTGCCCATGCTTTCCAACCCTTGTGGGTGCTGGTTGTACCTAGCAGATTTAATTTTCCTTTGCTTGAGGTAAGATATTGACCATGGAGGCAGAGCAGCCAGAGGAAGTGGTCTCGCTGAGCATTAAATCCCTCTAGATTGGTAAGGTCCCCCATACAGAATATTCCCAACCATAGAAATATTTTTCACCCACTCCCGAGTCAAGATGTGCCTCTTCCTATTTTTTTCCCCTGACACTCCATCACTCACTTTCTGACTCTTTTCCTTTTAATTGTAGGTTTACCTCTGGGGACTGGATGTCAAGGCTGTCTTAGCCTTCTCCCATGTTGGAGAATTCACTTTTCATTGGCTTCAGTCGCAGTCCAATGTGTCACATTGGGGGACAGAACTGGAGGCCCCAGCTGACTACTGTCCCTTTTCCTTCCTGGTTCAGCTCTATATTCTGGCATTCTGCTCTAGTTCTCTTGCATCTTTGGTTCTCTGGCTGGGCATCACCACCCAAGGAACATCATGGTCACATTTTCTTGTACCATCTCATCTTCTGTATTATGGCTGGGCAGAATTGAGGTCCTCTATTGCCACAAACATGTAGGGTGAGAGCAAAGGCAAGGTGCTCTAGTAGAAATTTCAGCAGTGGGGAATTGCTGAATGGTTCCCAGAACATAAGCCAGTGGGTCAGGTTAGGTGCCCTGCCAGAGTATGGAAGATAGTGGAGAGAAGAGGTGCTGAGTGATTGAATTAGGAATTATCGTTCTGCACTGTTAATTCATAAAGCTGTTACTTTATTAGGTTTCTTAGTTAGTAGAGACAGTTGCTATTGTTCTATCTGTGTAACATAATTCCTCTTGGGGACGGTGGTTTTGAAAGTTAGTGGGGAATGGAGAATATGTCTAGTCTTTCATCTTGTTGGACCCAGAACCAACCAGCCACAAAATAGAACAGGGTGAAAATATGGGTGAAAAAACAGAATCCAACAATGTATTGTTTACAAGAAATACAGTTCAAAGAGATTCACACAGAGTTCAAATATGTGGCAACAGCAAAATCCTTTCTGCTTCAGATGAGCTAAAAACAACAACAAAACCCAGAAATAGGAATCCTACTTTTGCAGGAATAAGTCAATTTTCAGGAAGAAATTAAGAGTAAAATTATAATAGCTAGAGATCTCACTATATCACATTTCAGACCTTCATAAATGTGACCAAAAGATATGCAAAAAATAATATTTTGGCAAAGTTAGATATAATAGAGCTCTGATAACTACTAAATAGAAATAGAAGGGAATATACATATTTTTTCAGCTATGCACAGAGCTTTTGCAGAAATTGACCTTGTATTAGGGCATTAAAAAACTTCACAGGCAAAAGCCAAAATATTAAATGCACCTGTTTACTGACTACAGTGCAATAAAAATTTTTTCCACAAAGGACCCCTCAAGAAAGGATTAAAAAAGAATTGGAGACTAAACTCAATCCTAAGGAATAGATGAGATAACAAAGAAAATCATACATATATTAGATAATTTCACCCCCCTCCCTCCCTAAAAAAGTGATGACAATTGGAGAACATACCACATTTTATGGAATGCTGCCAAAGCAGTTAAGGGAACATTTATATCTCTCAACATTTTAAACAATGAAAGATAAAACATTAATGAATATACAACTAAAAAAACTAGAAAAGAAACTAAATTTAAAATGCCAACTAAGCATTAAAAATGGAAATTCTGAGAAAATTGAATGAACAAAATTAAAATGAAAAAACATTAATTTGATGAATAAAGCTAGGGATTGTTTGTTTTTTAAACAAACCAAACCAAAGGAAAAAACAAAACCCATTAACTAATCTGATTTCCACTATCAGAAATGAAAAAGTAAAGAAGAAAGAGAACTCATAAAAACTATTTTGTCCAATTATAAGCCAAAAGAAATCTGAGAAATGAAATGAATCAATAATTATAAAAAATAAAATGCCCAGATTAACAAAGCAAGAAAGGCAGGATTTAATTCAATCTCAGAGAAATTTAACAAGCCAAAGGAAAAAACTCAAGGAACAAATAAATTTATAAGAAATTCTATCAATCGAAAAAAATCTAATACTGTATAACCTGTTTGAAAATATAGGAAAAGCAGGGGCAGCTAGGTAGCACAGTAGATAGAGCTCTGGCCTTAGAGTCAGGAGGACCTGAGTTCAAATCTGGCCTCAGGCACTTGATACTTACTAGCTGTATGTCTTAGGTAAGTCACTTAACCCTGATTGCGTCACCAAAAAAAAAAATATAGGAAAAGAATGGACCCTCCTAAATTCCTTCTTTGATCCAAATATAGGCTTGATAACCTAAACCAAGAGGTGATAAAAGAGAAAATTTAGATCAATTACCCTAAAAATACTAATGCAATTTTTAAATAAAATTAAAATATAAAGAAAAATAAAATAAATACTAAAAATACTAATGTAATTTTAAAATGATATTAAAATATAAATAAAAATACATTAAAAATTAAAAAAATATTATCACAGAGGCTACAACAATACATCATAAGATTATACACTATCACCAGGTTTAGATTATTACCAGGAATGAGTGGTTAGCTCAATATCAGGAATATAATTTATATTTTATACACACACACATATACACACATGACAATACTAAAAACAAAATTATGTGAGATTCAGAAAAAGCTTTTGGCAAAATACAATTTTAGTCAGTCTACAGGCGTTTATTAGGTGCTTGCAATATGCCAGTCCTTGTGATAAGCACTGGAGATATAAAGAAAGGCAAAAGACAGTCTTTTAAAAAACACTTGCTGTTGTTAGTCCTTCATTTCTGAAGAGAACCGATGACATCATGTGTGATGTCTTGACTTACCTGTGAATTGGATTTTTGTTATACAAAAACATCAGATTCTTCCAGAATCACTGAAGTCGCTGGCAAGACAAAAGTCGGGACGACTGGCCATGGTACAGGATGCAGTGAATGACTTCGGTGTCTTTGATGTCTGACTAAGCTCTAAGTGCTCCACTGTGCCTGCTTCATGGCTGTTGGAACAAACTGTTCTTATCTGCCCATTCCTCTGGGGAAAGTCATCACATGCTTTGGGGTTGTCATCCCCCTAATTCAGGGGTGGGGAACCTGTGGCCTTGAGGCCACATGTAGCCCTCTAAGTCCTCAAGTATGGCCTTTTGGCTGAATCCTTTTAATAAAAGGATTTGTTGTATAAAACTTTGACTCAGTCAAAAGGCCACACCCAAAGACCTGGAAGGCCACATGTAGCCTCAAGGGTACAAGTTCCCCACCCCTGTCTTAACTCATCAACAAATTTAAGGCCTGTCAGTTACCCTTAACCTGGTTTAGCCTGTTAAAAACACTAAAAAGGATATTGGTAAAGAGTAAGAAGCACTAACCAACCCTCCCCACAACTATCTATCCCAACAATGATCTGGGAAGAGCAACAGCTGACTGAAAAGTGATCAGAAATCCAAGGAAAAAACACAATGAATTACTTTTTTCTAGCCAGGAGAACATGAACCAGCAAGTAATTGTGTCCATCTGATCCCAAGTTACATTGCAGATACAGCATGGATTTATGAGGAAGCCTGGGACAAGGCCCCAGACTTACTGACAGCTCTGGTCCAGGGCAAGGATTGGTCGCAGATCCAGCAGGGAGCAGGTCTAACCCAGTGTACTTTGCAGGAGCAAGATGAAGAACATGCAACCATATTGCTAATACCCCAGAGCTGATTGGGAGACCTGCAGCTAGGTGAGGACTGGCCTGGGACTGTGTTCCAGCACATGTGGTAGTTGTGGATCCAACAGATTCTGTTCAGCTGAGATCTGAGGCTGTATAATGGATAAAAAACAAGAACAGAAGGGTGTAGGAGCTCTGTGACACTCCTCAGAAGGCTCCTGAGAACTGTCTGACAACTGTAGCTAAATGGCCAAAGCAGGGAGCTCACACCAATTGAATTCTGAGGTATAACATATAGGTTCAGATAACTCACAAGTTATTTTATTTATACCTCATAAATTAGTAAACACTACAGATCAATGCTCAGTTTATTATTTTGTTGATTTTTCAGACTTAAGAAAATGATGGAGAAAATGTTGATAATGCAGATTAAACTTAAAAATATATATATATTTTTTTTTCCTGGAGAGCTAGTTGTTAAACATTTACCAGCATACTGATGGATGAAACAGAGGGGAATTTATCTTAGATAATTGATATGCACAAATAGCAGATTACACAAGCAAGGGAGGAGTGGAAGGGAAGAGACTGTAAAACCTGAACCTCACTTTCATCTAAACTGGTAAAAGGTGGGTAGAACATACAAAAAACACAAATAATTTTGTGTAGAAATATATTAAGGTCTATAGGAAGGAATGGAGAGAAAGGAGAGGAAGGGATAAAGAGAGCAGATTGGGGAAGGAATTAGTAATAAGCAAAACAAACTTATTTTGGTGGGTGAATCATGAAGGGAAGTTTAAATGGAAAGCAAGGAAGGGTAAGAAACTGAGGTCTGGGGAAAGGGAAGAGAAGAGAGGAGCAGAAACATTACATAAAGCATGGGGCACATGCTGAGCATGCTCCTCTCATCATCTATGTAAAGAGGAAGTAGGGAACAAAGCAAAGAAAAAGTCTAAATGAATAGACTGAAGGAAAATACACAATGATCATAACTGTGAATGAGATGAACTTATCTATAAAATATAAGGGGATAGCAGAATTCAGCCAATATATTATTTACAAGAAATATACCTGAAACATAAAGACCCACAGAGAGTTCAGTTGAACTCAAAGCAGAGGTAACAATTGTGATCTCAGACAAGGCAACAACAAAACAAATTTGATTTAAAAAGATTAAACAGGGAAATTACACTATTCTGAAAGGTACCCTAGACAAAACATTAAAGCTAATACTTAGCATATATGCACCAACTGTCATAACATTAAAATACTTAAAGGAAAAGTTGTACAAAATAAAAGGATACATGGACAGTAAAACAATCGTAGTTGGGGGCCTCAATGTATCTCTCTCAGACTTAGTCAAATCCATCAAGAGAGTCAGTAATACTTATCTTCCTAAGTTCAAATCCACCCTCATACTCTTACTAGCTGTGTTACCCTAGGCAAGTCACTTAACTCTGTCTCAGTTCCTCTAAGACAATGTAAAATGAGCTGGAGAAGGAAATGGCAAACTTTATCTTTACCAAGAAAACCCCAAATGGGGTATGAAGAGGTAGATATGACTGAAAAGACAGAACAACAACAAATGACAAAAATTAACTATGTATTAGGCATAAAAACTTCACAGATGCATAGAAACAAATATTAAGCACAGCTTATACTGACCACAGTACAATAAAAATTATATTAAATCAAATACCGTTGATTTAAAACTAAATTACTTAATCCTAAAGAACTGGTGGATCAAAGAATAAATTATAGAAACAAAAGATAAGTTTATTCAAGATGACAGCATTATAAGAACATACCAATTCTTTTTAGATGAAGCCCTAGTGGTCCTTAAGGGAAAGTTCATATTGCTAAACACTTTCCTCAACAATGAAGAGAAAAAACAGGTCATATCACTAAAACAACTACAAAGCCATAAAATAATAAAAGAAAAAAACCCTATGAAATACCAAAATATAAATTATGAAAATTGCAGAAGTGATAAAATTAAAAACAAAAAAATAAATTCATTGAATTAATCAGAAGTAGGAACATATTTCTGGTGGGAAAACAACATAACAAATAATTAGCTAATTAGATTTTAAAAAGAAAGAGAAAAACCACATTACCAGTATCAAAAATAAAAAAAACCTCATAACAAATTGAGAAAAAATAAAGGGAACTATTAAAAACTATTTTACCAAACTATATGCCAATAGAATTGACAGCTAAAATGAAATAAGTGTACAGATAGATTATGACTACTATGTGTGCAAATAATGTGGAATTTGTTTTAGTGCAAATTATAAAACTAGGTCACATTTAATGCAAGCCAAGTTTCAATTAATGTGATGCATGTGAGTTAGTCAAGGGTTTTAAAATGCTACTCTGTCACTGATATGACCTCATCTACCATCAAGTATGGATATGATATACTGCTCTATATGGCATTACCGACTGTTGTGTTAGTTTCTTTTTTAAAGAACCCTTAACAAAATGGACAAAAGCAAGAAGTGTCATATGGAAACACTGCGAGGGCAAAAAAGAAGAGGCTTGTTATTACATTAGAATAAAAATCTTTTATAATTTGAATGACATGAACATAGTCATGGTAAAGTAAAATAGGACAAGATATTGGAATAATGTAATCTACAGCGTGGAATATTATAAAACACAAGCATAACAAAAGAAAGAAGCAAAATTGCATCTTTTATGGTTTATAAATGGCTACAAGGAATAGAAGTTACAATAGAAATGGAGTGTCTTTTTGCTGCATGAATTGAAGATTACAATAAAAAACACATTCCCTTAGCAGAGTTCATTCAAGGCAGTGAAAGAACATAAAAATGAAGTGGATAGTGAAGAAATGTTTACTCCAGGTATTGGTTGTACAGACACATATTGTGCTATTTGTAATTGCAAGAACTAGAAACAATCTAAATACCTGTTTAATGGTTGGGTAATGATTAATCAATCTAGCAAAAAATCTGTGATTTTGGTGAGGACTTCCAGTATTGTAACTCCCTCCACATACAAATGACTTAGTATCCATGCAAACAAAGTCAAAAGACAAAGAAAAGCTCCCAGTACATAGAGTAAAGCTCTATGTATTTCTGGGACAGCATAGCAAGAGTCAAGCAGGATGAGAAGGTAGGGAAGGGTTATGCTCTGCCCCAGTTACATGGAATGAAATTGTAGTTCTATCAAAGAAATTATAAAAACTCCTGTCACCCCGATGGCAGAACTATTTATCTCTAAATATATTCCATTAACATTTAGGCAATCTTATATGTTACAATACTCTAGTGAATATAAATAAAATGAGAGACAGTGTCGTGAATCCAGGAAGAGGCCTGGATGTGGAGTTAAGAGTAACCTAAGTCTGAATCCTAGTTCTGACATTTACTAGTTGTGTGACTTTGTGTTACCTAATTTCCATAAGTATCAGTTTCTCCATCTCTCAAGCAGTAAAAAATAATACCTCTCAGGGTTTTTGTGAAGGGAGTGTTTGCAAAGCCTAAATAAACTTGAGTTACTATTGTTATGCACATATAGGATATAGTTCCATTATCCATCAACACAGTAATTACAAGTACCATTTAAGTAGGCTTTAAAAAAATGAAGGGAACTTGGAAATATGTTTACTCTGTAATTAAAAATAAGCAAAAGTGCCTTGTCTGACACTTGTTAACAATTTTTATCTTAAACTTAGTAGCTAACAGATATTCAACTGTACAAAAATAAAGAAAAATAATTGTCCATAAAAAGACAAACTTCTACTACTTAAAATTTGTTTAAAAATGTGCACTTTATTTTTAGCAAAGTGAGTGCTATTGTGCTGGTGAGGAAAGGGCTAGGTCTTCCCTGTTTTTTGCTCCCATCCTTATATGGCTGGTACCACTGTCTTCTTTCTCCTTCTGTTGTCCTTCCCTCTGCTCCCTCAGCTCTGCCTCTGGTGGAAGGGAGGGAAGGAGGGAAGATGGGGAGAAATTGAAAACCTCAGAAGAGGAAGACCACTCCAGTTCATTCTGGGGCTGGAGGGAAGGGCAAAAAATTCTTCCCTTAGCCTCCCTTTATAGGGGGCTCAAAATCTCAGCATCTTTTCATTTGCCACCAGTTGCTTGACTGGGTTTCAATTCCAGTGTCATCATCATGCCCCTACCTGGGTATTGGGTACCTTCTGGAACCTCCACCTCACCTTTTCAGCTTCCTTCTGTGTATTGTCATTAGCTCCTTGAGGGCAGGGATTATATTTTTATTTATTTATTTAGGCTTTGTATCCTCAGCTCAGCACAGTGCCTGACATGTTCTATCTAGTCTCTGTAAAGATGCTAAACTCATTTGCCTACGAATGTATCCCAGTCCATATTTTTATTCTTATCTGGAAAGTTATGAGATATGAATAAAAAGAAAATCCCTCATCTGTAACTCTGAGTGTCTAACTTGGAAAATTTCCCTGGTGAATATTTATGGCAGGTCACAATCTATTTTTCTTTTTCCCTGGCATCTCATTCCTACTGCCCTTCCTCAGCTGAATTAGAGTAATGAAACACTTAGATCAGCAATGCAATGGTCAACACTAGAAAGTTTGTAAATATGGCAATAGAGCAAAATGGAAAATATAAGTCAAGGAAAATATATATCCTTGGGAAAGCACTAGAATATCTTTACTTTGGAGGTTATCTTTACTTAATGGCTTTAATGACAATAAAATGAATACAGTCTTTTAAAAAAATTTTAGATGACTTTCCTCTAATGGAATATTTTTCCACATACTAATGTTTCATGTATGATGTGAGTTATATACTATATCTATATCTATATCTATATCTATCTATCTATCTATATATATATACTTACAGCATCACACACAGAAACATAATCCTTTCACAAGAGTCAGCTTCTTTATTAAAGGGCTCTTATTGTTTCAAATGTAGTGGGTGAGGTGGAAAGAGAGAACCAGGACTGCCATAATATAGCTAGGACCTGATTAGTGCAAACAAGGAGTTCCTTTGAGTGGTCAAATGATTTGAATCCACATTATTTGATTATAATTATATGTAAAACATAGTCATTAGTTCCATTCCAAAGGAAATTTACAATGAAAACTTTTTAAAAAATCCCACTTCATGGGATTTTTTTCACATTAATCAGGACCTAGCTACAGTGAAGCTTTGCTATAATATGAGGATTTTATGCTAGTTCAAATCAGCATTTAGACACTAACTAGCTTCCATTCATGCCTCCAATGAATCCTTTAATCATGTAATCCAAGTACAATGAGTCCTCCTAATATGTATATGCATCCCCCCATCTCCCAGTCTCTTTAAATGTCACCTTTAAAGACATTGTTGCTATTGTTCAGTCATGTCTAACTCTTTGTGACATATTGTCTGTGGAGTTTTCGTCGCAAGGATACTGGAGTGGTTTGCCATGTCCTTCTGCAGTGAATTAAGGCAAACAGAGGTTAAGTGACTTGCTCAGGGTCACACAATAGTAAGTGTCTGAGGCTGGATTTGAACTTCCTGACTCCAGGCTCAGTTCTCTATCTACTGAGTCACCTATTTGCCCCTATATGCATCTTAAAGACATACGTTTATCTATTTAGTGTTTTATTGGTTGAGATAAACCTTGTTTCATAGGGCCTGGAGGTGGAGTTAGTTTGTTCTCCACTTTCCTCTCCCACTTTCAAACCCTCATTCTGTCACTATCCAGAGAGAGAGAGAGAGAGAGAGAGAGAGAGAGAGAGAGAGAGAGAGATGCTTCACCTGCTCCATGTTGGAGTTCTGGAGGGTGGTAGTGATGAAGTGCATCAGATAAGCTAGGGCTGAAGGAAGTTATATCAGGAACATACTGGTCCTATAACATTCCATCCCTTGGTGACAAGGTTTCTAAAGGTTTTTCTGCCATTTAAATGCTTCCATAGCTTATAATAGACAGTCCTCCTGGCATGGACAATACTAAGGGGGAAAAAAAAAGAAGAAAAGGAAAACCAACAGAGCAAAACAAAAGATTGTGGAAGACAAAACAAGAAATCCCAGGCCTTCTCTTTTCCTTTGGCAGGACCAATTCTCCAGTCTGGTCCTTATGGTGGGTGACATGGTTCACAGTGCTCTTCTAACACAAGATTGTGATGATAAAGCAGAGCAGTCCAGAAACATCAGCATCACAGCACAGATGATAATACCTCTAGTACAGTCATAGGTTTCTTCTCCTTATATGAGGTGAAGATTAGCAAGAATATCTCCAGGAACATCAAGGCTCCATCAGGGATACTTCTGACCGTGAGATCATCTGTAATAAAGTGACTAAGTCATAAGCCTCTTGCATGCAACCTGTTCTAATATCTAAGCTGATATTAAGACTTTTCCTGTGCTGCCACACATTTGATATCCACTGGCCAACCCCCAGCCCCTGCCTGGGGGAATCATCAGGGGGATGAAGACAAATTTTTGCTGCTTTAAAGGTTTCTGCTGAAGCACTGCTTCCTCCTTTCATAGGGGATGGATAAGGCCTGCTCCTACTTTTATCCAGGGACTTGGGTTTGCTACCAAGTAAACTAAAGGATCTCCTTTCTTCTAAGTGAGTTCACAATCACCATAGTTGTGTGGAGACAGTTTTATTTCCCCTATGTCACTAGAAAGTAGGGCACCTCCCAATAATTCCACCCCATAGTCTCCCAAACCCTCTATGGGAAGGAGTTATATGAACCAATCTGGGTAAAAAGAGACCTGTCAGTTTAGGGGAACCTGATCCCTTTTCCTAGAATGTACAAAGACCCATGAGCAAGAAGAGGCCTTGAAGTCTGCAAGACTTTGCACAGAAAGTGGAATGAGGAAGGCCTTTAAAGATAATTATGGTGATGATACCAATAATATAGCTAAAATAATAGCAGCTAGGTGGTGCAGTGGATAGAGGCCAGGCCTGGAGTCAGAAAGACCTAAGTTCAGATCCAGCCTCAGACACTCACCATATGTATGACCCTGGGCAAGTCACTTAACCTGTCTACCTCAGTTTCCTCATCTGCAAAATGAAGTTTATATAGTACCTACCCCTCAGGGTTGTTGTGAAGATCAAATGATTATAATAATTGTAAAGCACTTAGCATAATGCCCTGGCACATAGTATTATATAATAAGAATATATTGTGTACAGTTACATGCTAACAAAACTGAGAACACAAAAGAAAAGAGGAATACTTTTTAAAAATATAAAATACCCAAACTATCAGAGGACCAGATGGAGATCTTAAATAACCCAATCTCAGAAAAGGAAATAGATGTAGCTATAAAGGAACTACCAAAGAGGAGGGAGGAACTCCTGGTCCTGATGTATGCACATGAAAATTCTATCAAACTTTTAAAGAATAGTCTTCTTCACAAATTACTCAAAAATTGAGAAAGAAAGCATCTTATCAGAATTCTTTTATGAGTCAAATATAGTCCTAGTACCTAAATTAGGGAAAGATAAAACATGGAAAGAAAACTCTAAGCCAATATCATTAATAAACATTGACTCAGAAATTTTAAACAAAATTTTAAACCAAGGTACATGGATGGTTCAGCATTAGAAAAACAATCAAATAATCATATTAAAAACTAAAACATCCCAAACCACATGATCATCTCAATAGATATAGACAAAGCTTTTGACAAAGTACAGCACCCTTTCATTCTAAAAACCCTACAAAGTATAGGCATAGAGGGACCTTTTTTTAAATGTCATAAAAAGCATCTATCTAAAACTAAAAGCAAGCATCATAAACAGTGGGGGTATAATAGAATCTTTTCCAATAAATACAGTAGTGAAGGAAGGATGTTCACTCTCCCCACTATTATTTGATATAGTTCTGGAAATGCAACAAGATAAAAATACAACAAGATAAAAAATTAGAGGAATAAATATAGATAAAGAAACGCTAAAACTATCCCTGTTTGCTGATGATATAAAAAAGTTCTAGGGAATCAGAAAAGATAATAATTGAGACAATTAATAGTCATAGGAAAGCTTTTAGCTACAAAATAAATTCTCAAAAATCAACCACATTTCTATATAATAATAACAAAACACAAGAAACAATAATAGAAAGGGAAATCACATTTAAATAACTACAAAATGCATTAACTATCTGGGAATCAACCTCCCAAAATACACAAAAGACATGTATAGATTCAATTGCAAAATGCTCCTTAAAGAAATAAAGAACAACCTAAATAGCTGGAGGAATATTCAGTGCTTATGGTGAGGCTATGCAAATGTAATAAAAATAACAATACTACTAAAATTAATTTATACTTTTAATGCTATACCAATCAAATTACCAAGGGATACTTTTCAGAACTTTTGGAAAAAACAAAAGATCTAGAGTACCAAGGGAAATGATGAAAAGAAGTAAGGATAGAGTGGTAATAGCACTTCTAGACCTCAAACAATCTTATAAAGAAGCAGTCATCAAAACCATCTGGTCCTGGTCGAGGAATAGGGCTATAGATCAATGGAAAAGACTAGACAAGAGAGATTCAGAAGGAATAGAACTCAACATCCTAGTTTTTTATAAAGTAGAAAACATAAATTACCTAGGGAAAAATTTCTTATTTGATAAAAACTTCTCGGAAAAATGGAAAGTACTCTGATAGAAAATAGTCTAAGACCAACTCCTTACACCATATTCTACAATACATTCCAACTGGATATACAACTTTAATATTAAAGATCATACTATAAAAACATTAGAAAAGAAACAGATCATAAATCTCTTGCAGCTGAGTGGGAAAAGTATTCTTAACCAGAGACAGAGGCAATTACAAAAGATAAAATAGATAACACTGATTACTTAAAATTGAAAGCTTCTGCCCAGACAAAATTAATGCATCTAGGATAAGAAGGCTAGTGTTTGAATGGGAAAAAATATTTGCACATTTCTCTAATAAGGTTTTGGTATCCAAGATACACACACACACACACACACACACACACACGAGAGAGAGACAGAGAGAGAGACAGAGAGACAGAGAGGGACAGAGAGACAGAGACAGAGAAAGACAGACAGACAGACACGCAGACAGACACGCAGACAGACACACAGATTCTCTCTGAGTGTATCTCTCTCTCTCTCTGTCTCTGTCTCTCTCTCACCATTCCCCAATAGATAATTGGTCAAATATGAGCACAGTTGTCAAAAGAAATACTGCAAAGTATTCAGAACCACATGGAAGAATACTCCAAATCATTAATTCGAAGAGAAATGCAAATCAAAACAACCCTGAGGTTTCACCTCACACCCCATAATTTGGCAAAAATGACAAAAAATGGCAAGTCAATGTTGGAAGGGTTGTAGGATAGGCACACTAATACATTGTTGCTGGAGCTATGAAATGGAACAACCATTTTGGAAAACAATTTGGGATTATGCAAATAAAGTGACTAAAATGTCCATAACCTTTCAACTAGAGCCTCCATTATCCTATAAAAGCCATCAGTAGGTAGAAAGTCCCCATATATTCCAAAATATTTATAGTAGCACTTTTTGTGGTAGTTAAGAATTAGAAGCAAAATAAATGCCCATCAGTTGTGGAAAGGTTAGACAAACTGTGGTACATGAATGTAATGGAACATTACTGTGCTATAAGAAATGGTGTGTAATGATTTATTGTTTTTTGTTTGTTTGTTTGTTTTTAGGCAATTGGGATTAAGTGACTTGCCCAGGGTCACACAGCTAGTAAGTGTCAAGTGTTTGATCTGAGGCCAGATTTGAACTCAGGTACTCCTAACTTCAGGGCCGGTGCTCTATCCACTGTGCCACCTTGCTGCCCCCATGTGTAATGATTTATATGAAGCATGGAAAGATCTTTATGAACTGAAGCAGTGTGAAGTAAGCAGAATCAAAAAGATAATATACACTAACTATAGCAATGGAAATGGAAAGACCAACCACACACCAAAAAAACCCCAAAAGTAAATGTAACAAAATTATAAAGATCATGTGGGACTTGAATGAAGAGATATGAGAAGATATCCCCTTATAAGCCCTTTGTGGAGGTGGGAAGTCCACAGATATTATATATTGCACATATTTTTGGACTTTTTCCAAAGTATCAATCAGTTGTGCTGATTTTTTTTTTCCTCTTTAAAAATATTCTTTGTTGGGGCAGCTAGGTGGCACAGTGGATAGAGTACTGGCTCTAGAGTCAGGAGGACCTGAATTCAAATCCAGCATTAAACACTTGATACTTACTACCTGTGTGACCTTGGGAAAGTCACTTAACCCCGATTGCCTTACCAAAAAAAGCAAAAAAAACAAAAACAAAACTACTCTTTTTTGTATGAGATGGCTCTTTGGAAGGGGGAGGGGAAAAATGCATGGGATAGTATTTTGATGTTTTAAAAAAAGAATATATCAATAAAAACTTATTTTAAAAAATCAATGTGTGAGTACAAGCTATTGCCGCAGATAAAAGAGCCAGCTATGGAAGAAGAACCCAGCCCTTAAGACGAAATAGTTTCTAGACATCTAAGAGCCATGTTCTTGCCACAATATCATGCTGCCTCTCAGCATAAATACCGTCCCACTCTCCCCCATAGAGTCATCATGCTGTTTCATGGCATAAATACACACAAACATATATAATTACATATATGAAAATTTCAGGATTTAGTAATTATGGTATTCAGTAGGGTCATATATTTAGAGTTGGAAGGGACATTAGAGGTTATCTAGGCCTACCCCTTCATTTTGCAAATGAAGAAACTGAGGTCCAGAGAGGCTGAGTGGTTTGCTTCCAAATTCCTGTACTTTAGAATTGTTCCTGGGCCAAAACTCCGAATGTTGACCCTGGTCAGAGGACCTGAGTTCAAATCTCAACTCTGATGCTTACTATCTACGTGACCTTGAGCAAGTCACTGAACTACTACATAAATTTGAGCTATTTTTGTTTTTATACCTCTTGAGATACATACTTTCCTTTAAATATATAATGCTAATGCCCAAATACAATAATTTATGGCTTATTTGCAAATGATCTATCTAGAATAATAATGGCTGATATTGTTATAGGGCTTTAAGGTTTATAAAACATTTCACATATATTATCTCATTTGATTGACATAACAACCCTATGAGGTAAGTGCCATTAATATGGACATTATTCGGCTAAGGAAACAGCCTCAAAGAGGTTAAGTGACTTACACAGGCTCATGCAGCTAGCAAATATCTGAGGCCAGATCAAAATCCAGGTCTTCCTGACTACAAGTGCAAGAATCTATCCCTTATACAATTCTGCCTCAGCAAGTCTGTGTTCCATGCAGTTTGATGCACTGGAACACAGCATGATATTTTAAAAGATAGTTAATAAATATATTATCTAGAGTCTGAGTCTAATACTCATCAGGCACTTTTGATTTTGATTTTTTAATTTTATTTCTGGTTACTCATTATGTACTTCACAAGATTGTTCCAAATGTAAGTTGTACTGTCCCTTTAAAGCCCTTTTCATATTGATCAGTTTGTTGATTAAAAAAAGGCAAAAAAGGTTTTTTATGTAAAGGAAAAGATTTATGTGAAATGTCAAATAATGTAGATATTACCATTGTTAAGGAGGAATGCTTTGATATCTAGAAGGAGTAGAAAAAGAACTCTGTTTTACTTTAAATATATGTGTATAAAGAAATAGCTTTTAGACAGGATCTGAACAGTTTTGGACATTAATTTTAGAATAAATATAAAGACATAAATCTCCTTGTGAATAATGTAGAATGATGCCACACTTGTGTGGGAAGAATTTGATATTTTAAAGAGGTAGAGAAATATCTTTTATTTGTTAAAAATGGAAAATTATGAGCGTAAAGAAACAATTTCAAGGACACCAAAGATATAGAGGGCTGTATTGAACCCTTCAAAACTGCAAGCATTATATGAATCTCACCTTATTTAATGACTAAAGAGGGTAAGACTAAAATGAGAAATCATGTAAACGTTTGGATATTGAGATATGTTTTAAAAACTATTGATTTGATATTGATTTAATGGAATTTGGGGCTTTGTGACTTTTAAATTAAAAGGTGAGTCATGGAGAGTCAGGAGGCTCTCAGTTAAGTTTCTGAAGTAGATATTGGACCTGGGTATAGGCACCTGAGAGAACTTGATTTGGAACCTCAAGGAGCTGAAAGATTGCTCTATGGTAGAAGCAGTTACCTGCCAGAAGGCTTCTGATGTATGATTGCTGATGGGAGAGAGAATTGACTTCATTGGCCAAGAGCTTCAATGACAGCTATTGCCCTTCTCTACTACCTAGAGTTAGAGATATAGCTTCTCATGAGCACCCATGAGAGCACCCATGCTCTCTGCTGCCATCTCTGGCCTGAGAAGGAAAAGCAGGGGGTCTTTAGAGCCGTTCTTGAATTGTGTTGCACTGGCTGGGTTTCTTTGCCTGGTTTAAAGAGTCAATCTCAGCTGTGTTGCTGTGAACCCTGTTATGACTGGACAACATAGCATCCATAGAAGAGAAGAGTATTTCTTTAGCCAAAGAGTAGTGAAGTCAAAAGAAAAAAAGTAAGAAGAGAAGAAATTGTATGAAGTATAGATGTTCATAAATAGACTAATGATATCAAAGTCCACAATGTAAAATTGTGAGTTATACCAAACACATGGAGTTTCTTCTCTCATATGTTTTCCTTCCACATTTCTGTGTGTTCCCATTTTTCATTACCGATATTGAGTACGTTGGAGGGCAAGATGATCTGGATTTATATGTATATTGTTATGTATTTTATTATTTATGCATTAGCTTTAGTCTATAATGTAATTATTTCTTTTGCCTTTTTTAAAAGTAAGTAGTCATGTTAAGATCTAAAAGTGTCATTATGAAAAATTAAAAAAAATAAAAGTGTTATTAAGATGAGTAGCTGGTTATATAAATATCTCACACTATGTGAATTTGTTACCTTTTGAAGGTCTGGTTTTATAGATAGAAAATGCATTAGATAGGGGCTTAAGAGTGTTAAGTAGGGAAAGTCTATTTCTCCTCAATAGCGTTACCTCTAGAACTCTGAGAGAAGTTGAGTGTTACCAGCTGGTGACTCTGTCTCTGTGAATGTAGACTTGCCAAGATGAGGAGAGGTTGGAGTGGGTGATCCAAATTCAGAGAGAGAGAGAGAAAGAAAGAGAGAGAGAGAGAGAGAGAGAAGATGTCAACATGCCCTGTTGAAAGTATGTTATAAATATATTCTGTGACATTGGTAGGTGCCTATCCCCGTACCCATCCACCACAACCCTATTATATTTTGAGAACTATGAGAACTATACCCTATTGGATTAGCATTTGGGATGTTACAAAAGGAATACACTTTGAAAATCTTCAGAGAGAATGCTCTACATTAATGTTATTATAAGTATTATTTTCCTGTCATCTTCATTTATGAAATGGACATTTTATATGTAAAGATTTACATGGGCCCAGTTGTTGATTTTGACCTGAGTTCCAATGTTCATTGTTTCTACCATCTATCTATAGCCATCTACTGCTATTGATTTCATTGGGTTAAGAGAATGGTATGTAAGCAAATTACCTTCTAATTCACCCACAAATTTTCATTCCTTTGAAAAACTAACAAAATAATTTTTTAAAGATAAGGAATGATTATACTTATTTTAAGGACCATTCCCTTACTATTTTTAAGTTGTGGGTATGTAAGGACACAGATTCTGAGAAGTATATATATATATTTTATACTCTTAGGAAATAAGTTTACGCGTGGTAGTGAAAAACTTGGGTAACTGCTCACCACTGTCATCCTGATGCATTCAGGAGGCAGTAGAAGTGAGCAGGAACTGTCTGCAGCTGTGTTTCATAAGGGGAAAGACAAAAATAGCTTAAAACCCTGCAGGAACACCCAGTTCAATTAGCATGATAAACTGATAAACCCTTTTTTTGAGCTTTAGCTCTTCAGGTTCTTACTTGGTCTGTTTGGTGTCCGTCTGGCTTTTGTCAGTCCTTCTTTATTCTCAGCCTACACAGCAATAAAGTTCCACTACTCTTCATTTGGCACATAAGATTTGTGGCAATACCACACTACACAGTGAGAATGGAAAAGAGGGCATTTGCTAGAAAAAGAGGGATGGAAACACTTAAAAACTCTTAAAAACCTAATGAAGGTTGATGGGCAAATGAGGGCATTAGTTTAAATTTATGTTAGCAAGCCCCTTAAAAATGCACTTAGAGAGAACACAGCCTATTTACCGAACAGATATCACCGGAGTGTAAACAGTTGGTTTAAATGATATTTTCAAAACTTTTCCCCCTCTCCTTACTTTTTTTAATTATTAATATCTCTCTTTAAAGCATTTAAAGATATATCTTTAGGTAATATAATATTTCATATTTCAATCAACAAATCATCACTCATTTATTAAATGCCTACTATATGCCAGGCACTGTTATGGCTGGAGATATAAAGAGGATAAAAATGAAAGTCTCTGCCCTTGAGGAGATTACATTCTGCAGAGACAATAACATATAGTCATTAAAGTAAATGCAAAATATATAGATAATTTTGAGCAGGTTGGGTAGGTACTGGCAACTGTGGGTCAGGTAAGATCTCAGGTAGGAAATGGCATTTAAGCTGAGTTTTAAAAGAATTTGTCTCAGTGCTCTAATATTTGTCTGTAAGGTTGAGAGGCAGTTGTCTCCAGAGATGATGTTAAGTCTGTATCTGGGCCAGCAGGAGTCATTTAACAAAGACCACATTTCAGAACTTAATATCGGGAAAATAAATCCCCTCCCAGGAGTTCTTAACCTGAAGTCTGTGAACTTTAAAAAAAAAGTGATAGCTCAATTTCAATATAATTGATTTCTTTTGTGATTCTATGTATTTTATTTTCTACATTTAAAAACATTATTCTCAGAAGTGATCCATAGGTTTCACCAGACTATCAAAGGGGGCTGTGACACAAAAAATGATTAAGAACTCCTGCCCTAGAGAATAACTGAAAAAAATGTGAGAATAGTGACATACAGAAGTGGAAAATTACCAGTAGTACAATCAAATTAAATCTTACAGGCACCTCCTGAGTTATGAACATCTAACTTAAGAGCATCTGTTTAGGAACAAAGAAGTTACTACTGATTTCTTGCTGATACTGGTGCTACTTTTCCTGGCTTGCCAAATGTGCTCCCTTCCACTACTAGGTCTGTATTCAAAAGAGATCAAAGAAAAAGGAAAAGGACCTATATGTATAAAAATATTTATAGCAGCTCTTTTTTTCTGGTAGTGAAGAATTGGTAATTGGGGAGGTGCCCATCAATTGGGGAATGGCTGAACAAGTTGTGATGTATGATTGTGATGGAATATTATTGTGCTATGGGAAATGATAAGGAGGATAGCTTCAGAAAAACCTTGGAAGACTTATATGAACTGATACAAAGTGAAGTGAGCAGAATCAGAACATTGTATGTAATAGCAATATTGTAATGATGATCAATTGTGAAATACATAGCTACTCTGATCAATACAGTGACTCAAAAATGCTG
The DNA here is from genome assembly GCF_900497805.2 of Vombatus ursinus. Classification (NCBI taxonomy): domain Eukaryota; kingdom Metazoa; phylum Chordata; class Mammalia; order Diprotodontia; family Vombatidae; genus Vombatus; species Vombatus ursinus. The sequence continues at coordinate 96,164,268 of NW_020954590.1, read as the reverse complement.
TCGATCTCCAAAAAAAAAAAAGAACTGATGAACTCTGAGTATAAATTTAAGCATACTCTTTTCACTTTATTTTTCTTACTTTTTTTTGTGACATGGCTAATGTTGAAATATGTTTTGCATATGTATAATTTATATCATATTGCTTGCCTTCTCAATGGGTGAGGGAGGAGGGGCTGGAGGGAGGGAAAGAATTTGGAACTCAAAATTTAAAAAAAGAATGCTAAAAGTGAATAAGTAAATAACACATTTGAAGGGTTAGAAAAAAGAAAAAAATACACATGTGCTCCCTTATTGATATAGGGGATATAGGGTTATAAATGAAATAGATGCTCCTCTTGAGGCTGGAAGGGGGTATATACAAAGCATTGCTCTATGGATCCTCTGGAGTTCCACCACCACATGCCAGACATATAAATTTCCTCAGTGACAAATTGGCCTCCTAGAGTCAATGGAGTTGGATGAGAATAAACACCAGGGTTCTATTAGTGGCAGCACCAATAGTAGCAAACATTAATTTTCCCCTTCCCCAATCTAGAATAGTGGCAAAAAATGGACAGCTCTGTAGAAAGTAGAGGACACCTTCTCAAGAGAATTCACTAATAGAGAGCAAAAAGAGACAGAGTGGCTAAGATCTGGCTTTGTAGGTTATTTTTTTTGTCACAAAAGGATTTAGGGGTGATTATAAGTTTAGATGTATTCATTCAACAAGCATTTCTTTATTAGATATGACGGTAAAAAAGAAATTACAAAAAGAAAGGAAGAGATTTTGTGGAAAGTAAGAGAGTGGTTCGTTGTAGGAAGGTATAACATATACATAAGGAAAAATAAGTTAATTTGAGGAGGGAGAGGGTATTACCTCTAGGGGATCTGGGAAATCTTCATGGAAGAGATGGCTTCCATTCTGGGCATTCAAGAAGATAAGAATTCTGAAAGGCGAAGATGGGGGAACATATTTCAAGTATGGGGAAAACTTGTTTGAATGGACGGGGGCAGGAATTGTAATGTTAAGTTTGGGAAACAGATAATAGTACAGTTTTGCTAGAAAATGTTTAAAATGTGAAATAAAGCTGAAAAAGTCATTTGGAACCAGATTGTTAAGGACCTTAAGTGACAGGTTAAAAAGTTTGTATTTTAGGAAATGAAAATGAAATAAGATTGAATTTTTTTTAAAAAAGGAATTTGTATTTTATCCTTGAGAAAATTAGAAGCCCCTGAAGGTTTTGGGGCAAAAGTGTAATGGCCAGGCATGTGCTCTAGAAAAATTATTTTTTCTGCTTTTGTGAACCTAAATTGAAAAATGTCAATAGAAGGGTGATTAGGAATGATCCAGAGACTTGAAACCATACCATAGCATGGGATAGGATCTATCAAAGGAATAGGGGTTGTCAACCTATATTAGAGAAGACTTGCAGGAAAGGACATAACAATATTCAAGCATTTGAAGAGTAATGTTGTGGAAGAACGATTTCACTTTTTTGTTTGTTTGGCCCCAGAAGGCAAAACTAAGAGCAGGCAAACAGAGAGAGGCAAATTTCAGCTCCATCTAAGGACAAACTTTAACAAAACTGTTTCTAAAACTGCATCAATGCTATTGTAGAGAGGATGTCCTGACTTCCTTATTAACCACCGTCTTAGAATCAAGAGTTGGAAGGGACGTGAGATGCCATCTAGTCTTGCTTGTACCAGAATAAGAATTCTTTCCACATCTCCTCAGTCACTCAGGCTTTCACAACTATCCCACTCAGACCTGTGCTGGAGTTGGCTCTGACAACTCATGAGAGCCCATTGTTAAATTGTTAAACTATCAGTGTGAGCATTTACACTTCAGAAATCAACCAACACTATAAAACAGGGCTTGACTAGTTATTTTGTTGATTGTCTATTCTAGACTTAAGAAATTAATGGACCCTTTGACCCAGCAATAGCACTTCTAGGGCTGTATCCCAAAGAGATAATAAAAATGGGAAAGGGACCCACATGTACAAAAATATTTATAGCAGCTTTTTTTGTGGTAGCAAAAAATTGGAAATTGAGGGGATGCCCATCAATTGGGGAATGAGTGAACAAGTTGTGGTATATGAATGGAATGGAATGCTATTGTGCTATAAGAAATGATGAGCAGGGAGACTTCAGAAAAACCTGGAAAGACTTGTATGGACTGATGCTGAGTGAAGTGAGTAGAACCAGGAGAACGCTGTGCAATGACTAATACTGATAGATTGAACCCTTCTCAGCAATACAAGGATCTAAGACATCTCCAAAGGTCTCAGGATGGAAAATGCTATCCACATCCAAAGAAAGAACTATGGAGTTTGAATGCAGATTGAAGCATACTATTTGCTCTTTTTTTCCCCTTCTGTTTTGTTTTGTTTCCTCTGTCTTGTGGTTCCTCCTATTGGTTCCAATTCTTTCTTACAACATGACTAATGTGAAAATATGCTTAATATGAATATATAAGTAGAACCTATATCAGATTGCATGCCTGCTTGGAGAGAGAGAAGGAGAGAGGGGGGAAGAAAATTTAAAATGTTGAAAACTAAAATAAATTGTTTAATTAAAAAGAGAAATGAATGGAGAAAATGTTAATGATAGAGATTAAATTTAGAAGTGTGTTGTACGTACCTTTTTCTTTTTCTTGGAGAGCTGGTTGTTAAACACTTACCAGCACATTTCTTATTACTCTGCCTTCCGTAAACAGAACAATGACTACTTGATTACCAGATTTAATAGCATTTTAAAAATCCTCATCCTTGTTGACTTCTAGGCAGCCGTTGACAGCTGATTCTCTTTTCGTGGCTTCAGAACCACTATACACTCCTACCTCTCTATCTATTCCTTTTGTCTCTCCCAGGCTGCTCATTTTTTCCCCTAATCTTTAATATGATGTTTCTCAAGGATTCATCCTTGGTGCTTTCCCCTTTTACACTGTCTGTATAGTTAATCTCATTAACTACTAGGATGATACATCTTATCTTTCTAGCCTTATCACTTACTACTCCCCACCCACTAAAGTCCTACCAAATAAGACTACTCTATTTTGTTAAAGCCAGGGCCTCGAGGCCCTGGTTCCCTACCCCTGTCTTTAAAGCATACCTTGCCCTCTTCCTTTTTTTTTTTTTTTTTTTGGTACCATTTTCTGTGCCTTCATCTCCTCTTCACCTTTGGAATTCTTTTTTTTTGTGTGTGTGTCAAAACTTGTTTTTATTGGTGTGGGGAATTCCCAGTAAGGAAACTCCCTCTGCTAATGTGTCTGTCTTTCTGTCAGCCTTTTAATATGAAAATCTTTGTCTTTGCCAATCCTATGGGTGTGTGAGATAAAAACTTAGAGAGCTGGGACCCATTTTAGAAAACTCCAGAGAAAAGAGAGTAAGACTGAAGAAAAGACAAATTCGAAATGCTCAAATTGTTAAAGACATAATTTAAAAAAAATAGGACAATAGTATTTCTTTTAAAAAACATATTATTGCCTTTCATTTTTATATCACAACCCACTGTCCCCAAGCCCCAACCTCTCAACCTTTCTTTGCAATAAAGAAAAACAGTTAAGAAAAACTAACCAATTCAACATCCTTGGTTGACAAAATATACAGTATTGCACATTCATGGTCCTTCACATCTCTAATAAGAGGAAGGAGGTGTGTTTCATTATTCATTCTCCAGGACCAAGGTTGTTTTTTATAATTCATTAGTGCTGTTATGGGTTACATTGTGTGAATGAATGAATGGATGATAAAAAAACGAATTATTAATCACTGTGTTGTGGATACAAATAGGAATGAAGCACAGTCCCTGCTTTCAAGGAACTCACATTCTAGGGAAAGGGACAACAGGTATGGAAGGTTTCAGCTTTATGTCATATGGAAAGGTCCCAGGGTCCTTAGGGTACAGCAGCAGAGCAAATGGTAATGCCTATTGTTTAATGTCATTTCCACTGATAAAATGATATCACTTTCTGAGGTTGAATCATTTGACGTTGCAAAAAACTTTGGTGGCAGGACTTTTCTTTTCTGGGTCTTAAGTAGTTGTGGCTTTAGCACCTTCAGGAGCAATTGCTAGGCTGCATCTGCACAGGGGATATTTTCTAGGATGATGGCTGTGGGCACTGTACTGGAAGCACTGTTATTCCCAAGGTTCTTGGGCCCAGGATCCTAGGCTGTCTTCATTGGAGTCTGAAGGGAGGTAGTGGTCCAAATGGTGGTGGTGGTGGTGGTTTGCCTTGCCTGGTTCATGTCCTGTCTCTCCCCCAAGGTGCTTTGCTGCCTCAGCTAGACTGGCCAGTAGCCCTATGGGTGGCAGATGGTTGACAGTTGATGGGGATGCTGGTATCTTTTCCACATTTCACAGGAATTTGCTCCCTAGATGATGACTTTTTGGGTAATAAACACATACCACAGAAAAAAAAATATAATATATATGTATAAATACCATATGTATATTATACTTGGTTATACTTTATTCAATGAATTAATATTTATTGTTTCTTATAGTACAATGATATTTCACCACCTTACCATAATTTGTCAGGTATTCCCCATTCAAAGACTGCTCAGTTTATTTCTAGATTTTTATTACTACAAAGTGTTGCTATGATTATTTTGGTAAATGTGGGTATATTTTGGTATATTTATGTCATTGACTTCCTTAGGATATACACCCAGTAGGGGGTGACTTTCCTTGAATCAGTGACTTTCCTTGAATAATCCCTTATTTTCCAGAAAGTATGGCTCAATTCATGGCTCCATTAAGAGCGTGCTGCCAATTTTATTTCTTTTTTTTCTTTATTGAAAATCTACTTTTGTTTTAAAATATTGATGTCTAAATATAAAACAAATTACTTTTGCTACAAATTAAAAAACAAACAAAAAAGCAACAACCTAGTTTTCAGTTCCTATAGTTATAAGATTATGTAGGTTCTGGAACAATGTGGCAGAACAACAAAACAAAACTGGTTAGTCAGCTATCATGTAAGTGCCTCCCATGTGCCAGTCACTGTGCTAAGCACCAGGGATACAAAGAAAGGCAAAAGACAGTCCCTGCTCTCAAGGAGCTCACTGTCTAATGGGAGGGAGGAAATGTGCAAACAGCTATGTACAGGATAAATCGGGGCAAATCTCAGAGGGAAAAAACTAAGATTAAAGAAAACTGGGAAAGGCTTCTTTAGCTGAGACTTTAAAGAAGCCAGTGAAGTCAGGAGGTAGGAACAGGGGAGAAGAATGTTTCTACCCATTGGAGACAACCAATGAAAATGCTCAGGAGTCAGGATTTGGTGTCAAATGTGAGGAACAGAAAGGAGGTCAGGGCTCTCAAGATCAGTATGAGAATGGGGAGGGGAATAAGGTGTAAGAAGACTGGAATGGTAGGAAGTGGCTAGGTTATGAAAAACTTTGAAAGACAAAAGGAAGAGTTTATATTTAATACTTGAGGTAATAGGGAGCCACTGGAGTTTATTATAGGGTGATGGTAAATGTTTAACAACTGGTTCTTGAGGGAAAAAAAGTGCAAATGACATACTTCTAAGTTTAATTTGCTTTAACATTTTCTCCATTAATTTCTTAAATCTAGACAATCATCAAAACAGTAAACCAAGCCCTGATTTGTTATGTTTGTCCATTTCTACAGTGTAAATGCTGCATTGAAAATTTAATCATCAAGATAATCGAGAGTTGCCCAAGCCAGCTCCAGCAAATTATTATGTAAACTGGATGGAAGACCATTTTAACAAATGAGTGGAGGACGGATTAGAGTGGGGATAGACCTGAAACAGGGAGATGCACTTGAACACTACTGCAATAGTCTAGTCTTGAGTTGTTGAGGGCCTGTACGTAAAATAAGTGTTTTTATCTGGTGTTTAAATCGAAAGATTTCAAACTTAGGTGTGCATTTTGGAAAATGCTTGGATTGGCTATAGGAGAGAAGGCAGCTAGGTGGCATAATGGAGAGAGTCAGGAAGACTCATCTTCCTGAGTTCAAATCTGGCCTGTCTTCAGACACTACCTGTATGACCCTGGGCAAGTCACTTAACCCTGTTTGCTTCACTTTCCTCATCTGTAAAATGAGCTGGACCCCAGTATCTTCGCCAAGAAAACCCCAAATGGGGTCACCAAAACTCCTACACAACTGAAAAACAACTGAACATAGGAAAGAAGGGGCTGTTTTTAAATGTTATCTTTTTATTTAAAATAAGTTTTCATCGATTTTTTTAATATGGCCTAAATTTCCCTCTGTATTTCTTCTCCTCTCCTTCCCAGAAAGCTATCCTACATAACAAAATATTTTTTAAAAAGAAAATGAGGGAGAGAAAAATCTATCAGCAAATCTAATCACATTCGATGTTCCAGGTGCATGGACCTCCTCCCTACAAAAGGGTTGGGCAGTATATGTGGAAGGACAGTGTTATATGTAATGTAACTTGATTCAAACATGCCTAATGTGATTTTTTTTCATGACATTTACCTGAATAAGGAGCAACAGACTATACTGGATTTAGGTCACAAAGGGTATGTGTGTGAGGGGAAGGGAAGGTGTCAACCTACATCCCAATCATTTCACCCCACTTTAAGTAACGTCAAGAAACTTTTTTAAAGTGACACTTTGGAATACAAATGCAAATAAAAAGACAGTCCCTGCCCTCAAGGTGCAGACATTTTAAACTGATAGGGCTTGATGGGACAGGGAGGAGAGGACAGAGCCCTGGACCTCCCTCTCTTTCCTCTAATTAATTTCTTCTCAGAGTTTTGGCTGGAATGCTTGCAATCTTCTCTCTCCGGCCAAATACTTTATTCCCATTCTAACGCCAATTAGAACAAGAAGCATTTATTAAGCACCCACGGTGTGCCCAGCTCCAAGCCAACTAGCTCAATTTATTATTCAAGCCCCAGGGCATGACGAAATCCCTCAGCCAATCAGAACAGATTTCCTGCACTCTCACCTGCTAAATGTGGCCGAAAGCGGGGCAAACCGTCTAACCCGTTACGTTTTAGTGGGGATAGGAAAGGTAATTGTCTGGGCTGCCCCCTCCCCCTTTACAAGAAGCAAAACCTGACCAAATCCTTCTAGTTTTGCCGCACTTTCCCAAATCTGGAACGATCTTTTAAGAACAAACCTAGGAGATCTTCCAAGAATTTCTGGTTCTCCTGGTTTGCTCCCTGAAAGCCAAACAGGTATCCCTTTGTCCGGACAGGATGCCCCAATTCCGGGATAGCCGCGTGTTACCTCCCGCTCCAGGACCGGGGCGGGGGGTGCAGAACAATGAAGCCCGGCGGGGTGCACCGGGCTCCCGGGTAGGGCACCGGCACATCTAACCGTACTGGGCTGAGACGGGGGCCAGGGCAAGAGCCTGCGACAGAAAGGGTGGCGTGTGCAGAGACAAGGCACGCACGCCTCCAGGGAGCAGGGTCCAGGCGCGGGGGGCCAGGGCCGCAGCCGCAGCGCTCCAGGGCTCGCCTCGCTGAGGCAAAGGCAGCCCTCGAGCGGCCACTGCAGCCCGGGCACCTAGGCAGCCCGCAGGCTGGGGATTCCGCGGCGACCTCCAGGTGGCGCGCGAAGCCCCGTGAACAATGGCCGAACTCCCCCTCCAACCCCCACCACACCAGTCCCCGGCAGCCCCAACCATCCGGAATCGACCATTTGAGCTGGCAGAAAAGGGGGGCGGGGGGAGCTGGAGCGTGGCGCGCGCGGGGGGGGGGGCGGGGAGGGGCCGGGCGTACGCCTAGGCCCTCCGCGTTCTACGGGGTTCGTCGCGCCGGCACGCGGCAAGACTCGCGCGCTGGTGGATGGGGGAGGGGGGTAGGCGGTTGGGCCGGGAGGGGGCGCGCGGTTGGGAGGGTGGCGCGGGCCCGGGCGGGAGAGGAGGGAGGGAGAGGGAGGGAGCAAGAAGGGAAGGAGGAGGAAGGGGGGAGGGAGAGCGGGAGTGGTTGAAGCCGGCGGCGGCGGCGGCCGAGCTGGGTCAGTTCTCTTTAGTGTTTGCCAATGTTGGAGGTGTCTCCAAACTATCTCCGGGAAGAAGGTAAATTCTACCCCCGGGGGAGCACCCGGAACCACCCCCGACCTCGGCGTCAGCCCCGGCCGCTCGGGAGGCAGAGGGCGCTGGGGAGCCGCCGCTGAGCGGCGGGGGTGGGGCGCGAGGGCTCACCTCGAGCGCAGCCCCCGCCCAGGCCCCCCCATTCCGGAGCGGGCGGGGGGGGTGAGAGGGTGCGCGAGGTGGGGGAGGGGCGAGGTACGCGCGCGGGTGTGTGTGTGTGTGTGTGTGTGTGTGTGTGTGTGTGGCGGGCTCGGCTGAAAACCGACAGAGCGGGGTGGGGTGTGTGTGGGGGGCGCGGTGATGGGGGCAGACGTCGGGCTGGAGGAGAATGAATGGGCGGGGAGGGGGTAAGGGGCAGGTGTCTTGAAGGGGCGGGTGATTGGGAATGGAGAAGGGAAGTGAGGAGGGGACCCGCCTCCTCCGGGCTTGGTTGGGATCCAGAGCTGGAGAGGTAGGGGAGATGGCCCACCAGGTCTTGGGGGAGGGGCTCTAGGATTAGGTGAGATAAAGCGCTAACTGGGTGCGGGGAGGCTGATAAAGTAGGCAGTAGTGTGTGTGTGTGTAGGTGTGTAGGGGAGTGGGGCTGGTGTGCGGGGCAGTGGGGAGCCAGGGCACGGGGGGAAAGGACCCCTGCGGAGAGTTTGGAAGCCCTGCCTGGAAGAATGAAAGCAAGGTGGCAAACAAGACCTCGTAGGGACTAGGGTGGGGGGCGGGGATGATTTGAGTGTTAGGAGGTCGAATTTGGGCTTGGGGGTGGCAGCTAGCTTCTTAGGGAAGCTTGTGTCTGTGGAGCTGTAGAGGAAAGAAAGTAACTGGTGACAGTAGCAGTGTAATTGGGAGGAAGCATTTCTGTGGTGGGTTTTTTTTTTCTCCAATTCAGAAAGATACAGTTGGCCACCATTGACCTTGCCGGGGCAGTAAAAGAATTGGGTAAGCTGACGAGGACCTGTTTCAGAATGAGCAGTTTTAGAGAAGGGAGTTAGTATGTCATCTCCAAAAAGGAAGGTTGGAGCTGCACTGAGTTGCAGAATGAAGTGGTGGCAGGTCGAGAAACTTGAGTGAGGAAGGAACAAAGAATGACTTCCTGTTGGGATAGGAGGGTTGAGGGATTTTAGTAATATGAGTGGTCCCTCCTCATATTCCAGAGCTCTTTGGATCCAGTAGAAGATAGAGATGGATCTTATTACCTTCTTCAGTCATGATTGAAAACTTCATTATTCATTAATTGTGTTCAAAATTGTAGTAAACTTCCATTGAGTGATTTTGCTGATTTCTATAAGTTTCAAGATATGATATATGCCTAATATGTATTTGTGGTGGGAGGAGTAATATTAACCTACTAGGGAAAAATATTCCGTTACGTTTTTAGATTTTTATACTCTTCAAATAAAGAACTATGAATCCTAAGTTTCAGTGTCAGTTTGTTTATTAAAAGTCAATATTTTGCATCTGTTTGGTATATTTATATCACTCTGACTAGAGACAACTTGAATTTTTAGATTTGTTTTGTACCAGGCCTGTATTAAATTTGTGAAGCAGTTTTTGTGTGTTTTTTTCTGATGTGGTTCACTTAGTTCACCACTGCCACATTTTGCTAAATCAAGCTTAAGTTATTTGCTTTTTAGTGATCTTTAGTTGGATATGGCCAATATTTCCCCACTGTTTATAAGTTTTTATTAAGAGCCTTACACATAGGAAATTTTCAGTGTGATTCTAGAATGTACTTAATTTCATTGTTTGCTTCAAATAGAACAACACTGCATAATTTTTTAGTTTTAGTGTCAATTTACAGTCTTGTCAACTTTGAAGTTATTTTTCTTTTTGCTAAAGAGAAATTAGGCTGAAAAATAATGGTTTAGTGGTCTTATCCTCAGAATTAGAATACTTTATTATACTATAAATTTCAAATATTGATAGGTTTGGCTTAACTTTCCATAAGCTAAGAATGAGAGGATTTAAAAAAAAAGCCACTAAAAATAATGATCCTTTATTGCTTACATATTAAAGTGAGATAGCATGGTTTATTTAGTCTAATGACAGAATGAAATCTAGCCAGCTAGACTTTCTGAGCCTTCCTTCTACTCTGGTTGTGCTTATCTCCTTTCCTAATCTAGGACAGTGGAGTGTTTAAGAGTTAGAGAACCTGAATTCCAATCCTAGCCCTGCAACTTGCTATCTGCTTGATGGGTAGGTCACTAAACCTCTCTGAACCTCAGTTCCCTATCTGTAAAATGAGGAAGTTGGACTCGATGGGTTTTAAGGACCTTTCCAGAACTAAATCCATGATTTATGATTGTTTATTTCTAGTGCTGAGGTTTTAATTCAATTAAAATAGACCGGACAGAGGACAGAAATGGCAATCCTAAATAATAGGAAATAACTTGAAATTAGGTCACGATACAAAGTTTATTTAGAGGTATAAAGTCCTAAAATCATATGCAGATAGGCTGGTATCCCTCTTTTCATATATCTTGAATGCAACTCTCAGTAAAATGCTAGTTAGTAACAGTGTACCAAACTTACATTCTTCTGTCAACATTGAACTTATCTATGGTTAAGTTTTCACATCTTTAAAATTATACACTGACAGCTTGTTATTTAAATGTTATAAGGCTCTGTATGTTTAGCTTACTGAAAGGTGGGCAGCTTGTAGTTGAAGCCTTCTTGGTACTTGATATTGGAAGGGGACCTACTGTATTTATTACACAATTTCACATACTTTATCAAATACTGGGAGACCTACTTTATTCATATCGAAGATTTATATTTGTGTGAAAGTGCATTGTTGGCATTTACTTTTTTCAATATTAAATCCTGAAAAAAAACAAAAAACATGAACGAAACCTTGTTAAAGGACCTTATGACTTTTAAAAAGACAACTTTGCATTCATTGTTGTTGAGTGGTGTGGCACTATTCGTGACCCCATTTGGGGTTTTCTTCGAAGAGATACTGGAGTGGTTTTCCATTTCCTTTTCCAGCTCATTTTACAGATGAAGAAACTGAGGCAAACAGGGTTAAATGACTAAATTGACTCAAACAGCGAAGTAAGTGTCTCAGGCCGTATTTGAACTTAGATCTTCCACACTCCAGGCCAGGTGCTGTCTCCAGTGCATCATCTAGCTTCCCTTGTATTCATTAATATAGTGCTCTAACTTAGTATAGTACTTCATGATCTAAGAGTAAGGATTGTAAGGATTTTGCTTTGTCAAAATTATTTGAATGACAATTACATATTGTGTGAGATATTAACATAATTTTTGGAATGTTAGTGGCAATAATTTTAGAAGACATTTAATTTTGGGAAGCTTTCAATACATGGAGATCAAAGTTAGGTGGATAACCAGGCTTCTACTATTTGTAGTATTTTCTCTCAAAAAGAGTAGTTTAACTGTTTTTCTTGTAACTGGTTGTCATATCACAGTGCCTTATTGAATGGTGCTGCTGGGCATTTTGGGACATGTGGCTAGATTTCTTGAAGTGTAAAGTATGAAAGACTTTTCTAGATAGCAGCTTTTTTGGGAAGAGAGGAAAGATAAAATGGTAGATGGTATAAGATTGTTGGAAAATTACATTTATATTCCTCATTTTAGTAGATTAAAATACTGAACTGTAGATTTGGACATGATTTTAAAGAATACACTAAAACTAACTTCATGACAGTATTTTTCAGTTTTTTGGCTAACCTTATTTTGTATTTATAAAAATAATTGGTGTGAATTTAAATTTTTATAAATATGTGTGTTAAGCTTATAACTATAATTTTGTATAATAGAATAGCTTATGCTAAGTATTGTCTAGTCACCTCAAAAAGTGCCCTGAAAATTATGTAGTTGAAGCCTCATTTTCACAGATCTTCACTTTGTAATTGCATAAGGGCAAAATTACAGAACAATTTAGAATTACATGGCCTGTTTTTATTGAAGAGAATGTGTAATTTTTGTTAATTCAGAATACTTTTATCCATTTCAGGATTTTGAAGACTTTCTATTAAATTTTTACTATAAAACTTCTTTTCTTGATATTTAAATAGATATTAACAGATTTATAGGATAAGGAGCCCATAAAATAAAACTTTTTAAAAAGCTAAAAAAAAATCCCAAATGATTCTCAAGTGTACTTGCTGTGATCTCATAGCATAGTTGATGAAATACTGAGTTTTGAGGCAAGGAAACTTGGTTTCACATCTTACCTCTGATACTTATCCATGCGACTATGGCTAAGTCACTTATATCACTGAGGGAAAGTAATATTATTATATATGAGAAGCAACGTATAGTAGTGGAGTTCTTGGAGTCAACTCTAACACGGAGAAAAGATGCTAACCTTCAGGTTAGGGGATTTTTCTATAGCAATGAAATCACAGGTATAATTCCTTGTCATGTATATCATTTATATACACACATGTATGTGCTTTGCTAATATTGTATATGATTAGCATTATGTAGTTGTTAATTGTTTTCAATGTGTTGTTCCACTGAGCTTTGATCTCAGGATGCCAGTAAGTCTCAACATACACACTTGTCTATGTACATAGATATATGTATATACAAATATACATTCATGCAAGTCCACCCATGATGCATACTGGCTGTGTGACTGAGCAATTCATTTCACCTCTCAATTCTGTCAAAGCAACTCTGAGACTAAGTTCCAGATCAAGTGTCTATCTGCACTGGTATAGTTTCCTCGCTGGAAATTCCCTACACTGATGAAATCATAGGCCATATGTGTATGTGTATATGTATATGTGTATGTTTACATGCATATATGTGTGTATAATAGAGTATATGTGTATAGAAAATGTATACTTGTATATTCATATATATTATATATATGCATATGTGTGTGTATGTACATACATACCACAGTATAGTAAGTGAATAGAGAGATGACCTTGGAATCATGAAGACCTGGGTTCTGTGCTTGATGCATATTGTATACTGGCTTTTCGACCCTTGAATACATTATTTAACCTAAGTACACTGGACAACTTTGAGACAATAAGTTGTAGAGCAGGTTCCTATCTGCATTGGCAGTGTTTCCTCACTGTGAATTTTATATTGAAATCATAAATCTCATTCATATATATGTATATGTATATCTGAATATATACATACATATAAAGCTAAGTTATGGTAATAGTTTTTTTACCTTAGGGTTGTGAGGATCAAATTAAGTGATGTGTATAAAGTGCTTTATAAATGTCAGCTATTATTCAATGAATGCTTAATAAGTGATGTTGATTGATTAATAGCCCAAAGCTGTGAAAAAGAGTTGTGCCTTAAAACATAGGGTACATAAATCATAATAAACCATTTTTAATGGCTCAATCAATGAATAAGCATTTATTAAATACTATGTGCCAGGCATTGTGCTAAATATTTCAGTTGCAACAAAGAAAGTGGAACAGTCCTTGCCTTTTAGGTGCTTACATTCTAAGTGGGGGAGATGTGTACATGTACCTACAAAGGCACATACATATAAGTCCCCCCATATGTATGTACATACATACATATATAATATATGCACACATATACAACATATGCCTATATGTGTACACATACACATAAAATTATGTGCATAATATATACAAAATATAAAGTAGTTTTGTGAAGGGAGCACAATAACAGCTGGGGGATTGGAAAAGGCTTCATCTAGAAGTTGGTGACTGAGCTGAATGTTAAAGGAAACTAGGGATTCCCAGAGGGGTGAGTGTATTCCAGGCAAGGGGACATTGTGTAGGAAAGCACAGGGAGGCTAATATGGAGCATGCTTTTTGTGGAACAGTAAATAAGCCAATATGGCTTAATTGTAGAATTCACAGAGAGCAGTAATGTGTAAGAAACCTGAAAAGAGTTAAGTTGTGAAGAGATATAAATGCCACATGAAATATTATGAAGGTAGAAACAAGATTTGGCAATGGGTGGCAAAATTTATTGAATGCTTCATGAATTTGTGTGAGATTGCAGAGTTGAGGAAGGTACCAGTGTTGTGAACCTGAGTGACTTGTGAAAAAATGCTGACCCTAACAATAATAGGGAAGTTTGGAAAAGGGGTGGGGTTGGGAGGAAAAGATAATAAGTTCTGTATTGGATATGTTGAATTTTAAATGCCTACAGGACATTAAGTTGGAAATGTCCAATAAGCAGATTGTGATGTAGGACTAGAGCTAAGGAGAGAGACTCGGGCTATATATTTAGATACCCATGGGAGCTGATGAGGTCGCAAAGTGAGAGTGTAGAAAGCAAAGCCTTGGTGTATACCCTAGAATTAGTGGGCATGAAGATGATAATTTTTCTGCTTCCAAACTTTTGATCACACGTGGATATATACGTATATGCAGATATATGTACACATCCATGCAAATATGCAGATATATGTATACATCCATGCATACATGCAGATATATGTATACACACATATATATACAGATATATGTACCTATTCATGTATATGTACACGCACAAACTTTTGTTGAATTTTTATGCATAAACTTTTTATACACCTGCATATATGTGTATATTTGTACATTTTCATATGTATATATGTATATACACAAGTGTGTATTATGTATATATATGTGTGTGTGTGTGTGTGTATGTGTGTGTGTATGTGTGTGTTTGTTGAACTTTTACAAATGGCGATGTTCCAGCCTCATTTTAATATGATGAAATCTTTTTGTGATCAACTGGTCCAGCTCCCTAATTTCACAAAAGGAGGAATCTGAGACCTGGAGGGGCCCATAGCTTGTTAGTGAAAAACAAAACTAGAATGCTATGGAAACAGCATCTTTGGCCACAGGTTTACATGGAGGAGAGGTGTGATGCTGTAGTAAATGTAGTGGTGGACTTGGGCTCAGGAAAATCTAGGTCCATTTCTGCCTTTTCTAGTGAAAAGTTGTGTGATGATGGGCAAGTCACTTAGTCTCTCAGCATCATTTTCTTTATCTTTGTAATGAGGATAAAAACACCTGTCGTACCTAACTGGTAAGAGTTATTATGAAGTTCAAATGAGATAATCCATATAAAGAACTTGTCACATTTTAAAATGTGTTACAAATGCCCAATTTTTCATTGACTTTAATGTTAAGTAAATAGAAAATCTCAAGCCAAGTTATGGTAACATAGATGAAAAACATATAGCCCCTAAATAAAATAGGGAATGAAACCTAAAGAAAGTAAACAGAGAAACTTGTGACACTGTTGACTACTGCATCCTGCATGCTCTCTCTTCCTCCAGCTTCTGATATCTCTTTCCTGGTTTTCCTACTTGTCCGACTGCTCTTTTTCAGCCTCCTTTGTCAGTTCAGCATCTGTCTTCTGTCTTCTGCTTCTGAAGCATAGGCTTATCCTGAATGCTCTTCTTTTTCTCCATATTCTCCCTTGATGATTTCATCAGCTCGCATGGGTCCAATTATCATCTGTACTTAAATGACACCATATCTATCTATATCCAGCCCAGAGGCACAGAGGAGTTAAGTGACAAACCCAAGGTCATGTACCTAGCTTGTGGCAGAACTTAGACCAGATCTCAGTCCCTTGATACTTAGTTTAGCACTCTTTTCACAACTTTTCATTTTCTCCCAGTTATTTCAGGACATTTTGTGGAAATTTCAAAATTGTTACTTGTATTGAGGATAATAAGTAGGAAATACATATTAAAGACCCCATCATCCCAGAAAAAATAGTGACAAAAATGGTTTTTCAAGTATATATTTCAAGAATTTGTTGTGTGGGAAAATATTTGACATGAAAATACTAAATCTTTGTAAAATTAAAGACTTTATTGGGCCTAATCCACTAAGAAAATTCATAGTACATTTAGAGCTTGGTTTATGCTGGAAGTATAACAGAATCAGAATTTTAGAATTGAAAAGGACTTTAGGAGTCAGTTGGGAGCAGCCCTTAAATTTTTTTAGATTTATAATTTCGTCCAAGGACATATATTAGCAGTGTTCACTATCAGTTAAAGGACACTGGCAAATTGGACTCCACTAATTTGTTTTCGCTTTCAGGTAGCTGAAGATTAGGTAACAGTCTGGTCAATATCATTTTAACATGCTTTGGACATAATCTGATGGGTTTAAGTGACTGACCCTTGCCATAGATTTCAATACAGCTTAAAAAAATAGTGGGTGCTAGATACACTCTTAGGAGTATTTTTTGGTGGGCGGACCAGACCTATGATTTCATTGGTAAAAGGAACTTCTTGGAAGGCAAGTTGAGAGGGAACCAAGGCATCTCAGCACCTTCCCTGCAGTTTATAGTCTTAGAGCTTTCTTAGGGGGCACTGAGTGGTTCCATGACTTGCCTGGGGTCATCTATGAAATATTGAGGCAGGATTTGAACTGAAGTCTTCCTGCCTCCAAAGCTAGCTCTTTATTACATCTAATTAATGGCAGGAGAATGTCTGGAGTTGGTGGTATAAGTTTTGGAATAGGAGTAAGTTGAGAGGTAATTAGTTTATAATCCCAAAGCTGAGGGTTCTGTGGGTTTTGTGTTATTTTTAATATTAAGATATTAAATTAAGATATAAACTGCTGGCTTTGTTGATATGCTCAGAATGCATGTACTTGAGAACTATCTTAAGAAGATAGATGCTAGAGATAGATGAAATTTATTTTGTTGTTATAAAAATTGCAAAACAATTTTATCAGTTAGTGACAACAGATATTACCTCTTCTGGGACACTGTACAGGGCTGCAAGGATGTGCTCTCCTGCTGTATCATATGATGCACTACATTCCCTGAATATAAAGCAATCATATATTTTAGGTCTTGGCATTTCTCCAAAAGTTCTTTCTAAACAAACAGGACATTGTATTGCAGTCACGTGTTAAAGGAAATAATTTTTGTTTCTCCTTATTAAGATTGCAAATTGAAGGAAGAACAAATTTTTGTTGTTTTCCTTTTCCTCATTTGAGGAAATAAAAAGATTCAGATGGTTGCAAGGACTGTCACTAAAGTAAGAAAGCTCTATATCCTTTCCAATGGTGACAATGCATTGATGTGAAGAAGACAGCTTTCCTAATGATTTTTGTATTAAAAACATCTGATACCTGCTTTACAGCAATCTTCCCCTCATGAAATCCTTCTAACAAAAGTTGAGTTGTTTTATTCTAACAAAATTAAAAAAAAATCTCTTTACTTGTTAGAGTCATGATTTTTTCAAAGATAATATATATCAGGTATGTGTAGAAGACTGTGGATCTTGCTTTGCACCTGGCTTTTTGCACATTTATTGCAGCATCCAAAGCTATGATTGAATTAGAACTATAATTTCTGTTGATATAGAGAACATATAAGACTGACAAACCACACTGTTTTTAGAGGTTGTTGCCAGTTATCTCAATGTATAGCAGTTACAGCTATGATTACATAGATGCAACTAGGAGAATTTTTCTTTATCTGCTGTTGGCTGAAACAAATCATGAAATACAACTTTATTTGTTTTTCTCCTATCCGCTTTGAAAATTGGAATGTGTGGATTAGGCCTTAAGGGGTTTTGCTAACTGGATATACTTCTAAATGAGTTTTTGAAATTACTTAGCAGAGATGAAAGAGGGATGAAGGTCTCCCTTGTAACACAATATATTTCTTCTTCATTTCATTCGTAGTTGTTTTTTTAAATTGACATAAGTGATTTATACCAAGAAATGGGGATAGTATAGGGAAATATTAGATGCTATCAATCAATAAATATTTATTAAGCACAAGTAGGAGGTGGTGTTTAACCTGAGTTTTGAAGAACAGGTTATATGAAGAAGAGGTTATAAAAGACCGAGAATAGGAAGGAGTGAATTCCAGGAATTGAGAACAACCTGTCTGAAGGCATGAGATAGGAGATGGATTGTTGTGTATGAGGGACATGAAAAAGGCTAGTTTGTCTGGATAGTGGAGTTCATGGATAGGAGTAATTACAAGTAAAGTTTTGGCTTCAGATATTGAATTCAATACATTGAATTCAACACATTGAATTCTTTATATAAGTTTTGATACTCCACAATTTTCACATTTAGTATCTTCCCATAGGATCAAATATATTTGTAGATACACTCATACATACATACATACATATACACATTTATATTTAATGTATAGCTGTCATTTTTCTAAGATCAGTAGTCAATAAACATTTATTAAGCACCTGTTATGTGCCAGGCACTGTGCTAAGTGCTGAGGATTCAAAAAGAGGCAAAAGACAATTCCAGACCTCAATAAGCTCACAATCTAATGGGGGAGACCACAAGCAAATAAATATGTACAAACAAGCTATATACAGGATAAATAGGAAATAATTAAAAGAGGGAAGGCACTAGAATTAAGAGGGGTTGGGGAAGGCATGTTTTAGAAGATGGGGTCTTGGTTGGGACTTAAAGGAAACCAGGGAAGCCAGTAAACAGAGATGAGGAGAGAACATTTCAGGCATGGAGTATAGTTAGAAAAAATTCCCAGTGTGTAGAAATGAAGTGTCTTGTTCATTGAGGAGCGAAGAGGCCAGTGTCACTGCAATGGAGGGTATGTGTTAGAAAGTTAGGTATAAGAAGACCGGAAAGGTGGGAGGGAGCTAGGTTTTGAAGGGCTTCAAATGCTGAAAAAGGGGCTTTGGTATTTGATCCTGGAAGCGACAGGTAGTCACTGGAGTTTATTGAGGAGGGGATTGACATGGTTGGAGCTATGATTTAGAAAAATCACTTTAGTGATTGTATGGAGGATGGATTTTTGTGGAGAGAGACTTGAGGCAGGTCAGTCCATAAACAGGCAACATACCAGGTTTGAGGTGACGAGGGACTGCATCAGAGGAGAGAAGGGAGTATATTCAAGAGATTTTGCAAAGGTGAAAATGACATCTTGGTAACAGATTGGATATAGATATGGGAAGTGAAAGGTACTGAGGATTTGAGGATGACTCTAACTGGCTAGTCTGAGGAACTGGGAGGATGGTATTGCCCTGTGCCATAAGAGGGAAGGTAGGAGTAGGTGGGAGTCTAGGGAGAAAGATAATGAATTCTGTTTTGGGTATGTTGAATTTAAACTATTTACTAGACATCTAGTTCAAGATGTCTGAAAGGGAGTTGGAGATGTGTGATTGGATGTCAGTAGAGAGGTTAGGGGAGCATAGGGAGATTTGAGAAATGTGCACATACAGACGTTAATTAAATTGGGGGGAGGGTAGGCTATGATGTCACCAAGTAAACAGAGCCCTTTGGGAAACCTACAATTAGAGGGCATGATCTGGATGATGACCCTGAAAAGGAGACTTAGAAGGAGTGGTCAAATAGGTTGGAGGAGAACCAGGAGAGAGTAATGTGCTGAAAACCTATAGAGAAGAGAGTATCAAGGATGAGAGGATGACCAACATCATCAAAGATTGCAGAGAGGTTAGGGAGCACGAGGATTGAGAAAAGGCTATTGGCTTCGGCAATTAAAAAATTATTGGTAACTTTGGAGAGAGCAATTTAAGTAGAATGAGGTTGGAAACTAGATTGTAAAGGGTTAAGAAGAGAGTGAGAAGAGAGAAAGTGGAGGCACTTATTATAGATGACCCTTTCAAGGAATTTAGCCACAAGGGGCAGACAAGATATAGGATAATCATGGAGATAGAAGGATTAAGTGAAGGTTTTTAAGGATGGGAAGACATGGGCATGTTTGTATAGGTCGTAGGGAAAGAGCCAGTAGTCAGGGAGAGATTGAAATTACGTGATAGAGTAGGAACAACACAGAGGGCAATCTTTTGGAGAGAAGGGATGAAATGGAATAACTTGGGCTGGTAGAGGGGGTTAGCCTTGGTAAAGAGGATGGCCACAATCTTGGTGGCAGATCTGTGGCTGAGGGTCCTCCCGTACCACAGACAGGAAGATGTTATCTGCAAAGAAGATGAAAAAGTTGCTGTAGTCCGTCAACTTGAGGCTCCAGCTGGTCATGAAAAGCGGCAAATATGTGCTAGGCTACAAACAGATCCTGAAAATGATTAGACAAGGCAAAGCCAAATTGGTCATCTTAGCCAACAACTGCCCAGCCTTGAGGAAATCAGATATTGAATATTACGCTATGTTGGTCAAAACTGGTTTACATCACTACAGTGGCAATAACACTGAATTGGGTACAGCATGTGGGAAGTACTACAGAGTATGTACAGTGGCTATCATTGATCCAGGTGATCATTAGAAGCATGCCAGAACAGACCAGTGAAAAGTAAACTGTACAAAAGTATTCTTTAATAAACTGGCCAAAACTTGTTTAAAAAAAAAAGAGTATGGCCACCTCATCATGTGAGACAGGAATGAAGGAGATAGTGGCAGAAGGCATATGAGTGATAGGTGAAGAAAAGGAGAGGAGAGGGAGCTCATGGTAAGTGTCCTCAATTTTTTTCTGTAAAACATGAGACAAGGATGTCTCCTAAGATGGGTGGAAGGGGACTTTGCAAGGTTTGAGGAAAGATGAAAAGGTTTGGAAGAGCCTTTGTGGAGAGTGGGATAATGATTTGATGAGGGAGGTATAGTAGGATTGCCTAGCAGCAGCAAGGGTCCAGTTGAGGTTGTATAACATACATTTGTATTGGATCCAATCAGAATGATTGCATGATTTTCCCTACTTTTATTTTTTTTTAAAGGACAGTGAAGGTGGTAGATGGTAGGAGTGATCCAAGGCTAAGACTTGGCATGGCACAATTGGTGAAATGATAAGGGGGCTAGGGACTTAAGACAAGAGGATAGTATAAATGGAATTGGTACCTTGAGGGGTCAAGATGGAGAAAAGAGGAGAGACTGGCTAGTGCAGGGAAGATGGCCTGGGAGATGATTGAGGGGTCAAGGGACTAGAATTTGGTAAGGGAACACAGAGGAAGAAAGGGAAAGCCAGTAGATCATGGTAGGATAAGAGGATTGTGGAATTCTTGAACATGGAGGTGGAATACTTGTAGATGATGGCAAGATCTGAGATATAATCATTTTTATGTGTGACTGACATAGGGTAGAAGAGTAGGTCATGGGAAGTATATAGGTGTGTTTGAGAATCTATATTTAAGTTGAAGTCCCCTCATATGAGGGCAGGAGAGGAGGAGAAAACTGTGAGGGGAGGAGGAGAAAAGTGTGAGGGGAGGAGCAAAATTTTGAGCCATATACCAAATTCATTGAAGACAGAAGGGAAGTACCTGGAGGTCTGTAGACAATAGCTACCAGGATTTTGATTGGGTGGTAGGGATGAATAGCACTGAACCTCAAATGAAGAAATGTTACCAAAGGATGCATATAGGGAGAGAATCTGGAAGTGGCAAGGAGGAGCAAGAAGTATTCCAACTTCCCTGCCTTAGTAATGTTTAGAAGGTGCAGCCCTGGAAAAGTTAGCCAGGAAAGCTGTGTCATTAAAGGGAGACAGATTTCATTAATAGCTAAAAGATGAAAAGAATGTGAGAGGAAAAGATTTAGGATGAAGGGAAGTTTGTTGCCAACAGAACAGGCATTCCAAAGGTCACTGTGGAAGAGGAGGGTGGTGTTTGGTTAGAACTTTGAGATGGGAGGGTTGAGGGAGTTGGGAATAAGGTATTGGGTTGTGAGGGATGGGAAATAGGTTTGGATGATAACCTACAAGGGTTTGGAGCTCAGCTTGTAAAAATGAGGACTTTTAGTTAATAATAACTGACCAATAGTCACAGATTGAACATTTCAACATAGCTTTTAAAAAATATATCTATCATTACCTCTAATAAATTACAAGAAAGTATTTAAAGTGGTATTCTGACCTCAATATTACAACTCATTTCACTTCTTTTAGTTTATCTTTTTGAGTTAATAAAATTGAAAAAAATACATGTCTGGGGTATTTTTTTGTATACTAAGGTGTGTACTATATGTTTGATATTCATATCTGCCTAGATATTATTGTTATTTACTTAGGATTCTTGATACAATTTTGGTACAGAACCATTTTTTGATTCAGTGATAGTATCCCTGCCATTTGAACTATAGACATTCAACATGTATTCTGTTGTCAGAGGACCTATGTTCAAATCTTACCTCTGTGACCTTGGTCGGCTAACCTAATGTCTCTGAGCCTTAGTATTTTCATCTGTAAAATGGAAATAACAATAGCACCTACCTCCTAGGGTAGTTGTGAGGATCAAATGATGTGAAAGTGCTTAGCACAGTGCCTGGCACATAGTAAGCTCTATAAAAATGTTAGCAGTTATTGTTATTATTATTATTTTATTTAGAGCTGGAAGGGATCTCAATGATTCTGTGCTCTTATTTCTCTCCTTTTGTTTGTAGTTAACACTTGATTATCATTATAGGATTATATGCTTTGTATTAATTTGATTAAATTATATCATTGTAAAATAGCACAGTGCCTAACCTATAGTAGGCACTAAATAAATGCTTAATGTCTTCCTTTTTCTTCCCTATGCCTTTGGTGGCTCCTCATTACTTATAGGGTAAAATATAACTTATTTAACTACCTGGTGTTTGTGACTTTCCACAGTATGGCTCCAGTTGACTCTTTTGGCTTTATTTAACTCTGCTTCTGTCCACATACTAAACATTCCAGATAATTGAGGTTACTAGCTATTCCTAGATGTTGTTTCTGCCCTCTCCTGCATTCATACATATATCCATGCCTATTATGAATTCCTTCCATATCACTTATTGAAATAAATTCAATTTAACAACCATTTGTTAAGTGGTTACTATGTTCAAGGCATTATGCTAGTTGCTAGGGTTACAAAGATAGACATGACACAGGCCCTGTTCTCAAGGAACTTACAAGCTAATGGGGAAGGAACCAAGGACACAATTTATGTAAAGGGAAATGAGAGACGTGCAAAGGAGAGGTTTATGCAAGTGCTTGGAGAAATTTGACAAGGGAAAGATCACTTTTATCCAGGATGGGGCAAAGCAGTGTAAAGGAAGCTTTCATGACAGGGTGGGAGAGTCCATTTCAGGGAAGGGAGGCAGCATCAACAAAGGCACAGAGACAAGAAATGTCATGAACAGAAGTGGGGTGGACAGTAGTCCAATTTATTTATGCTAAATCTAAGTTATTCTGAAGTTTTTATACTAAATGTAGTTTTCTATATGTTTAAACTGTATTTTTTCCCCCCTGTGGTATACTTGTCTACTACTATCTGTCAGGCACTGTGCTAGGTACTGAATGTATGAGCACAAAGAATGAAACAGTCTTTACTCACAAAGAGCTTACATTCTAATGGGGAAGACAACTAGAACTTATAAAAATATATACAGCATAAATATAAAGTTAGTAATATAAATATCAATATCACTATCTTCTATTCATCCCCACCCAAAGAGAAAAATAAAAGCCCTTTTCATTTTTAAAAATTAAATTTTATTTTTTTATCTGCAAAAATCCATCTTTATCCCTCCTCCATGCCCCCAAAGAAAAAACAAAACCTCTGTCACAAACCTACGTAGTCAAGAAAGACAAATGTCCACATTGGCCATGTCCAAAAGAACAGCTATTCTCATATTGATGGGTACCCCCTTAGAATTCCATTCTTTGCCATCTCAAAAAGAGATATAAATATTTTTGCTCATTCTTAGAGTTTGTTTTGCTTAGGTCTAATACCTTCCTTAATCTATTCTCCCTCTAATTTCCCCTTCTTCCCATTCCTTCCCATTTATATATTGAATGAGATGTATTTCTGTACCTAGCTGTGTGTTCACTCCTTTGACCACTTCAGGTGAAAGGGAGGTTCAAGTGTTAGTCATTTCCCCCATCTTACCCCTCCCCCCATCCTTTTTTGGTATAGATTTCTTCTTGTATACCTGATTATGTGAGATAATTATCTGTAACCTTCCTCTTCCTCTCCCGCTAATGTGTTCCTTTTCCCTTTATTTCAATTCTTCTTTTAAGACCATCACAACGTAACAGAACCACTCCCAGACCTTCTGTCTTGATCAGACTATATATGACCCCTGCTTTTGACAGGGTTCAGAGGGAACATATCCATTATTTCCTTCTATAGAATCTAAGCAGTTTATCCCTATGTGTTTGTTCCTTTGTTTACCTTTTTATGTTTCTCTTGACTTTTCTAGTTGAACTTCAAAGTTTCTCCACAGCTATGGTCTTTTCTTCAGGAATGCTTGGAAGTCCTCTATTTCATTAAAAGTCCGTTTCCCCCCTCCTCCTCTTTAGTATTATATTCAGTTTTGTTGGGTAAGTTATGCTGGGCTGTAAACCTATCTCCTTTGCCTCCTGGAATATTGTATTCCAAGCTCTCCACTCTATATTGGCTATTAAATTATATGTCATTCTGATGTAGCTCCTCAGTACTTTCTTTTGGTCTGCTTGCAGTATTTTTTCTGGAAGCTCTAGATTTTTACTAAAAACATTCCTGAAAAATATTAAATTGAATTAAAAGAAGAGAAATCTTCTTGTTTATATCTTTTGACTATCTGTTGGGGAATGGCTCTTGTTCTTATATATATATAGGTATCAATACCTTATATTGCTTGGATCTCAAACCTTTCTCAGACAAATTTGTTGTATTTTTTTCCGGGTAGCTGTTTCCCATCTAATTGTAACTATTGATTTTGTTTGTACACAAATTTTCCAGTTTTATGTAATCAAAATTATCTATTTCATCTCATGTGATCTTCTCTTTCCCTTATTTGGGGAATCCATAGCATCCATAGTTAGGTGTCTCTTTCCTTCTTTGTTCTAATTTGTTTATAATATGACATTTTATATCTAGGTCTTGCATCCATATGATGCTAAAAAATTGAGGTCATCCACACAGAGCCGTCTCTTTATCCCTTTTGAGTTTAAAACATTTCTACACCAAATTCTTTGTGGATGTGGGGTGTGTGTGTGTGTGTGTGTGTGTGTGTGTGTGTGTGGTGGTGATGATGGTGGGGAGGGGCAAGATATAAGACCACTGGAAATGTAAGGGAGACAGGTTATGAAGGATTTTGAAAGCCAAGCAGAGGAATTTATATTTTGATCCTGGAGGTGATAGGAAGCCACTGGAATTTGTTGCTTTAGAATTTGTTTAGAGCCATTTTTTACAGGTATTTGGAGGGGTCTAGGGGAGAGCTCAAGCAAGTCACTGCTTTTACTCTGCCCCACTGGAATTGGTTGAATGGGGGAGGGGATTAGGGGAGAGGTTACTATATGCCTTCACTGATATGGTCCGACCAATTCATAGCTGAGTGGAGAATGTATTGGAATGGGAAGAGACTTGAAGCAGAGAGCCCATTATGGAAATATGCCAGGTGTGAGGAGATGAGGGTCTACACTAGGCTGGTGGCAGTGTCAGAAAAGAGAAGGAGGTATGTGCAGGAAATTCTACAAAGGCAAAATTGACAGGCCTTGGCAGCAGATTTGATATGGAATGTGAGAAGTTGAGGATGACACTGAGATTTGGAATTTGGGTGACTGGGGGCATAGTGGTGCCCTTTTTAGCAATAGGGAAGTTTGGAAGGGAAGAGATTTTAGGGGAAAAGATAGAGCCAGTGAACAGGCTCTAGATGGTGAGAAGCCTCCAAATCTAATGCCCTGTTTATTAAATAGGGTTAGTGTTACAGTGGCAGGGTGTTCTGATAATAGCAGATTCTGAACCATAACTTAAGTCTTCTTATTTATGTTACACTATACTATAGTATACTATATTATACTATAATGCCAGCCATCACTACAGAAACATAGTGTGTTTGGGAGTAAGTGAGTAGATCAGTCTGACAGGAGTAATGGTTGGAGCTCATGTAAAGCAGCAAAGGCAGATCAGTTTGGAGAATTAGGTTGGGGCCAGATTTTGGAGGGGCTAGGATTTGGAATTCATACTATTTGTAGGTAATGGGAAGACATTGTAGGTTTCTGGGCAAGAGATAAGACACATTGAAAGCGATTACTGGTCTGTAGCACTATCCATGGGGTGTTTGGAATTGGAGACAGATGAGAGATTCTGAAACCTGGTTAGAAGATAATTGCAATAACCAGAGTATGGGATGATGAATTCATGCATTGGGTTGGTGTACTGGGAAAAGACAGTAAAAGCTATATGGAAAGAAATGACAAAAACATATCAAGAGAAGTTGGTAACTGATAGGATATTGGGGGAGACATGAGAAGATGAAATAGTAGAGTAGAAAAAGCATGTACTGTGTTCTTCTGGTTCCTTTTCTGCCCTTCAGTAACTATGTACCTTGCTTGAATTGCCTAACCTCTCAGGGCCTCAGGCCGTTTCTCAAATGGGGTGGAAATAGCCATATTATATTACTTAAGGCAGGAGATAGGACTGGATGAATTTTTGAAATTCCTTCTCAAAAATCTCTCTTCTCTACTCCCCTTTTAAGCTTCTTTTTGTGTGTTGTCTTTCCCTATCAGACTGTAAGCTGTTTGAAAGCAGGGGACTACCTTTGTTTTTATTTGTATGTATGTCCCTCTTGCTTAGCACAGTACTTGGCACATAGTAGGCACTTACTTTCTAGCACTGACATCTCTGATTTGATAATACAATGATTCTCAAACTTTTTGGTGTCAGGACCCCTTGACACTCTTAAAAATTATTGAAAACTTCTCACCTTTCCCACATCCCACCCTCCATAGAGTTTTTATTTATATTGATGTTTATCACATTAGAAATTAAAATGTCTTAGTATTATTATGAAAATAGTTTTGATCCGGTGGACCCTCTGGAAAGGGGGTCCAGGCTAGAGGGATCCCCAAACTGCACTTTGAGAATTGCTGCTAGTTTAAGTCTAAGTGATTCTCTTCCTACCTGATCTTCATTGGACTGCTCTATTTTCTCTAGATCCCTGAAGAATCAAATCAACTCTGAAATTCACACTTTCTTAGTATACCCCTTGCCCTTTGGGCCCCTCCCTCCTTCTGGTTGGAGAAAGTGGAATCTGGATGTCAGAGAACTACTCCCAGATCCTCTCATTAAGGGGGAGGGGGCAGACAAATACTTCATCACTTTCCACCTGATTGTTCCATTGGACTTCTCCATTGCCTTCTGAAAATTATCAAATCAACTCTGAAACTCACACTTCCTTAGCACTCTCTGTCCCTTGGACCCCTCCCCTGTAGGATTGGAGGGAATGGAGAATGGGTATCACAGAGCTCCTCTCGGATCTTTTATGTAAGGAGGGGCCTCATAAATTTCTACCTGGCAGTAGGATTTCATCATCCCCCACCTCCCTTTCCCCACTTGTCAGTTTCTTTTTATGTGATGTCTTCCCTAATTAGATTTTGAGTTTCTTTAGGATAGGGACTATCTTTTACCTTTCTTTGTACTTCTGAGGCTTAGCAGGGTACCTGGTACGTAGTAGGCACTTAATACATATTTATCAACTGACTGGCCGAATGATGATACTATCTACAGAGATAAGGGAAGGTTAGGAAGAAGAGGTGGAATTACAGGAAAGAAAATAAGTGCATATTGAGACATTTTCAGTTTGAGGGGGGTGACCTCCAAATGGAAATTTCCAGCAGGTTGTTTTGCAGTATAGTCAAGATTGGAGATAGAAATATGTTCTTTTTCTTTTCTTATTATATATTTAAGTTTTAGTAAAAAAAAGATAAAAAAAGATTGGAGTTAGAGATTTAGGAGTTATTTTCATAGAGAGGTTCTAGAACTCAACCCTTAAATGGAGCCATTACACAGTCAAAATGAAAGAGAATGAGAACAGGGTGTTTCGTGGAATAACGTATACCCTCTAATGGAAAGAATACATTTTCCTCCCAAAGAGATATCATAAAATACCCTCATCCGATGGTCTGTTTTACAACAAAAATTCTAAACTTAGATGATATTAACACAGATTTTGTTTAAATTGTGATTTTAAAGTTCATTCTTATTTGATATAAGCTTACCATGCATGTATTCTTAACAACTCAGAGATAGAAGAGTGTTTTAGTTTCACAAAGTATAGGTTGCATATATTTAAAAATGAATTTTTTGGTGCTGTGTTGACATTTTTCTCATGATTCTGAGTCATGTGACCAAGTTGGCGGATTAGACATTTTCTCTCATCCTTATGGCCTCACAACCTTTCCAGTAGGAATTATGGGTAACACATAAAGTGATTTCAGCTATCTCCATGGTCTAGGAGAGGTATTGGCAAACCCTGGTTTAATTAAAAATGTAAAAACCATTCTTATCTTTTGGGACATATAAAAACAGGCTGGCTGCATTTTGCCTGAAGTCCATAGTTTGCTGAATCCTGGTCTAGGACAGTAAGAACCCAAATGTGGTAACAGTTCAATGAACTAACAACAGAGAAGGCTACTTGCTAGCTCCTAATGTGCTTAGTCAGCATCCTCTCTCCTATTCCCCATGACTTTTTAGCAGTCGGGCCACACAAGCTGACCCATGCTTGCAACAGAAATCAACTTTCCATCCATGGTTCTCTTTTATACTTGGTTGCTATGATAGAGTTTTACTTTTATCATGTACTTCAGACAATGTGTTTCTGATTGGTGGAGGTTCTACTCATCAACTTACTCGTTGAGATTTCTAGAATATTGTGTTAAAAATTTTTACTTTTTTTTTCCTTCTTTCTTTTTTTTTTTCTTGCTCAGGTCCATCCACTTCACCTATTATACTTCTAGGAACTTTTTTTTTTTTAATAGATTTACTACCTTTTCCCCATTCTAATTCAACCTTCTTTTTTCTTTTTCTTTTTTTTTTTTTTGATGAGACAATAGGGGTTAAGTGACTTGCCCAGGGTCACACAGCTAGGAAGTGTTATGTGTCTGAGGTCGGATTTGAACTCAGGTCCTCCTGACTTCAGGGCCAGTGTTCTATCCACTACGCCACCTAGCTGCCCCTCTAATCCACCCTTCTTGATAGTTTTTGTGTATAGAGCTGATCATGCTCCTTATCTTCTCTGAAATCTTCAGTGACTTACTGCTGCTTACAGAGTATTCCTTTGCCTAACATTGAAGGCCCTCTGTAATGGAACAGTTTTCTCCTTTTCCAGGCCTATCTCATATTATTTCCTCTCATGTATTCCTTATTTAATTAAAACTGGACTATACCCTGTCCCTGGAGCACATCCAGATCATTCCTGTTTCTGCAACTTTGCTCATTTTATTTCCTTTGCCTAGAAATAATAAAATTTCTCCCCCTCTTGAATTTCTGGTAATTTTTTTTTCAGATTTCATTTATTTATTTTTAGTGTTCAAGATGCACTTCCACAAGATTTTGAGTTCCAAATTTTCTCCCCATCTCGTCCCTCCCTCCACCCCAAGATGGTGTGCATTCTGAATAGTCTTCGCCTAATCTGCCCTCCCTTCTATCTCCCCCCCTTCTCTTATCCCCTTCCCCTTCTATTTTCCTATAGGACAGGATAGATTTCTATACCCCATTACCTATATATCTTATTTCCCAGTTGCACGTGAAAACAATTTTTAACATTTGTTTTTAAAACTTTGGGTTCCAAATTCTCTCCCGTCCTCCCTCTCCACCCACCCTCATTCAGAAGGCAAGTAACTCGATACAGGTTATATACATATAGTCATGCAAAACACTTCCATAGTAGATATATTGTGAAGAACTATTTCCCTTCATCCTATCCTACCCCCCATTTATTCTATTGTCTCTTTTGACCCTCTCCCTCCGTAGAAGTGTTTGCTTCTGATTACCTCCTTCCCCAATCTGCCCTCCCCTCTATCATCCCTCTGCTCTCTTATCTCTTTCCCCCCTATTTGCCTGTAGGGTAAGATAGATTTCCATATGCAATTGAGTGTGGATGTTATTCCCTCCTTAAGCTGAATCTGATGAGAATAAGATTTACTCATTCCCTCTCACCTTCCTCCATTTCCTCTCCACAGTAAAAGCCTTTTCTTTTCTGTTTTATGTGAGATAATTTCCCCTATTCTACCTCTCCCCTTCTCCTTCTCCCAGTATAATCCTCTCACCCCTTAATTTTATTCTCCAGATATCACCCCTTCATTTTCAACTCACCCTGTGCCCTTTATCTATCTATCTATACATACATATATACATACATATAATTTCTTTACCTCTAACTACCCTAATACTGACAGAGGTCTCATGAGCTACAAATATCATCTTTCCATGCAGGAATGTAAACAATTCAACCTTAATAAATCCCTTATGATTTCTCTTTCCTGTTCACCTCTTCATGCTTCTCTTGAGTCTTAATGTAGAAGCTGCTAAATCTTGTATTATCCTGATTGTGTTTCCACAATACTTGAATGGTTTCTTTCTGGCTGCTTGCAATATTTTCTCCTTGATCTGGGAACTCTGGAATTTGGCTACAATATTCCTAGGAGTTTTCCTTTGGGGATCTCTTTCAGGAGGTGATTGGTAGATTCTTTCAATTTCTATTTTGCCCTCTGGTTCTGGAATATCAGGGCAGTTTTCTTTGATAATTTATTGAAAGATGATGTCTAGGTTCCTTTTTTTTTTTTTAATCATGGCTTTCAGATAGTCCAATAATTTTTTAATTATCTCTCATGGATCTATTTTCTAGGTCAGTTGCTTTTCCAATGAGATATTTCACATTGTTTTCTATTTTTTCATTCTTTTGGTTTTGTTTTACAATGTCTTGATTTCTCATAAAGTCACTAGCTTCCATTTGCTCCATTCCAATTTTTAATGAAGTATTTTCTTCAGTGAGCTTTTGGACTTCCTTTTCCATCTGGCCAATTTTGCTTTTGAAGGCATTCTTCTCCTCATTGGCTTTTTGGACCTCTTTTGCCATTTGGGTTAGACTATTTTTTAAGGTGTTATTTTCTTCAGTATTTTTTTGGGTCTCCTTTAGCAAGCTATTGATTTGTTTTTCATGATTTTCTTGCATCACTCTCATTTCTCTTCCCAGTTTTTTCCTCTACTTCTCTTACTTGTTTCTCAAAATCCTTTTTGAGCTCTTCCATGGCCTGGGACTAATTAATATTTTTCTTGGAGGCTTTGGATGTAGGAGCTTTGACTTTGTTGTCTTCTTCTGGTTGTATGTTTTGATCTTCTTTGTCACCAAAGAAAGATTCTATGGTCTGACTTTTTTGTGCAGTTTGCTCATGATCTCAGACAATTACTTGAGTTATAAACTCTTTGTTAAGGCAGGGGTAAGCTTCCAGTGTGGAGAATGTACTGTCCTAAGCTTTGGGGGTTTTGTGCAGCAGTTTTCAGAGATACTTCTAGGGACCTGTAAATTTTCAGTTTTTCCAAGGTGGTATGATCAAGGGTGAGGTGTTTACTGCTTTCCTGGCCTGTGCTCTGGTCTATGAGTGACCACAAGGGCTCTTTTCTGCCTTGAAACTGTGAGGAGGATTCCCTCTCCACCACGCCTACAAGCTTCACCACGCCAGTGCTCCTCTTTGCCCCAGGACTGCCACCTAGAACTGCTACCCAGATCCAAGCATGGGCAAAGCAAGAGAATTCTGCCTCAGCACCCACAAAGAAATCCCTGCAATCCCCCTCTGACCAGCCACTCAATTCCTCTTCAGTCTGTGGGCTGAGCTCAAGAAGCAGCTATTGCTCCAGGGCTGTGCTGGGACTAGGGCTGTGTCTGAGCTTCTCTGTCACCACAGTCACAGACTTTTCCCACTGACCTTCTAAGTTGTCTTTGGAGTTTGTGGGTTGAGAAGTCTGGACCATCACAGCTCCCCTTGATTCAGTCCTCTGAGGCCTGCTCCAGGTTCACTGAGGCCTGTTTTGTCTGTGCGCTCATGCTGAACTGCGTTCCTCTTCCAGCCTGGCATGATAGACCTTTCCAATCAACCGTCCAGGTTGTCTTGGGCTGGAAATTTGTTTCACTCTGTCTTTTTGTGGGTTCTGCTGCCTTAGAATTTGTTTAGAGCCATTTTTTACAGGTATTTGGAGGGGTTTGTGGGACAGCTCAAGCAAGTCACTGCTTTTATTCCTACATCTTAGCTCCGCCCCCTCTAGTCATTCTTTAAAGACAAACTCAAAAGCCTCCTTCTCTGATATCTCTTGTCAATAAGACCTTGTACATTGTACTACTTGGTTTTGTACTTTCTATAGTACTCATGTATATTGTATTATGTATTATAATGATCTATATATCTATATCTATATGTTTTATTTCCCTTCTAGACTCTAAGCTTCATGAGGGCAGGGACTCTGTTTCATCTAAACTTTGTACTTCCCTTCATTCCTGATACAGTACTTTACACACAGTAGGTAGTTAATAAATGTTTGTTGTTGGGTTGAGAAGGCAAGTATAAGTAGTGATGGGAAAGAGTGAGAAGGACTACCCTGCAAACTACTTGTGAGTGACCCCTCTGATTAGTTTTCAAATGTCCTGCCTTCTTTGTCCTGATTTTCTTCCATATTAGAGGATTTATGCATGCATACATGTATGAAGGTGCAAAAATCAGTTATGGAATTTTAGGAATTAGCCCTATTGGGCCTGAAAGAGGTCTCTGACAGCTGATTTGATGGCTGTGCTTTGCTGTAGCATTGGCTTGTCTAGTTTCTATGGTCCCTGGTCTATTTTTAACAATTTTGATCATGGTTCTGAATCTATTTTGGTTAGCTACCATTTTAGATCTGAATATAAATGCCCCTCACAGTGTCTTGCACATCCAGTATCTTAAAAAAAATTGCTGAATGATTGATAAATAGTTGAATATAACAATGTAAGAGGAAATGACTAACCTTAAATGAGGGTAGAATGGATTTCATTATAATCCTGCATGGAAATATATTTCAGTTAATTCAGTTATCTGTAAATTGGTTATCCATTTGGGGGTAATATTGTCCTCTTGTTTCTCTTCCTTTTTGCTGCCTGCCTTTTTATTATTTCATTATTTCTTTTACTGAGAAAATTGAAGTCATCTGTCATAACCTTCAAATTCTCTCCTTCCTTGTCTCCTTTCAGCTTTTTAATGTCCTTGCCTACCTTTCCCCCCTTTTTTTCCCTTCCTCTAATCTCAGAGGAAGAAGTGGCCTTTATTCTTCCTTCCTATAGCATTGACTTGTCATGTTTCTTAAGTTCCAAGTCTATTTTAAAGTTTTTTTAATCATGTTTTGTGCTGAGTCTATTCGTTCATTATGATATGCCATCAATTGCTAATATCTGCAGATTGTACACGCATTTCACACTTTGCTCCAAGGACACTGACACAACCCTAGTTTAAGGCCTGAACATCTGTAGCCTAGATTATTGTCAGTCTCTGAACTGATCTTTCTGTCTCTGGTCTCCTTTTTTTCCAATCTATCTTCCACATAGCTGCCCAGAATTTTTTTTTAAAGGTACAGATCTGGCCATGTCACTCATCTCTTTGAAACCTTCAGTGACTTCCCTTTTTTTTTTTCCCAAATAATTTACATCCTCTTAAGCCTGGCCTTCAAGATTCACTACCATTTGGCTCCATTCTTCTTTTCCAAACTTATTTTATATTACTCCCCTTTATGTACTTTATGTTTAAACCAACCTGGATTACTAGCTGTTCCCCAAAGTTGACAGCTTATCTCCCATCTCATCTCTGTAGGTTAGCAAAAACTGCCTTCCGACCTTGGAATAAACTCTCTTTTTATCTCTGCCTCTCAGAATCCTTATGCTTATTACTTCAAGGCTCAGTGCTGATTTTACTTCTGCCATCATGCATACTGCTATCTTTTCCCTAGTTGGTGGCTTAGAGTGACTTCATATTTATTTATTTATTTATTTGTGTATATATTGTATCTTGGAGTAGAATGTAAGCTCCTTGAGAGTAGCAATTGTTCCATTTTTGCCTTTGTATTGATCACTAGCCCTTATATAGGGTCTTATTCATAGTAGGAGCTTAACTAATTCAAGGCAAGAAACATTTATGTTATTGGTAGCTGAGTGTACCTTTACCAAGCCTCCTGTCTTTTTGCAGACAGATGTGATCATAATCAGTAATTCTCACTTTAACCTTTAACCTGTCCCTCTCTGCTATCCATTGCCATGTTCACCTTTATGCCATTTTTAGAAAGCCTTCTCTTGAGCTTGCCGCCACTTAAATTATTTCAGTTTTCCTTATCCATTGCAAATATGCAGTATGGTACAGTGAAATAAATGCTAGATTTGGAGTCAGAGTAACTAGGTTCAAATCCCAACTCTATTTCTCACTACCTATGTGTTACTGAATTGTCTGTGGGCCTTGTTTCCTTATTTTGGTGAGGGGATTTTGCAACATGACCTCTAAGTTTCCTTTGAGGTCTATGAACCACACTGCTATGTGTAGATATAGAGTACTATACATTTGTTAACAGCTGCTTCCTCACCAACACTTACCAATCCCTCTTAGTATGGTTTCTGCAATACCTGACCTATTGAAATATCTCTCTCTAAAGGCAAAGGTTCTTAACCATTTTTGTGTCCTGGACCACTTTGGCAGTCTGGAGAAGCCTATGAACTCTTTCTCAGAATAGTATTTTTACATGCATAAAGTAAATTACATTGGTTTACAAAGAAGCTAGTTATATTGAAATAGTTATTGAAATATATATTTACAAAACCAAACAAATCATGGACCCCAAGTTAAGAATCCTTCATCTTTTTTATTTTTAAAAAACATTTATTTATTTTTAGTTTTCAACATTCACTTTTACAAGATTTTGACTTTTAAATTTTCTCCCCCTCCTTTCCCTCCTTTGTCCCCAGATGGCATGCAATCTGATATAGGCCATACATGTGCAATCATATTAAACATATTTCCACATTAGCCTTGTTGTAAAGAAGAATTAGGAGCAAAGGGAAAAACTACACAGAAAGAAAAAAACAAAAAAAAGGAAAAATAGTATGATTTGATCTGCATTTATACTCCATAGTTCCTTTTCTGGATGTGGATAGCATTTTCCATCATGAGTCTTTTGGAATTGTCTTGGATCGTTGTAGTGCTGAGAAGAGCTAAGTCTATCAAAGTTGGTTCATCACATAATGCTGCTGTTATTGTGTACAATGTTAAGAATCCCTGCTCTTTAGGCCTTTCCTTGTCCTTCCAGCTGTTAGTGCTCCCCCCACCCCATAGCCTTACATTTATTTAGTATATATTTATTTATATATGTGTTGACTCCCCCAATAGAATATAAGCTCCTTAACGGTAGGGATTGTTTCATTTTTGTTTTTTATAGCCTCAGTGCCTATCATAGTGTCTGACTCATAGTAGATATTTAATAAATACTTGTTAATTGATTGATTGGGCTGCAAGGTGGCGCAGTGCATAGAGTACCAGGCCTCGAGTCAGAAAGACCTGAGTTAAAATTTGGTCTCAGAAACTTACTAGCTATGTGATCCTAGATAAGTCACTTAACACTGTTTGCCTCAGTTTCCTCTTCTGTAAAATAAGTTGGAGAAATGGCAAGCCACTCCAGTATCTTTGCCAAGAAGACCCTAAAAGGGATCATAAAGAGCTGGACACAGCTGAAAGGATTGAACAACAATAAATTGATTGGCTAAGGTTACTAATGAGCTCTGTATTCACAAATTACCTTTTCCTTGACCTTTTTTTTTTGCGGGGGGGGGGGGGGAGCTTTTGAGCCAAATACAATAGCACCTATCTCACAGAGTTGTTGTGAGGGTTAAATGAAATAGTATTTGTGAAGTGCTTAGCATAGTGCCTGGTACATAGGTGCTTAAATAAATGCTTGTTTCATTCTCTCTTCTTCCCTCAGTATAATTTTCATTTTTCTCCAATGTTACATATATTTGTACATATATATGTATATGTATGTATATATATTATATATGTATATATTTGTCTGCTTTCATGTTGTATCTACCCAGTAGAATATAAACTCCTTGAGTATTTGTATTCCCATTACCTAGCATAGTATTTATAATAAGTGTCTTAACAAATACTTTTTGGATTGGATTCCTTTAATTTTGTAAGGGTTATTCTCCAGCTATCTCCATTTATCACAAGAATTTCTTCCTTGTCTCTTACTGGCTCCTTATCCTCTATCTACCCTTTAAATGTTGGTTCTCAAGGTCTGTACTTGTTACTCTTTCTTTCCTCTCTATATTCTCTCTCAGCTCTCTAATTACCCTTCATGACTTCAAAAACTATACCTAGAGAGATGACTCTGAATTTTATATCCCTGCCTCTAGCCTCTCCCCAAAGTACTAGTCCCCTATCTTCAACTGCCTTCTGGATCTATTCTTCCAAAAGTCTGACCGGTTAATTAGCCAATTAGCAAGACTTTTTAAGTACTTACCATGTGCTAGGCACTATGTTAGACACTGGGGATTCAGAGACAAAAATGAAACAAATAGTCCCTGCCTACAAGGAGTTTACATTCTGTGTGCGAGATAATATGTACCTGTGTAAGAACATACCGATTACCAAATAAATAATAGGTAGCATTAGTAGGGAGGTCACTAGCAGCTGAAGGATCACAAAACGTGTCATGGAGAAATTTGGATGTTTGGCGGGTAGAGTTGAGGAGGATGGGAATAAGGGAGCATGGTTGTTGGTGTTGGGGAATAGAGTTGGTACAGGAATAGTTAGGAGTTCGTAATCACAGGGATTTTGAGAGTATGATAGAATGGGAGTTAATGTTAACCATTGAAAAATGAGTCCAGTCAGATTATCGGTGACTAGAGAGAAGCCTGTTGAAGAAAGCAAATACTAGTTTGTTCAAGGCCCACCCTCTGTACCTTGCTTTGCCATATTTTAAAGTGACAGATCTTGTGAAGCTGGGGCCCTATTCACTGCAAGCAGGAACAAGGTATAGCCTGAGGAAGTCCAAACGTGAAGCAAGAGCAATTAGTGGTAGGTTTCATCTAGAATGGAACATTCAAGAAAGCCCGGGGCTATAGATAGTAACCTGAGGCAAGTCACAGGCCTTCCTGGGAAGGTTTGGGGGCAAATGTAGAGGCCACAAGTGGGCAGTGTGGATCTGTGGTTGATACAGGGCTCCTTTGGAAGTTTTAGGGGTGGAGACAGAGGCAGATGACCCGGATCTGGTGTTGACATAGGACTCTATCTGATTCACATTTCTAGCTGTTTCCTAACAGAATTCAATCTTTTCCCTCCAAACATATCCAAAATAAAATCATTCTCTTTCCTCTAAAACCTGTCCCTCTACCTAACTTCCCAATTAATATTGAAGGTCACGAGGGTGCACAACCTAGGGGTCATCCTGAGCTGTTCTGTCTCTTTCTCCACACCCCACAGTCGACCAATTGCCAAGTCTTGTCAGTTTTACTACATCACAACACAGCCACCTTCCTCAAGGCCTGCATTACCTTCCACTTGGACTATTCCTGTTTCTGGGTTCCATGCCATCTCATTTAGGCTGTGGGAAGAGTTCATACTCATTTTCTCATCTCTTTGACCCTTCTCCCTAAAATAATGAATGACAGTTTTTTAAAGGGAGCAGAGTAGAATACAATAATAAATTAAAGGGGAAGCATGTAAACTTGTAGTCATTTTGAGAGTTGATCTTGGCTCCCTATGTACCATAAAAAGCAACATCTTATTCTTAGCTCCATTTTCCTTTCTGACTCACTCATTTATACCAAGTTTTGTACCTAGATATATCTCAGGTTGTCAGTTCTTTTATTTCTATAATAGCTTATATTGCTTTAACTGCTTTAATAATTGCCTATAGTGTTTACATTGTTTTTGGTTACAAAGTATTTTATATCAGCTGTCCCAATTCAGTCCATTTTTAGTCTTTATGACTCTTTCACCCTAAAGTCAAAAACCATACAATAATGTGCAAATTAAAATTATTAGCATATAATACACTTTGCAACTTTTTACTTCTATAAAAGATTTTAAATATGCAATTTGTCCTCCTTTTGCTACAATCACTTATTTTACATATTTAGCATTGAATTTACAAGATTTTGACACATCTTTTAATTCTTCATCATGAAACCACACTTTAATTACTTGGATACTAAACTTACCTCTGCCAAGTACATTTTTTCAGGTGTTGCTTTAAGTAGATAGCCTGTAAATTTTGAATGGGATTGAAATCAGCTGGTCTTTATGGTATTCTTTCAACTTCAAGCAGGTTATGCTTCATTTTTGAGGAATCTCTACCTGCCAGGTCCCTCAGAAGTGCTTTGTTTGTTTTCTGAGAATTGATTAGGCTGTTTTGTAGCAATATCTTGTCAATTATTTTTTCCTTTTGGATACACCTTCCTATGTACTTCAGTTTGATCCTGCTTCATTGTGTATTGAATGTTCCTTGAAACACTTGTTCTCCCCACACCAAAAGCTGCTTCAAAGTCTCTAACATTCAGTGAAGCGTGCCCTGTAAGAGTCACAGTTTTTGCATGTTCCTTTCAAGTAATACCCATTCTTAACAGCCATAGAATTTAAAACACAACAAAGGAGAGTAATAAAACACATGTATATGGCACAAAATCTAGCACTTAGTTGACAGAGAATTAACTTAAGGTTGGGAAGCCAGCTCAGTCTGGTTTCTACTAGTCAAAGTCAACCATATCAAAATTATTACTTGTCCCAAATAATATGTACCCACCTATAGATCTGGAGAAGTTACTTTCTTAAATCCGCATGACCCCTAGATGAGAAAGACTCTTCCGTTTCTCTTTTTCAAGCCACCCATCTCATCTAGCTTAAGGCTTTGCCTTTTCAGTCCTGAGAATCTTAGTGCTGTGGCCCTTAGAAGTTCTCTTTATTTTACCCCGTCTCCATCCCCTCTCTTCCTGATCCTCTTCTTAACATTAAACAAAATTCTTTTAGCTGAATTATTGGAACTGGTTCTGCATGTGGGCGTATAAGTGGAAAAAGTCTTTCAAAAAATGATGCATATCAAAAGAACACTTCCTTCTTGATTTACAGAAGTGAACCTCAGCATCATAATCCATGTTAAAGCTTTGAAGCAGTTTTGGGACCTCCTGGGATTAACCTGTTGGATCCAATTAAATTCAACGAATATTTGTTAAATGTAAGTTTTGTACAAGGCCGTTTGATAGTGCATTCCAGGATACAGAGAGAATAAAGAAGCTTCTGCCCCAAAGGAGCTTACATCCAAGAAGGGATGGAAAACTTTTTTTCCTTTTTAGTTTTATTCTGCTGACCCACAAAAATAATAATAGGCCAAGTAGAATGAAATCAAAACACATGTAAACAAACACAAAGTGCCTACTCTGCAAAGCATTGTGGTAGAAACTATAATAGGCATAAAATTTAAATAAGACGCGGTCCCTTTCTATCCTCATGTAGCTTACAATCCAGTAAAGATATACATACATAAATAAATATAATGCATACATAAATGCATTAGTAAGTTGTAAAATAGTGCTAAATATCCCTTTTCTTGGTCTAGGTCTGGAAGATCTAGTGTGCTCTAGGAGTTTCCATATGAATGAATGAAAGAATGAAAAATGCAGTATTGAGCATTTGTCATGTTCTGGGCACTGTAGTAGTACTAAGGAAACAAATTCAAGCAAACAAGACAATTTTCTTCCCTCAAGAAATTTACATATGTAACCGGGGAGGACAAATCACATGGAGCCAGAGTTGCAAAGAGAGGTGGTGGCTTGCTTTGAAGTTGGCTGGGAAGAGAGATGGTAGCCTGGTTCTGGGGAGGATCTGGTGAAAGCTGGGGGCAGATTCTAGTGGTTTTGGAGATTTAACCAGAAGCCCCTGTTTGTCTTTCACTTACACTTCTCAGGACTTGAAGACACTTCAGATTTTGTGATATACCTTGGGATCATATGGTTTTAGGTGTTAAACCATGGAGTTTTCACATCTCCCTGAAGTATATTCAGGGATTCTGGGGATTTCTCAATGTTGGCCACTTTTTAACATCTTCAGACGAGATAAGTAGGAAAGATGAGGTTGTGAAACCAATTTAATTCAACAAGGATTTGTTCTGTGAAGTTTGGATTCGTCAAAGGGCCACAGTTGAGGACCTACAGGGCCACATATGGCTTCAAGGTTACAGGTTCCCCACTCTTGGCCTATATAGAGATCGACCATTGTGTATGGTTATCAGCAAAGAGGCTAGTCTGGCTGGAATATAAAGTATGTGAGAGGGAATAAGGTGAAATTAGTATGGAAAGATAGATCAGAACTAGACTGTGAATCAGTTAATTACAAATTTTTATTAAGCACCTACTGTGAACCAGGCTGTGTGCTAGACAAAAATGAAACAGTTCTGGCTTTCAAGGAGGTCACATTCTATAGAGGGAGACAACATATATAATATGTACACATATAAGGACCTACAAAATACACCCACCGTAACAGGTGTTATCAATGGGAAGGATTAGGAAAGACTCCTGTGGGAGATTGCATTGGTCAGGTAGATAGACCAATGGATAGAGTGCTTGGAGTCAGGTAGACTCATCTTGGTGAGTTCAAATCCTGTCCCAGATACTTACTAGCTGTGTGAGCCTGGGCAAGTCATTTAACCCTGTTTGCCTCAGTTTCTTCATCTGTAAAATGAGCTGGAGAAGGAAATGGCAAACCACTCCAATATCTTTGCCAAGAAAATCCCAAATGGGGTCATGAGGAATTGAACATAACAGAAAAATGACTCAACAACAGCAATAACAACAAAGGGCTTATAAAAGGGAAAGGTAAGGAGGAAGTGCTAGACCATTGACGGGGTGGGGGGGGGGGGGATGGAATACCGTGTCTGAAGAATAATAAGAAAGCCAGTTGGCTTGACTGCCCAACATTGGGAGGGAGGCAGTGTATAAGAAGACTGTAAAGGTAGGCTTCACAGCCAGGTTGTGAAGGGCTTGAAATACCAAATAAAGGGATTTGTGTTAGAATGTAAGCTCCATGGAAGTAGAAATTGTTTTATTCTTTGTACTTGTATCCCAAGTGGTAGCACATAGTAGACCCATAACAAGTTGTTGTTAAATGAATGATTGATTGATTCAAGAAGTAATAGGGAACCACTGGAATTTATTTACCAGGGTATTAGATGGTCAAATCTGATTTGGGAACCAATGGAGGATGCATTTAGATTTTCCTCCTTTTTAATCAAGAGGATCAAAACTTTTTTTTTTTGAATCAATTTTTGGGGCAGCTAGGTGGTGCAGTAGATAGAGCTGTGGCCTTGGAGTCAGGAGGACCTGAGTTCAAATCCAACCTCAGACACTTGACACTTACTAGCTGTGTGACCTGAGGCAAGTCGCTTAACTCCGATTGCCTCACCAAAAAAAAGGCAAAAAAAAAAAATCAATTTTCTTAGTCTTTTAAAAGAATCAATTTTTAAGTTTTATTTTTCAGTTTTATAGTGTTTTTGTTGTCCAGTTTATTTTTCTCCTCCTTTACAATATTTTCATATTTGGACTTATTTGTTGGCTTACTAATTTTTAAAATTGTGTAGTCTGTTCATTAATCCTCTCTTTTTCTATTTTGTTAATATGAAGTTTTTAAGAATTTTTTTCCCTCTGAAGACTGATTAGCTGCATCCCAGAAATTTTGGTATGTTGTCTTATGATTATCATTATTCTTATAGTTATTCCTTTTTCAAATATAATTTGTTCTTGAACCTACTTGTTATTTAAGATTTCATTATTAAATCTCCGTTTAGATTTGTGATATTTGCTTGTGCTTCCTAAATTGATAACTGCTTAGCATTCCTACATTTCACTTTTTTGCATTTTATCTTTGCCCCAATACTTGGTTTAAGTTTTATAGAAATATCATACGGTGATGAGAAATGTATATATTCTTTTAGTGATCCTGTTTAGAAGATTCCATAAATCTTTTAGCCCTAAATTCTCCAATAGTTTATTTATTTAGTTCTAAGTCTCTCCCACCATCCCTGCCCTGACCTTTTTAAAGCTTTATGTTAGATTTGTTCAGCTTTGAGAGAGGAAGATGAAAGTCTGCTATTATTGCTGTGTTAATATATACTTTTCTGTAATT
Source organism: Vombatus ursinus (assembly GCF_900497805.2). Lineage (NCBI taxonomy): Eukaryota > Metazoa > Chordata > Mammalia > Diprotodontia > Vombatidae > Vombatus > Vombatus ursinus. Next base: position 96,122,456 of record NW_020954590.1, on the reverse strand, counting down.
TAATTAATTAATTAATTTTCCTTTATGAATTTAGATGATATGCTATTTGATGCATATATATTTAATATTAATATCCTTTCATTGTCTCTGATTCCTTTAACTGTGATATAAGTTCCTTGTTTATTTTTGATATTATAAATTTTATTTTTGTTTTGTTTAATGGTATGATTATAATTCTTAGTTTTTTTGGATTCACCTGATATGAATAAATATTTTTCCAGTCTCTTGACTTGATTCTATGTATGCCTTGTTTTTAAATGTGTTTCTGGTAAGCAGCAGATTGTGGAGTTTTGTTTCCTTATTCATTCTGCTACTCTCTGTCATTTTATTATATTGTTTAGTCCATTCACATTTAAAATTATGAGAGTTATGTTTATGTTTTCCTCTATTTGTGTTACAAGTATTGGTCTTTTCTTAATTTTTTTTAATCTCCTTTCTTTTTTAAGTCAATGTTGTTGTTCAGTCCTTCAGTCATGTCCATCCAAGTCTTCATGACCCCATGGACCATAGCGTGCCAGGCCATTTTATCCTCCATTCCCCCTCAAACTCTGTTCAATTTCTTGTTTGTTGTTTCCGTGATACTATGTATCCATTTCACCTTCTGCCACCCCCTTTTCCTTTTGCCTTCAATCTTTCTCAACATTAAGGTATTTCCCATGAGTCCCATCTTCTCATTATGTGGCCAAATTATTTAAGCTTCAGCTTCAGCATTTGACCTTCCAGTGACTACTCTGAATTAATTTCTTTAAATGTTGACTGGTTTGACCTTGCTGTCAAAGGGACTCTCAGAAGTTCTCCAGCACCACAGTTTGAAAGTGTTGATTCTGTAGTGCTCAGCTTTCCTTATAGTCCAATTCTTACAGCCATACATTGCTACTGGAAAAACCATAGCTTTGATTATATGGACCTTTGTCAGCAAGGTGATGTCTCTGCTTTTTAGTATGTTGTCTAGATTTGCCATAGCTTTCCTTCCAAGTAGCAAGCATCTTTAAATTTCATAGCTGTGGTCTCTGTCTGTAGTGATCTTTGAGTCCAAGAATATAAAATCTTATACTGCTTTCATTTCTTCTCCCTTTATTTGCCAGGAAGTGATGGGACCAATTGCCAAGATATTAGTTTTTTGATGTTAGGACTAGTTTTTAGACTCTCCTCTTTCACCCTCATCAAGAGGCTTATTAATTTCTTTTCACTGAGATTGTTGATATTTCTCCCAGCAATGTTAATTCCAGCTTTTGGTTTATCCAGCGTGGCAGTTAGCATGAGGTACTCTGCATATAATTTTAATAAATACGATGACAGCATACAGCCTTGTCATTCATACTCCTTTTCCAATCTTAAATCAATCACTTGCTCCATTTTAGATTTTAACTGTTGCTTCTTGACCCACATACAGGTTCCTCAGGAGGCAAGTAAGATGTTCTGATACTCCCATCTCTTTGAGGACTCTCCACATTTTGTTGTGATCCACACAGTCAAAGGCTTTGTTGTAGTCAATGAAGCAGAAGTAAATGTTTTTCTGGAACTCCTTTGATTTTTCTGTAATCTAGCAAATGTTGGAAATTTTGTCTCTAGTTACTCTGCCTCTTTGAAAACCATTCTGCTCTTCTGGTAGTTTTTGGTTCATATATTGCTAAAGCCTAGCTTACAGAATCTTAAGCATAACCTTGCTGGTGTGGAAATGAGCATAATTGTTTGGTAATTTGAATATTCCTTGGCATTGCCCTTCTTTAGGATTGGGACTCCAGTGACCTCTGCTGTGTTTTCCAAATTTGCTGGTATATTGAGTACAACACTTCAACTGCATTGTCTTTTAGGATTTTAAATAGCTCAGCTGGAATTCTGTCACCTCCACTAGCCTTATTGTTAGCAATGTTTCTTAAGGCCCACTTGACTTTATTCTCTAGGATGTCCTGCTCTAGATCAGTAACCATACCTCAGTGGTTATCTGTGATGTTAAGATCTTTCTTGTATAGATCTTTTGTATATTTTTTGCCACCTCTTATTCTCTTCTGCTTCTGTTAAATCCCTACCATTTTTGTCTTTTATTATGCTTATTTTTGCATAAAACTTTCCCTTGATATCTCTAACTTTCTTTTTCTTTTTTTGTTAATAGTATTTTATTTTTCTAGTCACATGTGAAGATAGTTTTTGACATTCATTTTTTATGAGATTTTGAGTTTCAAATTTTCTTACCTCCTTCTGTTCCCTACTCCTTCCCCAAGACAGCAAGCAATCTGATATAGCTTAAACATGTGTAATCATGTTAAACGTATTTCCACATTAGTCATATTGTGAAAGAAGAATCAGAAAAGAAGAGAAAAACCACAAGAAAGAAAAAACAAAAAGCAAAAAAAGTGAAAATAGTATGCTTCAATCTGCATTCAGACTCCATAGTTCTTCCTCTGGATGTGGATAGCATTTTCCATCATGAGTCTTTTGGAATTGTCTCTGATCCTTGTATTGCTGAGAAGAGCTAGGTCTATCATAGTTGATCTTCACACAATGTTGCTGTTACTGTGTACAATGTTCTCCTGGTTCTGTTCACTTCACTCAGCATCAGTTCATGTCAGTCTTTCAGGTTTTTTTGAAATCAGCTTGCTCATCATTTCTTATAGCATAATAGTATTCCATTACATTCATATACCACAGTTTGTTCAGCCATTCCCCAGTTGATGGTCATTCCCTCAATTTCCAATTCTTTGCCACCACAAAAACAGCTGCTATAAATATTTTTGTACATGTAGGTCCTTTCCCCTTTTTTATGATCTCTTTGGGATACAGACGTAGTAGTGGTATTGCTGGATCAAAGAGTATGCACAGTTTTATAGCCCTTTGGGCGTAGTTCCAAATTGTTCTCTAGAGTGTTGGATCATTTCACAACTCCACCAGTGATGCATTAGTGTTCCAATTTTCCCATATCTTCTTCATAATTTATCATTTTCCTTTTCTGTCATATTAGTTAATCTGATAGGTATGAGGTGGTACCTCAGAGTTGTTTTAATTTGCATTTCTCTAATCAGTAGTGTTTTAGAGCATTTTTTCTTTTTCTTTCTTTCTTTTTTTTTGTGTGTGAGAAAATTAGGGTTAAGTGACTTGCCCAGAGTCACAGAGCTTGTAAGTGTTATGTGTCTGAGGCCAAATTTGAACTCAGATCCTCCTGACTCCAGGGCCAGTGTTCTATCCACTGAGCTACCTAGCTGCCCCTAGAGCATTTTTTCATATGACTATGAATAGCTTTAATTTCTTCATCTGAAAACTGCCTGTTCATATCCTTTGACTATTTATCAATTGGGGAATAACTTGTATTCTTGTAAATTTGACACAGTTCACTATATATTTGAGAAAAGAGGCTTTTATCAGAAACACTGGTTGTAAAAATTGTTTCCCAGCTTTCTGCTTTCCTTCTAATCTTGATTGCATTGGTTTTGTTTGTGCAAAATCTTTTTAATTTAATGTAATCAAAATTATCCATTTTGTATTTCATAATGTTCTCTATCTCTTGTTTGGTGATATCTCTAATTTTCTTGAAGAGATCTCTTGTCTTTCCCATTCTATTATGTTCCTCTATTTCTTTGCATTGCTCACTTAAGGCAACTTTCTTATCTCTCCTTACTGTTCTCTGGAATTCTACATTCAGTTGGATTGGGACCACTAGGTGTCACAGTGGATAGAGTATTGGCCCTGGAGTCAGGAGGACTCATTTTCCTGAGTTCAAATTTGGCCTCAGACGCTTACTATCTGTGTGACCCTGGGCAAGTCACTTAAATCTATTTGCTTCAGTTTCCTTCAGAAAGAAATGGCAGACCACTCCAGTATCTGCTAAGAAAACCTCAAGTGGGGTCACAAAGAGTTGGACACCACTGAAATGACTTAAAAACAACAAAAATATCTTTCCCTTTTGCTTTCCTTCTTTCCTTTGGTATTTGTAAAGTGTCATCAGTCAGCCATTTTGCTTCCTTGCTCTTCTTTTTTACTTTGGAATGTTTTTTGTTACCATCTCTTGTACAGTATTGCAAACCTCTGTCCATAGTTCTTCAGGCACTCTACCAAATCTATTCATCAATTCCACTTCATATTCATAAGGGATATTATTTAGGTCTTATTTATATGGTCTGATAGTTTTCTCTATTTTCTTCAATTTGTCTGAATTTTGCAAAAATATGCTCATGATCTGATCCATAGTCAGCTCCAGGTCTCATTTTAACTGATTATATAGAGTTTTTCCACCTTTAGCTGCAAATTATATAATGAATCTGACTTCTATAGTGATCATCTGGTGATGTCACCTTTTGGTGTTGCCTTTTGAGTTGTTAAAAAGAGTCTTTATTATGACCAATGAGTTGTCTTGACAAAACTCTATTAGTCTCTGCCCTGTCTCATTTTGTACTCCAAGGCCAAACTTGCCTGTTATTTCAATTATCTTTTGATTTCCTACTTTAGCATTTCAATCCCTTATGATGAATGTTACATCTTTTTTGGGTGTTATTTCTAGAAGATACTATAGGTCTTCATAGAATTGATTATTTTGGCCTCTTTGGCATAGTGGTTGGAATATAGACTTGCATTACTGTTGAACATTAATGTTGAACAGTTTCTCTTGGATTCAAACGGTTATCATTCAATCAATTTTGAAATTATACTCCAGTACTACTTTTCTCACTCTTTTATTGACTCTGAGGGCTATTCCATTTCTTTAAGGGCTTCTTGCCTATAGTAGCATATGTAGAGATCATCTGAATTCAATTCACCCAGTTCAATACATTTAAGTTCACTGACACCCAAGATGTCGATATTTAATTTTTCCATCTCCTGTTTGACCACATTCAGCTTACCTTGGTTCAAAGAACTTACATTCCAGGTTCCTATGCAATATTAGTCTTTTGGACTTTCCTTTTGGAACCAGATGCATCTGCAAATGACCTTCCTTTTAGCTTTGCTCAAGCTGTTTCATTAGTACTGGAGCTACTTGTAGTTGTCCTTCACTCTTCCCCAGTAGCATATTGGACACCTTCTTACCTGAGGTTTTCCAGTGTCATCTCTTTTATCATTTGAGTACTGTCCACGAGATTTTATTGGCAAAGATACTAAAGTGATTGGCTATTTCTTTCTCCAGCATATCACCTTGTGTCAGAACTCTTCACTGTGACATGTCTGTCTTGGGTAATCCTGTACAACACAGTTCGTAGTTTCATTGAGCTACACAAGCTCCTCCGCTATGACAAAGCAGTGATCCAGGGAGAGTTTTAAGTCAATACTTTGCTCCTAAGAGTAGTTTTCTTTAAATTGCTTTGATGCAACACTATTCCCACAAGTTTTCCTTTCCACCCTTAGACTTCTTTCTGATTTGTCAACCCTTTCCCCAGTATTGCGTTTTTTGCTTAAATTATTGATTTATTCTTTCTTTTATTTATTTAGTTATCTAATTTCTTTGCTTGGTTCTCTGCATTAATTCCTTTCCCTTCCTGTAAATTTTATTCTCTGGTTCATAGTCCTTATTTATTCCTTATTTATCTTTTTGTGATTCTCGTGATGTTTAAACTTTTGAAGTACTGATTTTGAGCTGTTTTCGAATCAATTTCTATTTTGTTATTGCCATCACAGATTTTGCTTTTTTTTAGATCATTCATTTTTTTCTGTTGTGCCTCATCTTAGAAGCATTAATTCATTAGGCATTGTGGACTTCAGTTTCCTCATCTGTAAAATGAGTGGGTTGGATAAGGTCCTTTCAGCTCCAAATCCATAATCTTATGGTTTTTTTCTTGGCTTAAGTGCACAAAATCATCATCTAGAGTTTTACTGGCAATGAAATGGTATGTTTTGGTATAATGGATATATATTTTTTGCCTTTGTGTCATGCCATAAACTTCACAGATGCAAGATACCCCAGTATATAAAGTACTGCACAAAAGGCCCAACTCCTGTGTTTGGCTAAACCTTTTTGCCTAAAAATTTTTAGGATAGATAAGGATATCTCCCCCCACCCCCCTGTGTAAACAGGTTTCTGGTATACTCTTTTCATGAGATGATTTCAAGTGGAAATCATATACGTACATGATTTTATTTTTCATATATGATTATATAGATGCACACATACATATTATATGTAGGTATGCATGTACACACATATATATATGTATGTGTATGTTTTATGTTAATAATATATGTGTAGGGGCCTAGACCTGGGATTTCATTAGTATAGGAACTTCTAGGGGAGGAAATTCCTTCTTCCAATGCTACAATGACACAAGATGGCACCTTTACTATCATGCTACAAGTTTTAGAAAGGGATTAAAAAAATTAAATCCTGGCCACCTCCCTTCCCCCCATTATCAAGAATTTATTTCTTCTTTCTCCTCTCTCCCACTGAAATGAAAGAAAAACAAAACCCTTGTAGCAAATATATATGGTCAGGCATAACAAATTCTCACATTATCCAGGCCCTCAAAATGTATTTACCATTCTGCATATTTATTTAGGAAGGGGTTCTTAACCTTGTTTGTGTCGTGGGCCCCTTTGGCAATCTTGTGAAGCCAATGGACTTTACATCAGAATAATGTTTTTAAATACATTTTAAATACACTTAAATACATAAAGCAAAGTATATATGATTACCAAGGACACCAGTTATGTTGAAATAACAATTATTAAAAAAAAAAGTTGCCTAGAGTACTTGGAGGTTAAGGGATTTAACCTCAGGGTCATACAGCCAGTATGTGTCAGAGACAGTACTTGAACTTAGATCTTCCTGGCTTTGAGGTTATTCAATATGTCCTGTTGCCTTTCAATATAAACATATTATTCATTATTCCTAATATATGTATTTTATTTCTGGAAGGAGATTAAAAAGTGTAATACAGGGTCCAAAAGCTTGTTAGGACTTATATTCAAATACCTCTTACTTGATAAACTCTCTCCTGCTCAACAAATTCTTTCATGCTTTATCAGCTTTCCCCTACTCATTAAACTCCAGTGGCTCCCTATTGGTTTTAGGATAAAATGTAAACTCCTCTGTTTGCCTTTTAAAGCCCTTCACAACTTGGCCTTGGCACATTTTTCCTGTCTCTTCAGGTATTACTCTTTCTGAGTTCTTTTGTCCTGCCCACATGGCCTTCTTTCGGTTCCTCATATGTGACTCTTAATCTCTTCTCTCTTTACCTTTGCACTGGCTGTTTCCCATACCTAGAGCATGCTCCCTCTTTACTTCTCCGTCATGGAATTTCTCTTCTTTCAAAACTCAGGTGCAAAACCACCTTCTCCATCAGGGGTTCTTAACCTTTTTGTGTGTCATGAACCCCACCTTTAGCAGTATGGTGAAGCCCTTCTCAGAATGTTTTTAAGTTCATAAAATAAAATCAATTGTATTTCAATATAGTTATCACAATGTGGAATAAAACAGAAACAAAAACCCAGTTCACTGACCTCAGGTTAAAAAACCTCTGTGCTACATTGACATGATTTTAGAGTTGCTTGATCATAATTTTTAATTGATGTAATGGCTACTAATACTTCAGTGTATATTGTAATTCAGTAATGCTAATACTGAAGTTTTCCTTTGACTACACTATGCCAAATTTGTAAGCAAGGAAATTCTCTTGGGTGGACATATTTAAAGAAATCATTAAGCAAAACCTTTTAAAGATTTATTTTTTTAATATGAATAATTATTCCCTAATTTGTCTGTTTTGTAAGTATAGATTTTTGTTTTCAAGCTTTATTAAAAAGTGAATTGCCTATACATCTTGCATATATATATATACTCTGTTGCACTCCCCACCTATAACCAGAACTTTGTTTCAGAACCAAAATATCCAAGTGGAATAGTGTTGTTTCTCAAAAGTAGATAGTCAAAAGGAAGATGAATATGAACATATTTATTTTTGTTTTTAAGAGAGAAAGCAAGTGAGCTTAAGATAACATTTGTCCTTGCAATATTTTTATGTGCTATACATCTTTTTGCATGAAAGGTAAATATTTAGCATAGTAGAACTATAAATGTTGCACAGTAGTTCTGGCAATGCAATTATGATATGATGTAAGATTGGGGAATCTTCTGATAAATTTTAATTTTTTTCCTTTTAAAATTTCTTATTTCACTGTAATTGTGGATAACCAAGTAACTTATACCATTTAATTAACCCTGGTCAACCATTTAATTAACATTGTAACTCCATAATGACTAGTAATTTTGTCATTGATGACTGCTGCAGTAAGTATGCAAGGTTCAAAATTTGTTTCTAACATTGAGTCATTTTGTACTTTCCTTATCTCACCAATTTTCTGAAATAAAAGAATAACTTGCCAAATATTTGTTTTTATTGCAGTGATAGACAGTGGCAAGTTAAAATGCAGACTTCGGTAAACTTCACTGAATGTACCCTCTCTTCTACGGTGCTATCCCCATCTTTAACATCTCCAAGTTCTCTGAGTCTGCAAGGCACCATGAATGGTTCAATTCCAGAGTTAGCTGTCAATTGTAATAATCATATCATCGGTCTGTTGGATTCTGGTCCTTCTAAGAAGTTACCTGGTAAGGTTGTAATTTTCTGATAAAATGGTTCATTATCATGATTTTGGTCAATTCATTATATCCAATTCATTTGGGCCTGGAAAAGAATGATGCTAAAGGTTATAGAAAAATAACTGCCTAGTTTAGCCTGACCACAGAAAGTTTTAAAGTGACTAATGTTCTTAGATGAAGCCATTTTATTCCTTTTTACATCCTATTCTGTATCTATTCTGAGTATTTCCTAAAAAGGGGAGTTTAACTGAGCATTAAGTAAGCCAAGTTATATTTTTCATTTTTTATAAATTTTTTGTATCAGCTGGCAGTGATTAATGCTGCTGCTTCTTTTTTTTACCCTAATGAATACACTGGTTTAGTATCATGGATAAAAAACAAATTAAGAAGTTCTTATATTTATAAATTTATATAGATGATGACAGGAAAATGCAGGATAAACTATATTAACAGGGTGTAGAAAATGAAATAGTTCTCAACATGCTAAGAAAAATTGAAAGTAAATGGAGGAGGAAAAAAGGTAGAAGAAGTTAATAATAGTACAAATAGGGAAGTAGAAGAATGACATGTTATGGGAAGAGAATTAGGAAGGGATTTGGAAGACCTTGTTCCTTGTCCTCCCTCTCTACTAACTTGTGTAAAATGGAAATCCCTTTACTCCTTGTGGGGCCTCATTGGATTAGATTGCTAAACCTCTTCTTCATCTCACATTCTCTGATTCAGAATTATGTTAAGAAGCTAATAAGGAAATAAAAATATTTAATTAAACTTCTACTTGGAAGTTAAATTATTTGACCTTTGAACCAACAATTTTTTTTTAGTTAATGAAATTTTAAATTATGTAACAGATTTTATAAATCTGCTGCCATATATAGCATTATTAGTTATTGAGGAGAGGGAAAAGTTTTTTGTTTTTATTTGATAGTTATTTTGTGAATGATAAATTACTTCTGTTGCATGTAATGGAAAAGGCAAAAAAAAGATTTTCAGAGTTACATAAATTTTACTCAATAATTTATACAGGTGTATGGTTTTGGTAAGATTAATAATCTGCAAAATGTTTTTTAAAAATACATTTTTTTTCATTTTTGCAAAGTTTTATGAAGTTGTGAAGAAGGTGTTTCTCCACCAAAACTTTACAGATTCTTTATTTACAGCTCCTCTCCAAGATAACATGGCAAACCCCAAAGAGAAAACTCCAATGTGTCTGGTAAATGAGTTAGCCCGTTTCAATAGAGTTCAACCCCAGTATAAGCTTCTGAATGAAAGAGGGCCTGCTCATGCCAAGGTAAGGTTACAATTTTAGGTTGTGAGCCATACCTTATGTTCTGAACAGGTTATTTTATGGTCTGGCAAGCTGCTTAATAAAATAAATCAAATATGTAGTCTTAGATTTGTCTTTTTCCATTTTTTGGCTTTTTTTTTAATGGGGAAGGGCTAGAAGTGTGGGGGCTGAAGTCATTGTTTCTGTGTTGAGGTAATATACAATTAAAGGTAGATTGAATTGAAACAGATTTTCCTTCTTTAATTCCCACCCGTCATCCTCATTTTTTTGTCCATAATACCTAGATCTAAAAAGGGCAAACCCATCTAGTACTCATGAGCCAAGATATATTAATGAGCCAGACTTTTCTCTTCATTCTAGAAACTATCTGAAATTGAGTCTTTCCTCTAGAAATTGCGATTATCAACCTTATCCAGTATGATTTTTATTTCTAAAATTCATCTAATTCACATTATGTTGGGTATGTTAGTATTGAAGCCAAATGATTTATTATTATCTATGTGTTAATTTTTAATATTTATTTTTCCAAGGAAGAAATTTAGAACATGTAAGTTATTCTTACAGTATATACCCACAATAGTGTCTTATATTTTCACTTAAAAAATCTTAATACATTGGCAAAACTACAAATTTAAAAATATAAATGTTAAACTATATTACTTACATGTTAATTTTTGGAGTCAATCATCTACTCTTGGAAATTTGAGATTATGATGGCATAGTTACACTTTAGGATTAGCCCTGAAGTCAGCAATTTTCTAGGATTTGATTATGAGGAATATGGATTATCTATTCTCTTTACTTCCCTTTCTTCTTCTTGTGCTTTAATCTTTTGTTACTTAATTGTTTACCAGCAGCTCTTTCTAAATGTGGTTCAGGTAAGGAAAAGAATAAAACTAAAATTTGTCATTTTTAAACTCACTATCAGTTGTTTAAAGAGATTTAATGAACAAGAAGATGAAATATGTGGAGGATTTTATTTATAGTCACTCTTCCCTCATTTAGTCTAAATAAATTGATAATTGCAGCTATAGGTAAAGAAAACCTGCTAATGAGTAAATATTAATGGAAAAAAGAGACCAACACCTCTTCACACTATATTATTTAAATTCTGGCATTGCTATTTACTAGCATTACTTGCTTCTCTGACCCTACTTTTTTTTAATCTGTAATTCATGGGGATTGGAAATAATTTCCAAGTCTCCTTTTACCTCTGTTAGTTCATGAATCTTTAAAAGAAAATCATTTTTACAAAAAATCTGGATCAGATTTACAATGTTATATACCCTCTTAAGTAGATTTAAAAGCAAATTAATAAACAATAAAATATGTTATTTGCAGCTCATATGTTTTTATAACAGTTTGTTCGTTATTCAGTATGGTTTTTAGCTACCATGGACAATAGAATTTGAAGAAGAAATTTTTTTTGATAACTTAATTTTTGGCCTTTTCATTAGCCTATAATTATATGCTTCTATTAATTTATTGTGGGCTCTGTAACTTACTCTACTATTCTAATAACATTCTGCTATTGTTTTATAATATGTAGTATGTAACTCTCTGAGATTATTATCATTCAAGCAGTCCCAGAGTCCCAGATTATCCTTATTTTACAGATGAGGAAATTAAGACTTAGAAAAGAAGAGTGACCAGCATGCCCAAGATTAAGTGGCAGCATTAAGACTTGCATGAAGTTCCCTTGACCCTTAGATGTGCTTTCTAGCGTACTAGGCTGCCTCACTTTTAGACTTTTAGACTGATATTTTGGTAGTGGGACTTCAGGAATTTTAAGTTTTAGATGTTGTAAATCCTGAGTATGCTTTTCATTGTTTCTTGGCCCAATTATTGTAGGTTAAAGTTGAAAACTTACTCTTTTTTTTCTTCCATTTTTGTATTCTACACTATACCAAAAAAAAAGAGTATTTCCATATCTAAAATAGAAGAGGAAAAATGATTGTATGTGAAACTATGCTTTTAAAACATATCTAACAACTTCCATGTTACTTTCAAAGCTGTCCTGTTTTTCTGTGTTTTCTTTTCTACCTCTTTCTGTTCTGTTCTGTGCATTCTTTTAAATAGTTCAATTAACTTCTTTTCCTCTTTTATGTTTTTTATGGGGGTGGGTTGCTTAAGGGGCAATCCTATTACTGATCCCACTCTCTTCGCTAGTGCTTGGGTGACTGGGAGAAGGGTTGTACCCTTGACAGTGATAGGGAAGTTCAAAATGTGGGAGGATTTGGAAAAAGAATGATATAAAATGATCCTCTTACAAAGGACCCTAAGAAAAATTGGTTAGATAGGTAGGAAAACTAGGAGAAAGCAGTGTAACAAAAACTTGGCATGGAGAAGATAGCTAGGAGGAAGGGTTGGTCAGCAGTATCCTGTGGCACAGAGAGATCAAGAAGGATGAGGGTTAAGAAAAGGTTATCGAGTTTAGTAATTATGAAATTGTTGGTGACCTTGGAGAGGGCAATTTGATTTGAGTGGTGGGATTGCCAAATTCAAGGAGTTGAGAAGTATATTGCAAGGGATGTGAGGAAGTGGCAGTAACAAGTGTAGGTAGCTTTTCCTGGAAGTTTGTCTGTAAAAGGGAGGAGACATATAGAACAATATATTAAGGGAATGTGGGGTCAAATGAAAGTTTAGGTTGGAGGAGACCCAGGAGGAGACCAAGCATCTTTGAGAAAGTTTTAGTGGACCATACTGGCATCCAGATTTCCTTTTTTTGTTCTTTTCTTTTTGTTTCTTTGCTAGGCAATGTGTTTAAGTGATTTGCCCGGGGTCACATAGCTAGTAAATGTCAAGTGTCTGAGACCGGATTTGAACTCAGGTCCTCCTGACTCCAGGGCCAGTGCTCTATCCACTATGCCACTTAGCTGCCCCTCCCCCCAGATTCACTTTGAACAAAATCCTTACGTTTAGCTAGATATTGTTTAGAGCAGAGGTTTCAAATATACAACTGCATTTGGCCCACAACACTTTGGAGTGCAGCAGATTGAATGTATGAAAATATAATAGAGAAATATTTAACAAAAATACAATAAAATATAGATAATATCATATTTTAAAACTAAGTTCATATGCAGTCCTCAGGGATCCTTATGTACATTTTAGTGGCTTCCCCTTCTACTTTGGTTTAACACCATTGCCATGGAGTTTCAGGGAGACAGAAAGCCTGGAAGAGGCCTTGTAACCAACTGTAGCCATTATTATGCATGTTTTGGGCACAGTCTGTTCCATCAGATTTGTAGCTCTTCAACTGAATGTCTGTGAAGGGTAAGGACTAGAATATTAGCCAATTCATGAATTAGGTTTCTTTTTGTTATTTTGAAAGATAATTGTTTGCTTATGTCAGACTTTATTGCTTTATTAAGAATATAAAATATAAAATATATGAAAGTATTGACCAAGCCTGACTCCCCATTCTTGACTTAAACAAAAAAGAGGGAGGAATTAGAAAGTATGTGACGGACAAAAATAAGGAAAAAAGGCTAAAACCACCATAGATCTGGAAGAAAATTCAATTAAAAACCTAGAGCACAATCAACTAAATCAACAAGGAAGATACAAAGATTAGTAGGGAAAATGAGAAAGAAGATATCTAAAAGGTTAGAAACATGTCTAAATAAATATTCCACACAAAGCATATTCAACCAGCACCTCATGAAACATAGAACCCTGGAGATTTCCGATAGAGCATGCAGTTTCAGCAAGATGTTTCCAGATGGCTCAAAGAGAGAAATTAGAATCTTGAGAGACGTTAGATGGGAACAAATGGCAGAATTTATGGCCTGCACAGCAGGAATAATTAGTAGAAAAAAACTTGACTTCATAGTGCCAAGTTGCTCCAGAAAAGCAAAAGGGGAGGAAAACAGATTGAGAATATACTGAAGTGAAGGACTATCTGGAAAAAGAGAAGCAAAAAATAACTTTAAAAGAAGACATGATGTCTATAAAATTAAAACGCATCGATCTTGAAGACAAGATGCATAGAGACACTTAAGGATAATGTCTACCAGAAGAACATGGAAAAAAAAGTAACCCCAAACTTGCCATAATGCAAGAAGTAAATAGAAGACACTTTCCAGAACTTCTAAATACATAAAATAAAGCACCAATTTAAAGAATCTACCTACAGGAATAGTTTTCAATTAATTAACATTTACTTTTTCTCCATTCCACCTTCTCCTAATTTAAAATAAAAAAAAACCTTTGTAATAAGCATGCATAGTTAAGCACAACAAGTTCCCAAATTGTTCATGTGTAGAAGTGTATGACTCATCCTGCATTGTGAACCCATCACCTTTCTCTCAGGATGTGGGTGACATTGATCATCATCAGTCTCCTGGAATTATGGTTGGTTCTTGCATTGATCAAAGATCTTAAATCTTTCAATGTTGTTTTTTACAATGTTGTTTTTGTATAAATCATATATGTATATACACACACTCATATATATACACATATACATGTACATACACACATACATACATACATGTCTCATTTTGTACTCTTGAGTCTTTCAGCTCTGTCTCAGGAGGTGGATAACATTTTTCGTAACAAGTCTTTTGAAATAGTGGTTGGTTATTACTCTGGTCAGAGTCCCTAAGTCTTTCAAAGTTGTTTGCCTTTGCAATATTGTTTTTGTATAAATTGTTCTCCTGGTTCTGTTCACTTTACCCTGTGTCAGTTTATACAAGTCTTGCCAGTTTTCTCTGAAACCATTTCCTTCATCATTTCAATAGTATGCTATAACATTTATATACATAATACAACTTGTTTAGCCATTCACCATTTGATGGGTAGATTCTTTTCCAATTCCTTGCCACAGGTTGTCTCAGCCTCTTCCCATACTGATGAACTTGCTTTTCATCAGTCTCAGTCCCTGCCTCAGGTAACTTCTGGAGGGATGGGACTGGCCCTAGCTGGATGTCAGTACCCTTTCATTAAGGCTTGGTGCTACAATGCCATCCTTCCTTCCCAACCCAGTTATCTCTGTTCCTTGGTTCTCTGCATGAGCTGAGTTACTTTTTTTTGCAGCTCAGGGGATAGGAGAATAGGTGTTATAGGCAGAATTTCTGTCACCTTGGGATTCCCTTACCTAGGGAATACCTCAGGTAGTTCCCCAGTTCCAGTTCCCCCTGTCCCTCCCACCCCCCCCATCCTTCACCTCATGAGTAGAGTTGAGGTTGTCTGCTGTTGCAATAGGATGCTGAGGGAAGAGTAGGGACAAGGTGTGCTAGCAAAGACTACAAAAGGAGTGAATTCCTGGAGTAGTTCCTAAAGAACAAGCCTGCGGTTTGGTTTGTTTGCCCAGCCTGTGCTTAAGGGATGTAGGGAGAGGTGGAGTGCTGAGTTAGCACACTAGGGAGTAGTATTATCCACTATTAATTTGTAAGTCTGTTACCTTGTTGAGTAATCTTTCTTGTTTTCTTATCCTGCGGGAACAGTTGTGATTGAAACTTTGGCTCATAATTCCTCTTTCAGGGGTTTTGAGAGTTATTGGGGACTGGAGAAAATGTTCTTCATCTTGTTGATTACACGACAACTGTGTCGTGTCTACTGATGCTAAATTTACAAATAAGTAGTTGCCTTAATATATTTAATGTCTAAAAAAGTTTGGGGTGAACAATTTAAGATAAATATGTATGCAATACATATTTCCCATCATTAGGGAATTATTTCCCATCAAAGGACTGTGTATAGATGAGAAACTATAATAATTTTGTACTTTCTCTCTCCATTCTTCTTTTAAGATTATTAATACACAGCAGAGTTACTTCTAGGCCTTTTATCTAAATAGATTCCCTCTATAACACCTGATGCTGATAGGGTTCAGAGGAGACACATATATCATTTCTCCATATTTAAACATAAAAATACATCCTTGTTTAGGCCCTTATGATTGTTTTTTCCTGTTTACCTTTTTTTTGTGTTTCTCTTAGCCCCTGTGTTTGAACTTCAGTTTCTTTGCAGCTCTGGTGTTTTCATCAGGAATACTTGAACATCCTGTATTTAATTAAAGGTCCATTTTTTCCCCCTTTAGGATTATAGTAAAAATTTCAGGATAATTTATTATTGGCTGTAAGTCTACATCTTTTGCCTTCTGGAATATTATGTCCTAAGTTATCCATTCCTTTATAGTGGTAGTTACTATGTGTGATTCTGACTATGGCTCTTTGGTACTTGAATTCTTTCTTTCTGACTGCTTGCCATATTTTTTATTTGACCTGAAAGCTCTGGTTATGGGGTATAATGTCCCCAGTAGTTTTTATTTTGGAGTTTCCTTCAGGACATGACGAGTGGATTCTTTGTTGTTTCTATTTTGACCTCTTATTCTAAAAGATCTGGGTAGTTTTCTTTAAATACTCTTGAAATATGATGTTTAAGTTCTTTTTTTGGTCATGGCTTTCAGGTAGCCCAATGATTCCTAATTTTTTTTTCTTCTTGAGTGATTTTCTAGCTCAGTTGTTTTTGGTATGAGGCAACTTATATTATCTTCTTTTTTTTTTAGTCTTTTGACTTTTTTAAGAAAATATTTCCTGTTTTCTGATAGAGTCATTGGCTTCTATTTGAGTTTTTCTAATTTTCATTGAGTTTTTTGCTTGAGCAAGGCTTTGTATCTCTTGTGCCAAGCTTTTACTTTCCTTTCCAATGATTTCTTCCATAGCTCTCTTTTTCCTATAGCATTCTCATTTCATTGACAAAATATTTTTTTAACTCTTGCATCATCTTTTCCAGGTATTCTATTTAAATTTATGCTCGAGCTGCATTTTTCTGTGGGGCTTTGCCTGTAAATATTTTGAGCCATTTTCTTCTTTTGCTTCTATAAGTCTTTAGCATCCTTGTCAACATAATAGCTTTTTATGGGGAGTTTATTTTTTGTTTGCTTATTCTTCCAGCCTGCTTTCTGACTTTGTATTTTGTTAGTTCCAGCAGGTATAAGCAAGTGTAAAGAAGTAGATGACACAGATGATACTACTAATAGCATGAAAGGGAAACTTTATTGTGAAATAGATATTCCTGAGAGAGGTAGTGTAGACCAGTGGTCTGAGTACAAGACAGGGCTAAGAACTTTAGACCTTGCTAGACTGGTTAGACTGGACTGTTGCTTTACATAATTTTGTGAAAATGCAGTATGGCTTTGGGTAACTCAAATTCTCAGTTTCCTTATTTGTAAAATGAGACTCATAATACCTATTCTATTAGGACATGATAAGTAGTGACTCATTCAAGTACTAAATATTATGTTGACTTTTAGTAGTATATATTTTCAGTAATTGCCTGAACAAGATCAGTGTGCCTCAATTTGGAATTTGTAAGCCAGCAAAATATTTTGTAGATCTGTCACATGATTCTTGTGAAGATTATTCTTAGGCAACATGGTTTTCGTTTATATGTATTTCTATTAAAGCTTAAAATGAGGGTAGAAGAGAAGTCAATAATAGTAAGTAATTTTTATGGCATTCTAAGGGTCTAAAATAATGCCATGTAACACATATTAAAGCCCCTATTACATGTGGAGCACTGGGTTAGACACTAGAGGAGATGCAAGGTTCAGCTAAGATTATAGGCTTTGTGCTTCCTTGGAACTTTGTTTAGTAGAGGAGTTAATAATGTAGATCAGGAATTCTTCACCTTTTTTTTTTTGGTATAATGGACTCCTCTGACAGTTTGGTGACTTCTAAGGACCCCTTCTCAGAGTGTTTTTAAATATATAAAACAAAATACATATAATTATGAAGGAAACCAATTATTGAAACATAATAGTGAGAGGATTAGATATCAGATGAATGACAAAGGAATGACAGAACACGTACACATATACACACATGCTCTTCCTAATCTCAAACTATATTATTAAGCGGGAGACATCTTGTCAATTGCCAATGTATAAATATATATAAGGTCAATTATTTCAATATATTGATAATATTTACTGATTTAAAAAATCTTCTCACTCTTTTTCTTTCTTTTTTTCTTTTAAAAATATTCTTTGTGAGATGGCTTTCAGACTAGCAGGACAATATTGGAACTACCACATTAAATTTCATGTATACTTAAAAAATCCAAGCTATGTACAGTAGAAATGCATGGCTTCATAGACAAGCCTCCTTTTTTGTTCTTCTTAGTATATGGAAATATATAGATGCTAGCTAGCTATTATATATGGAAATGCCCCATTCTTGTCAACTTCATAATTTAAAAAAATTATGATCAGGTCAAGGACCCAGTGGGGTAGTCAGCTGGCTTGTAGCAACCCTTACCAGTTCCTTTCTGTTTCCAAGATGCAGTTGTTCTGATTTTTTTTAAAGGGGGAAGAAAAGACTTCAAATTATGGACTGATTGACTGCTTTCAAATACTAAAATATTCAAATTGACCTGTGACCTACTGGATGTGTACCTGCTGGCAGTTTGCCCCTTTGATCATTTCCTCTCTCCCTAAATCCCACTGTCTTCTTACCTCTAAGCTGCTCCCTACTGCCATCAGATATACCCAGATGTCTTCCATCCTTAAAAAAAACCTTGGCATGATCCTGCTATCCCCTCAAGATATCTAATATCTCTCTTTCTATTCCAAACAAAGTCCTAGAAAAAGCTATTTGCTTCTCCAGCCCTTGTAATCTGGTTTTTATCCCCACCAGTGAATGGAAACTACTCTCTGCAAGGTCACCAATGATTTTATTGCTAAATTCCAATGGCCACTTTTCAGTCCTCTTCTTTCTTGATATTTCTTCAGCATTCAACACGGTTTACAAGCTCTCCTTTTTGATACTTTCTCCTCTGTGGATTTTCATGATACTGCTTTGTCATTGTTCTGTCTCCCTTTTTGTGTGACTGTTCTTAGCCTCTTGAAGAGTAATCATCCTGATCCTGACTCCTGTGCTGTGGTGTATCCTAAGGCTTGGGCCTGTCAGGGGCAGGCCTGACTTGGGCTGGTATCCTGTTCAAGTTCAATGTTAGAATGAAATGATGTATTCATAGATCATTCAGCAATTAACAGAAAGAGGCTTACTGAGCCATAGCATAGAAAGAATGTTGAGCAAGAATATTTTAGTGCTTAGCTTGGGTAGATGTGGCTCCCTTTGTTTTCATATGGATATGTGTCTTGTTGTCTGGGTAGGATATGATGATTTGCATTTTGGGGCTTCTGCCAACTCTAAAGGGTCCCCACCCCACATGGGTGGGCCTTTTTATGCCTTTAGGTGACCAGGAAGACAAGTCAGTAGGTCGAAGGCTACCAGAAAGTTGAGTCAAGGGAAGTACAGCTTGCACCATGTACCTCTTGGGCTAGTCTCAAATCCTAGATACAGCTTTGTTGCTTTTTATTAAAAAAAACTTGCCTAAACCATGTTTTAGGGAGAGAGGGAACCCTGATAGATAATTGATCCTATTATACTCTCCTTCTTGGGTTTTCATGATATTGATCTGTCATGGTTCTCTTTCTCCCTTTCTGACTGATCATTATTGTTCTCTTTTGCAGGTTCATCATCTATGTCCTGTCTCTGAGCCTGGCCTTCTCCTCTCTCTCTCTACATTCTCTCTTTTGGTGATCTCATCATCTCCTATGGATTCAGCTATCATCTCTACATGGCTTATTCCCAAAATTGTATTTCTAGTCCTTATCTTTCTCTTGAGCTCAATTTGTGCATTTTCAACTTTGTATTTGACATGATCACCTGGATATCTGATAGGCATCTCAAGCTCCATAAGTTCGAAAGAAATTCATTCTCTTTCTAAACCCACTCCTTCTTCTACCTTTCCTCCTTTTGTCAAGAGCACCACATTCTTCCAGTAGTCATCCTTGACTCTTCATTTTCCGTCATCCCCATATACAATTAATAGTCAAGTCTTATTGATTCAAGCTCTTTAATGTCTGTCTCCTATGTCCTTTTCTTTCTGTTCATAGCACAATTACCCTAGTATAGGTAGACCCTCTCCATTTTTCAAATAGACTATTATAATAGCTTTCTAATTGGTCAGAAAGACCAATTTTGCATTGTTTCTTCTTTCTCTACTCTCCGTGCAGTTGCCATGTCAGTGTTCTTTTTTTTTTATTAATTTATAATGATTTATCAACAATCACTTCCATATGCTTTTAAGTTTAAAATTTTTCTCCCCCTTTCTCCCCACCTCCCTCCCCAAGATAGCGCACAATCTGATATAGGCTATATGTATACATTCCTATTAAACATATTTTCACATTAATGATGTTGTAAGTAAGAATTAGAACCAATTGGAGGACCCACCAGAAATAGGAAACAAAACTCAATGGAAGAGAAAAAAATAACAATTCGGCTTCCATAGTTCTTTTTTTGGGTGTGGATAGCATTTTCCATCACAAGACCTCTGGAGATATCTTAGATCCTTGTATTGCCGGGAAGGGTTAAGTTTATCAATATTAGTCATCACACAATGTGGCTGTTATTGTGTACAACGTTCTCTTGGTTCTGCTCACTTCACTCAACATCAGACCATACAAGTCTTTCCAGGTTTTTCTGAAGTCAGTCTGTCCATCATTTCTTATAGCACAATAGTATTCCATCACATTCATACACCACAACTTGCTCAGCCATTCCCCAATGGATGGGCATCCTCTCAATTTCCAATTCTTTGCCACCACAAAAAGAGCTGCTATGAATATTTTTGTACATGTAGGTCCTTTTCCCGTTTGTGTGATCTCTTTGGGATATAGCCCTAGAAGTGCTATTGCTGGGTCAAAGGGTATGTACTTTTTTATAGCCCTTTGGGCATAGTTCCAAATTGCTCTCCAAAATGGTAGGATCATTTCACAACTCCACTAACAATGCATTAGTGTTCCAATTTTCCCATCTCCAACATTTATCATTTTCTTGTTTTGTCATGTTGGCCAATCTGATAGGTGTGATGTGGTACCTCAGAGTTGTTTTGATTTGCATTTTTCTAATCAATATTGATTTAGAGCATTTTTTCATATGACTATAGTTGACTTTAATTTCTTCATCTGAGAACTGCATGTGCATATCCTTTGACCATTTATCAATTGGGGAATGACTTGTATTCTTATAAGTTTGACTTAATTCTCTATATATTTTAGAAATGAGGCCCTTACCAGAGAGACTGGTTGTAAAAATTCTTTCCCAATTTTCTACCTTCCTTGTAATCTGAGTTGCATTGGCTTTGTTTGTGCAAAAACTTTCCAATTTAATGTAATCATAGTTATCCATTTTGCATTTCGTAATGTTCTCTATCTCCTGTTTGGTCATGATTTCTTTTGTTCTCCATAGATCTGGTAGGTAAACTATTCCTTGCTCTTCCAGTTTGCTTATAGTATCAGCCTTTATATCTAAATCATGAACCCATTTTGACTTTATTTTGGTATATGGTGTAAGATTTTGATCAATGCCTAGTTTCTGCCATACTCTTTTCCAGTTTTCCCAGCAGTTTTTTTCAAAGAGTGGGTTCTTATCCCAGAAGCTGGGGTCTTTGGGTTTATCAAATAATAGATTACTATAGTCATTGACTACTGTGTCTTGCATACTTAACCTATTCCATTGATCCACTGCTCTATTTCTTAGCCAGTACCAAGCAGTTTTGATGATTGCTGGTTTGTAGTACAATTTGAGATCTGGAATGGCTAGGCCACCTTCCCCTGCATTTCTTTTCATTAGTTCCCTTGATATTCTGGACCTTTTGTTCTTTCAAATGAATCTTGTTATTATTTTTTTCTAACTCCATAAAATAATTTTTTTGGTAGTTTGATTGGTATGGCACTGAATAAGTAAATTAGCTTAGGTAGAATCGTCATTTTTATCATATTAGCTCGGTTACCGATGAGCAACTGATGTTTTTCCAGTTATTTAGATCTGACTTTATTTGTGTGAAAAGTGTTTTGTGATTGTGTTCATATAGTTCCTGGGTTTGTTTTGGGAGGTAGACTCCTAAATATTTTATAATGTCTGCAGTAAGTTTAAATGGAATTTCTCTTTCTATCTCTTTCTGTTGGGCTTTGTTGGTAATATATAGAAATGCCAATGATTTATGTAGGTTTGTTTTATAGCCTGCAACTTTGCTAAAGTTGTTTATTATTTCAAGTAGTTTTTTACTTGATTCTCTAGGATTCTCTAAGTATATCATCATGTCATCTGCAAAGAGTGATAACTTTGTCTCTTCTTTGCCTATTCTAATACCTTCAATTTCTTTTTCTTCTCTTATTCCTAAAGCTAATGTTTCCAGTAAGATATTGAACAACAGTGGTGATAATGGACATCCTTGTTTCACCCCTGGATCTTATTGGAAATGCTTCTAGCTTGTCCCCATTACAAAATAATGTTTGCTGAAGGTTTTAGATAGATGTTATTTATTATTTTAAGGATGACTCCATTTATACTTATACTCTCTAGTGTTTTTAATAGGAATGGGTGTTGTATTTTGTCAAAAGCTTTTTCTGCATCTATTGAGATGATCATGTGGTTTCTGTTAGTTTTGGTGTTGATGTGATCAATTATGATAGTTTTCCTTATATTGAACCAGCCCTGCATTCCTAGTATAAATCCTACCTGGTCATAGTGTATTATTCGTGTGATAAGTTGCTGTAATCTATTTGCTAATATTTTATTTAAAATTTTTGCATCTGTATTTATTAGAGAATTCTTAAAGTACAGGTATGGTGAGGGAAATCACTTTCTCAAGAAACTTCAGTGGCTCCCCATTGCTCTTGGAATAAAGTACAAATTTGTCCAGTTAGCATTTAAAGCCCTTTATACTCTGACTTTAGTTTGGCTTTTTAGGTCATAAATGAATTTGGAGCTTATCTTTGTACACTATTTTTAGTGTTGGTTTAAGCCTAATTTCTGTTAGATTCCTGTCCAATTTCCCCAGCAGTTTTTGTCAAATAGTTAGTCCTTCCCCCAGGAGCTGGTATGAGTTTGTTGAACTCTAGGCCACTAGGTTCATTTGCTTCTGCACGTTGTGTACCTCATCTGTCAAACAGAACTCTCTTTTTTTGTTCCATTGTTTCATTTCATGTATTCTATACACCAGCCAAACAGGTGTACTTTCTGTTTCCTTTATGTGGCATTCTGTCTTCCACTTCCACGTGAAATTTTCCTTCTTTTCCCTAACTTTGCCAATCCAATAGGTATGAAGTGGAGCCTCAATTTCTCTAATGTAATTTAGTGATTTGGAGCATTTTTTCATGTGTATGTTGATAGCTTAGATTTCTTTCCTTGAGAACTGCCTGTTCATGTTCCTATCCTTTGACCATTTATCAACTGGGGAATGGTTTTTATTCTTACTAATTTCTAACAGTTCCTTCTATGTCTTGGAAATGAGACTTTTATCAGAACAACTTGCTACAAAGATTTTCTCCTGGCAACTGTTTCCCTTATAACAACTTAGCTGTGTTGCATTTGCAATATGAAAAAACTTTAAAATTTTTTTGCAATCAAAAGTTTCCATTTTATCCTTTATAGTCCTCTTTGTCCTTTGTTTAGTTATAAACCTTTCCCCTATACATAGATCTTAAAGG
This sequence comes from Vombatus ursinus, assembly GCF_900497805.2. NCBI lineage: Eukaryota > Metazoa > Chordata > Mammalia > Diprotodontia > Vombatidae > Vombatus > Vombatus ursinus. The sequence continues at coordinate 96,099,143 of NW_020954590.1, read as the reverse complement.
TAATTTCTTCCTAGTTCCTCTAACTTGTATATATATAATATGACTTTTTATTTCTAAGTCATGTATGTATTTGGAACTTAGCTTTTATTTGATATTTAGTATTGTTCTTAACCTCATTTCTGCTAGACTGCCATCCAATTTTCCTAGAAGTTTTTGTCAAATAGTGAGTCCTTCCCCAGGAGCTGGGATCTTTGGGTTTGTTGAACTTTAGGCTACTAGGTTCATTTGCTTCTGTACAGTATGCACCTCATCTGTTACACGGATTGAACTCTCTATTTTTGAACTATTGCTAAAGTGTTTTTGATGATTATTGCTTTCTGGTATAGTTTTAGATATGGTACTACTAGGTCTCTTTCCTGCCTACTTTTTTTTGTTATTTCCCTTGAGATGCTTCACTTTGTTCTTTAGGAGATGGCATTTTGCCATACCAAACAAAATGCTTTTTTATGATTTTCAAATAATAAATTCAGTGGGACCTTGTGTTCTCTGGATCTTTCAGTTAATTTTGATAATCTACTATAAAATATCACATATAAAATCCTTTCCTTCTGTATCAAGTATATATACTTAATGAATGTATGGATATTTCTCATAAATTTCTGTACAGACAGGAAAATAGGCATATGATTTAGTTGATTGATGGGTTTCTTGTGCACTTCTTTTTGGTTTTGGTATGGCCTGAGAGATTTTTTTTTTTAACACTTTGCTATTTTTCCCTCTTTTAGATGTCTTGAAAGTTGGTCCTTCAATGTTCTCAAAATTGTGTTGTCTCCAGCAGAGACCCCCTTCTATGTATCCTTGGTCTAGTATAGCTGTTTTCTTCATTGCTATTTCCATTTCCTGTATAAACACATTCAAGATGGTGAAATTAAGAATCCAAATATAGTAGCTCCACGTCCTTGATGGTGAAAATCATTTATAATAAAGATATTTGCAAACCATTTCTATCCGTTGTCAGTTTGCTGTCCTCTTTCCAGTTTCATCTTTATATCTGTCTGACCTCTTCCTCTTAGAGTTTGTGATAGAAAAGAGGAAGAAATTTAGGTCTTCTCTGATATGTGCCCCAGATTTTTAGGAGAACAGATTTACTTTGCCGTGTGTATTTCTATATGTGCTTTAGTGAAGATAATCTGAATGATATTAAAGAGATGTTTCTATTTTGTTACAAAATCATGTTCTATTTTTATTTGTTTTTTTCCTCAACTATACATCGGGGACCCTATCAATGCCAGCCTCAGCTGATATGGTAGAAGACAGAATTTGGTGTTTATCCCTTAGAGTTACTGCGGTGGATTGGAGTTCTAGAACCTTCTTTTGAAGGATACTGAATAGTTATGTAACCTAGTTGGAAGAAATTCACTTAATCTCTTTAAACTTCTCTGCTTTCTAGGATCATGGACTTAGGGTTGGTAGGGACCTTAGACATCATTGAGTCAAACCTCCTTATTTTACAGAAGAAGAATCTGAAGTCCAGAGAGGTTAAGGAACTTGCCTAGAGTCACACAGCTATTAAGTATCTGAGGCAGGATTAAAACCCAGGTTTTCCTGCCTCCAAGTCTGGCACTTTATCTACTATACTACATTCCTTATTTATACAATTTGTCAGATTGGACTAGATAATCTTTACAGTCCCTGCTAATGCTCAAATTCTATAATGCTATGTATTTATTTTTCAGACAGGTAACATTTCATACATACTTTCTTACTGGAAAGTTTTAATTAATTTTTTCAAATTTTTTTTGAAGATGTTCTCAGTGCAGCTAACTCTTGGAGAACAGACCTGGCAGTCCGAAGGGAGCAGTATAAAGAAAGCCCAACATGCTGCTGCCAACAAAGCCTTGAGGGAAACTACCCTTCCCAAACCGACTCCTCGACCCCCCAAAAACAATATTAATAGTAATCCAGGTAAACCAATGCTGAATTGTTTCCTTTTCTTGTGTTATATTTATGCCTTTTCCTTGTGTGCTTTTGGAAAGAAAGAAGAGCTTTGGTTGCATTGTAATAGACTAGTTCTGTAATCAACGAGGATTTTTAGAGTGATAAGTGGGAAACAACTGAGTTATGTCAGTTAAAGGTAAAAGTTTAATGGTGGATACTAAGGTTTAAAACAATTGCTTCAGCAGAGTGATATATTTGCCTTTCCAGGATTTTGTTTTAAAGAGTCAGCAAAAACCAGCGTATTCACACATTCACTTATTAATTTACTAGTTTACTCACCACTATTCTAGTATCATTTAGATTCAAAAAAAGGTGCAGTCTCTGACCTCAAAGAGTTTGCAATCTATTTCATCTTTCATAAACACACAGGTTCATTCACTTAAGTCACATAAATGCTTATTCACTTCTGTACTTTGCCCTAAGTGTGTTACGTAAAGGAGATTGAATGGGTTACCTGCTCAATTTTTCTGAGTCTTTTCTTCCATTTCCAAGTCTCACCTGGTTTGCCTGATCTATTTCCATTCTGACCCCCTGTCTATATAGTTTATATTCTTATGTCTTATGTAGAAACAGTAAGTATGTTAGATTGACTCTTCTGTCTTAGCTTATTCTTATACCAGAAGTGAACATTAAACTTAGTTTTTCACACTCATAATCAAAATGACATTTATAGTTATTTTACAGATGATGAGAAATTAACTACTCCCTGGCAAATGGGAAACATTTAGGTTTCTGTTAATTTCTTTAATGTTTCTGGATTATAATCATTATTTTCATTGACCATTTGTTGAGTCCTTACTTTTGTTATGCAGTGTTTTGGGTGCCTGGGGTGCAAAGAAATCTACTATGCAGTCCTGTCCGTGAATTATAGTCTAGTTATTTGGGAATCTACGACATAAACGAAATAGGGTAAATAAAAATGCAATGTATTTAAGTGCTAAATGAAATGGTGTAACAGCAGTAAGTGCTATAGGGATTTCAAGGTCAGAATTGAGGACTGGCGCAGTTGGGTCAGGCTTAACGGAGAAGTTAGAACTGAATCTAAGTTTTGAGAAATGGGTAGGATTTAGACAAATGGAGAGGAAGGGAGGTAAGAGGAAAATTCATGAGCAAAGTTGAGAGGCCTGGGAAGTTAAGTGTGTGATGTAGTTGGAAAACAGTGAGTAGCTTGCTTGGCTCAAGCAGAGAGTTTCTGTGGTGACTCCTCTTGGAGTCCCTGGCATCCTTCAAAGCACAGCTCAGATCCCACCTCCTGGGAGAGGCCTTTTCTAATTCCCCCAGTTATTAAGCCTTCTTCCTCTTGAAATTACTTTGTATAACTTTGTATTTATTTATTTGGGTTCATGTTTTATCTCTCTAGTCAGATAGGATCCTTGAGGGCAAGGACAGTTTCAGTTTATCATTGTGTCCTCAGAGCCTAGTAGATGCTTATGTAATGTTTGTTGAATTAGATCGGACCTCACCTGTGATGATGCCAAACCTCCCTGCCTGTTTTAGCCGGACGACTCCCCTATGAATGCTCTCTGTGCCAGTCAAATGGAGCTACTACCTGTTGCTGGTTCTCATTTTACCCTCTCCCATTTCTGATAGTTTGTTCACATTATTCCCTATGCCCACAGAGACCTCCTTCCTTTACCTCCTGCCTGTAATTGAGTCCTGTTGGAGACCTTACTTTCCATCAAGGTTTAACCTTGAAGCCAAACCTTCCCTGACCCCTCCAAAGAGAGATTTCTGCTTCCTTAGATTCCTAATAGCCCTATTTTGGGCTCCCTTGTCCTCATATCATAGTTATTTACATACATGCCTTGCCTCATTCCAACCTTCTCCATTAGATTATGAACTTCTTCAGGGCAGCTAGGTGGTATAGTGCATAGAATACTGAACTTCCAGTCAGGAACACCTGAGTTTGAACCTGCCTGAGATACTTATTAGTTGTATTACCCTGGGTAAGTCGCTTAACCTCTCTGCCTCTGGTGGTTGTGAAGATTAAGTGAATTCACATGTGTAGAGCACTTTTCAATCTAAAAGCACTATATAAATGAGAATGATGATGATAATGATATCTTTGTTTCCCTGGTGCCTTGCACATAGTAGGTATGTAATAAATGTTTGTTAAAAAGTGAATTGAATGAAAACTTGGACATCTGGTTAGTATGATTATCCATTAGCCAAGAGACAAATTTAATATAGCCATTTGAAGAATATGATTTAGAGGAGCAGATATGGATTATTGATTATAAAACCTTATTAAATAATGATGCAAGTACTCTAGCTATTCCTCCTCTTTGTGCTTCCATGTCAAATGATAGTTGTTTGTAATAGATGACTTCATTGTTATATTTGGTTTTGCTTTATTTTTATATTTTTATTACCTTTTTTTCTTAGTTTGCCCCATTTCCTTCCATATTTCCTCACTTAGCTGTTATGCAATTCAATAAGAATGTTAAATACTCATTTTTTGAAAGTGAGATGCTTTAGTTAGCACAGCCAGACTTCAGGCAACTACTAGAGGACAGCTGATGTCCTGGCAACCCCTAAGTTTTATCCTGAAGAGCTCATTTTGGTTTTTCCTTTGTAGCAAGAAGAAAACTTGTTTTCTTTTTGCTGCGTATTTTGCCTTAATTATTTGTGAAGAAAGTGGCAAAGAGTTAAGACAGTATATTACAGAGTCTACTCTGAAAGTTACTTAGTGGGCATTTTGTTTTTTGTGGCACAAGTTACTAAACAAGGGGTATTTCAAAACATTGCTGCTTTTACTATCTTTCATTTAGTAAGCTCTCAATAAGTGTTTCTTAAATTGAACGGAACTGAAACAGTTTGTCCTTTTCCAGGTAAGCTAGGACCATTCTCAAGTATCTAAATTTAAAACCATACCTCTTTGTGTTATAGTTTCCTAATCTGTAAATTTAGGAGTTTAGGGTACATTAAGAGGGCCTTAATAGTGTAGTGTCTGGGGTCTGGCAGGTGGTAGGGAGGGAATCTCCTTCTAGCATTCAGTTCAGGGTACCACATTTTAGAAATGGCATTGAAAAGTTGGAGAGCGTGGAAGAGGGCAACTTGTATGATAAAAGTTCCAAGATCATGCAATAATGAGGAATAGTTAAATAATTTAGAATGTTAAACTTGGAGAAGGAAGACCAGAAGAAGCTAATAGAAGAGAGGATAGTTTTGTTGTGCTTGGACTTCCCAGATGGAGCTAACAGCAGGGGGTGGAAGTTGCAGAGGCCAAATTAGACTAGATGTAAGGAAAACGTCTTCAAAATTAGAGCAGCCTGGGAGGGAGTGGATTCCATTTCACTGGAGATCTAAAGAAGAATCTGGATGAAGAATTGTTGATTATGTTATAGAAGAAATTCCTATTCTAGTATTGATTAGATGATTCCTGAGGCTCCTTTCAACTCTGAGCTTCTGTGACTCTGTGATCGACAATGTCTAACACTAGGGAGTGCTAGGGAGCAGTGTAAAGGTTGGCTCCAGCTCTAACATTGTCTCTTATAAGTAAGGATTTTTTTTTTTTTTTTTTACTGTGGCATTGTATTTTGTATTCTAAGAATAAAACACCAAATCTAAAAGAGGTTGAATCATTTTATGCATTCATCCTATACATGTCATTGGGAACAGCATGATCTTATGCAAGTTATCCGTATTAAATTAATTAAATTTACTTTTTAAAGTTATTTTAGCATGGGGTTTACAAACTCTCTTTGTATAACATTCTAAATTACCTGTTTTTATTGCTGATGTTTAATTTCTTAATTAAGTATAGCTAGATCTCGATTAGTGTAATGAATGTCTTGAAGTGTTCTCTCTCATTATTTGAATTTTCATTGCACATTTCCTTTGGGCTGGAACCAATTCCATATTTTATTTACAATTATATTTTATGTTAATTATATTTAATAATATATCTGTCATAGTTTGCCTATAATTGTAATTTTGAATAGTCCAATTTTGAATAATGTGAAGAAACTTTTGAGAGTTGTGTGCTTTATTTCTTTGGAATGGGTTACCAGAAAGCACTAGATCAAACTCAGAAAAAGAAAAAAGACTGCTTTTGTACTTTATTTTGTCCTGATAGTAGTTATATTCCTGGAATAAGAAAATCATTCTGATGGTTCTCTATACAGAATCTCACTGTCCTCCATTTCCACTTTTTACTCCTGATAATAAATATAAGTATAGATTGTATTTTTTATTGTAGAAATATTTTACATGTATTTGTCTTTTATTTAAACAGGGAGTATAACTCCAACAGTGGAACTAAATGGTCTTGCTATGAAAAGGGGAGAGCCTGCCATCTACAGGCCTTTAGATCCAAAGCCATTCCCAAATTACAGAGCAAACTACAACTTTCGGGGCATGTACAATCAGAGGTCTGTATGTCTTCAATTGCTTTTTGCTTTGATTTTGTTATTATAATTTGTTTAAATTGTCATTTTATTTATTTAAAACATCTAAAAATTATTTATTAATTAATTACATGTAAAAACAATTTTAACATTCATTTTTTAAAATGAGTTCCAAATTCTATCCCTTCCTCCTCCCCACCCCAGTTGAGAAGGCAAGCAATTTGATATAGGTTATACATGAAAAATGGTTCTTGCCTTGTCATAAAATATTTATTTTTATATGTGTTGCATCTTCTCTCTAAGAGTGCAAACCTCTCTTTGAAAAAAAAAGTATTTATTTATTTATTTTTAGTTTTTCAACATTCACTTTAATAAAATTTTAAGTTCTAAATTCCCCCATTCTTTCCTCCCTTTCCCAAGATGGCATGCAATCTGGTATATGCTAGACATGCATAGTCCTATTAAACGTATTTCCATATAGTCATGCTATGAAAGAAGAATCAGAACAAAAGGGAAAAACCACAAGAAAAGAAAAACAAAGAACAGAAAAAAAGAGCAAATAGTATGCTTTGATCTGCATTCAGACTCCATAGTTCTTTCTCTGGATGTGGATAGCATTTTCCATCATGAGTCTTTTGGAATTGTCTTGATCATTGCATTGCTCAGAAAAGCTAAGCTTAGCAAAGCCAGTCGTCACACAATGTTGCTATTACTATGTACAATGTTCTCTTGGTTCTGCTCACTTCACTCAACATCAATTCATGCAAGTCTTTCCAGGTTTTTCTAAAATCCACCTGCTCACCATTTCTTATGGAACAATAATATTCCATCACATTCATATACCACAACTTGTTCAGCCATTCCCCAACTGATGGATATCCCCTCAATTTTCAATTCTTTGCCACCACAAAAAGAGCTGCCATAAATATTTTTGTACATGTTGGTCTTTTTCCCTTTTTTATGATTTCTTTGGGATATAGACCTAGTAGTGGTATTGCTGGATTGAAGGGTATGCATAGTTTTATAGCCCTTTGGGCATAGTTCCAAATTGTAGTCCAGAATGGTTGAATCAGTTCACAACTCCATCAACAATGCATTAGTGTTCTAATTTTCCTACATCTTCTCCAACATTTATTATTTTCCTCTTTTGTCACATTAGCCAATCTGATAGGTGTGATGTGGTACCTCAGAGTTGTTTTGATTTGCATTTCTCTAATTAATAGTGATTTAGAGGATTTTTTATATATAGATATATTCATAGATAACTTTAATTTCTTCATCTGAAAATTGCCTGTTCATATCCTTTGACCATTTATCAGTTGGGGAATTAGTTGTATTCTTATAAATTTGACTCAGTTCTCTATATATTTTAGAAATAAGGCCTTTATCAGAGATACTGCCTGTAAAATTGTTTCTCAGTTTTCTGCTTTCCTTCTAATCTTGGTTGCATTGGCTTTGTTTGCGCAAAACTTTTTAAATTTAATGTAATCAAAATTATCCATTTTGCATTTCATAATGTTCTCTATCTCTTGTTTGGTCGTAAATTCTTCCCTTCTCCATAGATCTGATAGGTAAACTATTCCTTGCTCTCCTAATTTGCTTATAGTTTCAGTTATGTCTAAATTATGTACCCATTTTGACCTTATCTTGGTATATGGAATAAGACATTGGTCTATGCCTAGTTTCTGCTATACTCTTTTCCAGTTTTCCCAGCAGTTATTGTCAAATAGTGAATTCTTATCCCGGAAGCTAGAGTCGTTGGGTTTATCAAACAGTAGATTACTATAGCCATTGACTACTGTGTCTTGTATACCTAACCTATTCCTCTGATCTGCCACTCTATTTCTTAGGCAGTATCAAGTAGTTTTGATGATTGCTGTTTTATAATACAGTTTTAGATCTGGTATGGCTAGGCCACCTTCCCTTGCATTTCTTTTCATTAATTCCCTTGATATTCTGGACCTTTTGTCCTTCCAGATGAATTTCGCTATTATTTTTTCTAGCTCTATAAAACATTTTTTGGTTGTTTGATTGTTATGGCACTGAATAAGTAAAATAATTTAGATAGAATTATCATTTTTATTATATTAGCTCAGCCTTCCACTGAGCAACTGATATTTTTCAAATTATTGAGATCTGACTTTATTTGTGTAAAGTGTTTTGTAGTTGTGTTCGTATAGTTCCTGGGTTTACCTTGGCAGATAGACTCCAAAATATTTTATGTTGTCTGCAGTTACTTTTTTTTTTTTTTGACATTTTATGACTTTATTTAAACGAAGTTCAATTTAGTTTTCATCTGCATTGTAAGCTTTTGAAAGTGGTGATAGGCACATAAGTAACCAATGTATACAGCTTGTTTGGCAAATCTTCATCCTTATTGCATTTCCTGAACAAATGCACTCAAATATGGTATGGGACATTCCTTATTCCTTTGGCCTAAACATCTTTGTTGAGTCTGGTGTCAATGCGTACACCTGGAGTTCCCATTTCTTTCATGGCAAATTTGTGGATTTCCTTTATTTTTTTAAAAATTTTTTATTAATTTATTTTGATTTATCAATAATCACTTCCATATGCTGTTGAGTTTAAAATTTTTCTCCCCCTTCCACCCCACCACCCTCCCCAAGACAGCGTACAATCTGATATAGGCTATACATTTACATTCATATTAAACATATTTTCACATTAGTGATGTTGTAAGTAGAAATTAAAACCAATAGGAGGAACCATCAGAAACAGGAAACAAAACTCAACAGAAGAGAAAAAAAAAAATGATCTGGCTTCCATAGTTCTTTCTTTGGGTGTGGATAGCATTTTCCATCACGAAGCTTCTGGGAGATGTCTTAGATCCTTGTATTGCCAGGAAAGGTTAAGTTTATCAATATTAGTCATCACACAATGTGGCTGTTATTGTGTACAATGTTCTCTTGGTCTGCTCACTTCACTCAGCATCAGACCATACAAGTCTTTCCAGGTTTTTCTGAAGTCAGCCTATTCATCATTTCTTATAGCAAAATAGTATTCCATCACATTCATACACCACAATTCCCCATTCCCCAGTGGATAGGCATCCTCTCAATTTCCAATTCTTTGCCACCACAAAAAGAGCTGCTATGAATATTTTTGTACATGTAGGTCCTTTTCCCGTTTGTGTGATCTCTTTGGGATATAGCCCTAGAAGTGCTACTGCTGGGTCAAAGGGTATGCACATTTTTGTAGTCCTTTGGACATAGTTCCAAATTGCACTCCAAAATGGTAGGATCATTTCACAACTCCACCAACAATGCATTAGTGTTCCAATTTTCCCACATCTTCTCCAACATTTATCATTTTCCTGTTTTGTCATGTTGGCCATTCTGATAGGTATGATGTGGTACCTCAGAGTTGTTTTGATTTGCATTTCTCTAATCAATATGGATTTAGAGCATTTTTTCATGTGACTATAGATGGCTTTAATTTCTTCATCTAAGAACTGTGCGTTCATATCCTTTGACCATTTATCAATTGGGGAATGACTTGTATTCTTATAAGTTTGACTTAATTCTCTATATATTTTAGAAATGAGGCCCTTACCAGAGAGACTGGTTGTAAAAATTCTTTCCCAATTTTCTACCTTCCTTCTAATCTGAGTTGCATTGGCTTTGTTTGTGCAAAAACGTATCAATTTAATGTAATCAAAATTATCTATTTTGTTTTTCGTAATGTTCTCTATCTCCTGTTTGGTCATTAATTCTTCTGTTCTCCATAGATCTGATAGGTAAACTATTCCTTGCTCTCTCAGTGTGCTTATAGTATCAGCCTTTATATCTAAATCATGTACCCATTTTGACTTTATTGTGGTATATGGTGTAAGATTTTGATCAATGCCTAGTTTCTGCCATATTTTTTTCCAGTTTTCCCAGTAGTTTTTTTCAAAGAGTGCGTTCTTATTCCAGAAGCTGGGGTCTTTGGGTTTATGAAATAATAGATTACTATAGTCACTGACTACTGTGTCTTGCATACTTAACCTATTCCACTGATCCACCACTCTGTTTCTTAGCCAGTACCAAGCAGTTTTGATGATTGCTGCTTTATAATACAATTTAAGATCTGGAATGGCTAGGCCACCTTCCCCTGCATTTCTTTTCATTAGTTCTCTTGATATTCTGGACCTTTTGTTCTTCCAAATGAATCTTATTATTATTTTTTCTAAGTCTATAAAATAATTTTTTGGTAGTTTGATTGGTATGGCATTGAATAAGTAAATTAGCTTAGGTAGAATTGTCATTTTTATTATATTAGCTTGGCTACCAATGAGCAATTGATGTTTTTCCAATTATTTAGATCTGATTTTATTTGCATGAAAAGTGTTTTGTGATTGTGTTCATAGAGTTCCTGGGTTTGTTTTGGGAGGTAGACTCCTAAATATTTTATAATGTCTGCAGTAAGTTTAAATGGAATTTCTCTTTCTATCTCTTTCTGTTGGGCTTTGTTGGTAATATATAGAAATGCCGATGATTTATGTGGGTTTATTTTATAGCTTGCAACTTTGCTAAAGTTGTTTATTATTTCAAGTAGTTTTTTACTTGATTCTCTGGGATTCTCTAAGTATAATATCATGTCATCTGCAAAGAGTGACAGCTTGGTTCTTCTTTGCCTATTCTAATGCCTTCAATGCCTTTTTCTTCTCTTATCGCTAAAGCTAAAGTTTCCAGTACAATGTCAAATAACAGTGGTGATAATGGACATCCTTGTTTCACTCCCAATCTTATTGGAAATACTTCTAGCTTGTCCCCATTACATATTATGCTTGCTGAAGGTTTTAGATAGATGCTATTTATTATTTTAAGGAAGACTCCATTTATACCTATGCTCTCTCGTATTTTTAATAGAATGGGTGTTGTATTTTGTCAAAAGCTTTTTCTGCATCTATTGAGATGATCATGTAGTTTCTGTTAGTTTTGGTGTTGATATGATGGATTATGCTGATAGTTTTCCTTATATTGAACCAGCCCTGCATTCCTAGTATAAATCCTACCTGGTCATAGTGTCTTATTCGTGTGATAAGTTGTTGTAATCTATTTGCTAATATTTTGTTTAAAATTTTTGCATCTACATTCATTAGAGAAATTGGTCTATAATTTTCTTTCTCTGTTTTGACTCTTCCTGGTTTAGGTATCAGCACCATATTTGTATCATAAAAAGAATTTGGTAAGATTCCTTCTTTACCTATTTTACCAAATAGTTTATATAGTATTGGAATTAATTGTTCTTTAAATGTTTGATAGAATTCGCATGTAAATCCATCTGGCCCTGGAGATTTTTTCCTAGGGAGTTCATCAATGACTTGTTCAATTTCTTTTTCTGAGATGGGGTTATTTAAGTATTTTACTTCCTCTTCTGTTAATCTGGGCAATTTATATTTTTGTAAATATATATCCATTTCACTAAGATTGCCAAATTTGTTGGCATATAGTTGGGCAAAATAATTCCTAATTGTTGTTTTAATTTCCTCTTCCTTGGTGGTAGTTTCACCCTTTTCATTCTTGATACTAGTAATTTGGTTTTCTTCTTTCTTTTTTTAATTAGATTAACCAAAGGTTTATCTGTTTTATTGGTTTTTTCATAAAACCGGCTCTTAGTTTTATTTATTAGTTCAATAGTTTTCTTAATTTCAATTTTATTAATTTTTCCTTTGGTTTTCAATATTTCTAATTTGGTGTTTAATTGAGGATTTTTAATTTGTTCTAAAATAGTTTTTTTAGTTGTATGCCCAATTCATTGATCTCCTCTTTTTCTATTTTATTTATGTAAGCATTTAGAGATATAAAACTTCCCCTAAGAACTGCTTTTGCTGCATCCCACAAGTTTTGGTATGTTGTCTCATTATTGTCATTCTCTTGAATGAAATTATTGATTATTTCTATGATTTCTTCTTTGACCCAATCATTTTTTAGGATTAGATTATTTAGTTTCCAATTATTTTTTAGTCTATCTTTCCATGGCCCTTTGTTACATATAATTTTTATTGTATCATGATCTGAAAAGGATGCATTTAATATTTCTGCCTTTCTGCATTGGATTGTGAGGTTTTTATGCCCTAGTACATGGTCAATTTTTATGTATGTGCCATGTACCACTGAAAAAAAAGTATATTCCTTTCTATCCCCATTCAGTTTTCTCCACAGGTCTATCATACCTAAGTTTTCTAATGTTCTATTCACCTCCTTAACTCCTTTCTTGTTTATTTTGTGGTTAGATTTATCTAGTTCAGAGAGGGGGAGGTTGAGGTCCTTTTCCTTGGGTCCTACCTCCCTTCTATTATCCCTTTCCCTTTTCTTCCCCTTTACCCTTATTGCTTTTTCCCTCCCTTCTCTCCCCCCTCCCTTTTCTTTCCCCTTTCCCCTCCTACTATCTATAGTACAAGTTAGATTTCTATACCTAACTGATTATGTTATTCCCTTCTTGAGCCAAATCTGATGAGAGTAAGGTTCAAACAATGCTCATCCCCCTCCCTTCTTTACCTCTGCTCTAATAGGTTTTTGTGTCTTTTCCTGTAATGTAATTTACCCTTGTCTGCCTCCTCCTTTCTCAGTACATTTTCTTAGCTCAGACTAATCCATTTACTTAAAATTTTTTTTTATCATTACATCAAAGTCAACCCCCTTTATGTATACTCCTTTAACATGGTATAATAACAATACAGTTCTCAAGAGTTGCAAGTGTCATCCTGTAGGGATGTAAACATTTTGCCCTTATTAACAACATATTTTATCTTTCTGTCCCATTTACCTTTTTATGTCTCTCTTGAATCTTGTACTTGAAGATCAAATTTTTTGTTGAGCTTTGGTCTTTTTATCAGGAACATTTGGAAGTCCCCTATTTCGTTGAATATCCATCTCCTTCCCTGAAAAATCATGCTCATTTTCGCTGGGTACTTAATCCGTGGCTGCATTCCAAGCTGTTTTGCCTTACGGAATATCATGTTCCATGCCCTACAGTCTTTTAATGTAGAGGCTGCAAGGTCCTGTGTAATCCTGACTGTGGTTCCATGATATTTAAATTGTTTCTTTCTGGCTGCTTGCAGTAATTTCTCTTTTATCTGGTAATTTTGGAATTTAGCTATTATATTCCTTGACGTTTTCAATTTGGGATCTCTTTCAGGCGGGGAGTGATGGATTCTTTCTATAGTTATTTTACCTTCAGGTTCTAGGACTTCAGGGCAGTTTTCCTTTATGATTTCCTGAAGGATATTGTCCAGGCTCTTTTTTTCATCATGGCTTTCAGGTAGGCCTATAATTTTTAAATTGTCTCTCTTGGATCGATTTTCTAGGTCAGCTATGTTTTCATCTATTTTTTCATTTTTTTGTTTCTGTTTGATTCTTGCTCTCTCATTAGTTTCCATTCAATTCTAATTTTTAACATTTTTTTTTGTTAGATTATGTACTTTCTTCTCCAATTGGTCAATTGTTATTTTAAGGGATTTATTTTCTTCATTGTACTTTTTTTTCCATTTGGCCAATTGTGTGTTTTAGGGACTTGTTTTCTTCATTGTACTTTTTTTCCAACTGGCCAATTGTACTTTTAAAGGACTCCTCTACCTCTCTCATTTGACTTTTAAAATCCTTCTTGAGTTCTTCTAAGAAGGATTTTTGGGCTTCAGACCAGTTCACATTCCCTTTTGATGTTGCAGAAGTGGGTTTGATGACAGTGTTGTCCTCTTCAGAATTTGTCTTGATCTTCACTCTTCTCATAATAGGAATCTATCGTACATTTCTTTTTACTCATGGTGTTTCTTTATTCCCTGGCCTTTAAAGAGATTAAGCTCTCCTGCTGGGGAGCAGAGGGCACTGACCCAAGCTTCTTGTGTTGGGAGCCTAGGTGTTGGTCACTGACTTTGTGTGTTGGGGCCTCTTATGTTGGCAGTTGGAGGCTGTAGGTTTCCGGCAGCTTATCTGGTGTTGGGCTGGAATCAGCAAGGCTAGGAGTTTCAGGTAAATCTAGGTTGTCTGCTTTTCCTTTCCTTTAGCTTTGTTTAGCTCCTTTTAGATAAGTGCTGCCAGGTGTTTATCTGCATGGGACCCCTTGCAGTGCTGCCTCCCTTATTTCTGTTGAGGCACTGGGAGACTTCTTTACTGTAGAATGCCGAGGTACCTGGTGATTTTCTGAACTGGTTTCCACCGGTTTCCCCACCCTCACTGAGGCACTCGGAGGTACAGGTGTTGGCATTTGCCTGCTCGACCATCTGGGTTTCAGATCTCCTCCTGGTTGGCAGTTGGAGGCTGTAGGGTTCTGATAGCTTACCTGGTGTTGGGCTGGAATCAACAGGGCTGGAACTTTTTGGCACCTCTAGGTTGCTTTCTTCAGCTCCTTTCAGATGAATGCTGCCAGGTGGTTATCCGCCTGGGGCCCTTTGTAGTGCTGCTTCCCTAATTTTTGCTGAGGCATTGGGAAATTCGTTTGCTGTAGAATGCTGAGGCACCAGAATCTCCTCCTGGTGTGCTAAAGTGGGTCTTTCTACTAGCTGGCTGGGCAACTCCTGTTTTGTACTGCTCCCCTTCTGCCAGGGTAAGATGGGCCTTTCCCATTAATCTCTCTAGCTACCTGGGCTATTGCACTGCTGCACCCCGTCTTTCTTCTGGTTCAGCTGTTCCATGTTTTTTTTCTGGGGTGATATTTTCTGGGTTTTCAGAGGTTGATAGGGGAGGGTGAGAGCAACTACCTTTTTACTCCACCATCTTGGCTCCTGGAAGCAGAAGTTGTGGATTTCCTTTAGAACCTAAGGAGCTTGCTTTTTGAAGCCTACTCCATGAATCCTTTTGTAAATGTTGTTGGTATACTCTCTGGTCCGCACTTCATTAATGGTAGAACATTCCTTCTTTTTCTCTCCACTTTTCTTTGTGAGAGTCATCCTGCCAAGGACCAGATTGGGGAAAAAAGCTGCAGTTACTTTAAATGAAATTTATCTTTCTATCTCTTGTTGCTAGGCTTCGTTAGTCATATATAGAAATGCTGATGATTTAGGTGGATTTATTTTCTATTCTGCAACTTTGCTGAAGTTGCTAATTATTTCAAGTAGTTTTTTAGTTGATTCTCTAGGATTCTCTAAGTATACTGGCATATCATCTGCAAAGATTGATAGTCTTGTTTCTTCATTGCCTATTCTAATTCCTTCAGTTTATTTTTCTTCTCTAATTGCTAAAGCTAACATTTCTAGTATGATATTGAATAACAGTGGTGATAATAGACATCCTTGTTTCACCCTGATCTTAATGAAAATGCTTCTAGTTTATCCCTATTATATATAATTCTTGCTGATTGTTTTAGATAGATGCTACTTATCATTTTAAGGAAAACTCTATTGATTCTTATACTCTCTAGTGTTTTTAATAGAAATGGATGTTGTATTTTGTCAAAAGCTTTTTCTGCATCTATTGATATAATCATATGATTCTGTTAATTTTGTTATTGATATTGTCAATTATGCTGATAGTTTTGCTCATATTGAACCAGCCCTGCATTTCTGGTATAAATCCCACCTGATCATAGTATATTATCCTCATGTTAAGTTGCTATAATCTGAACATAAACTTCCCAAGGGCAGTAATGGTTTGTTTTTGTCTTTGTATCATCCCCCAGCACCTAGCAGAGTGCCTTGTACGTAGGAAGAGGGCAATAAGCGTTTTTGCCTTAATGTGTTTATATGTGTTCAAATTCACCTCAGGTAATATAATTTTTATATAGTAAGCTCATATATTATCAAGGAAAATTTTTAAGTAATACAGTTGAAAAATGATTTACTTCCCTCCACCCCACAATTTTTGTTGAGTTCATTGTTTTGCAGAACCGTTATTTTTTATTCAATTTACAGTCCTTATTGCTGTGTCATTCCATGTGACATTTTCACTTATTTAACTAGGATTTATTTTATGACTAATTTGTGCCTAGTGTTATACTATTTACTTTGCCTGATGTTCTTCACAGTTTGGGCTCCAGGGTAGGAAAACTGTACAATTATTGGGGCATTTTTTGGGGGCTGTGGAAGTATGCAGAAGATACATCTAATTTCTCTCTGAACTTTGTATAATTTTGTGGGAGTTGTAAATGTAGCAAATTTTAAAACTATACCAACTAATTTCTTGAATCGACTTAAGATCATAGACATTTGTGTGAAATCACTTGAAATTTTCCACCAGGACATTTCTTTTCCTTTGCTTCTTAAATTTAGAAAAGTAGTATGTTGTAATAGTTATTGTATTTATATATATATATGTATACATATATATTTATAAAATATATATATTATAGCCAGCCTTCAAATTAGAGTCAGAGGACATAGGTTTGAGTCCTTGCTTCGGTCCTTACTCTGAGCTATTTACTTTACGTTCTCAAAATGTCAGTTTACTCATTTGTAAAGTTATTATATTATTTGCATAATCTACCTTACAGGGTTTTTGAAAGAAAAGGAATTTGTAAACTGCAAAGTGGTGTACAAATATGGATTATTATAATTGCCTTCTCAACTGTAATTTCAGCAGATATTAATTAAGCACAACCCAAGGTGTTGAGTTACGAAAATGAAAAACATGGATCCATCCGCAAGGAAATATAGTAGAGTATAAACAGAATTTTCCTTAGGGTTTTACTCGCATCTCCTTTTTCAGTAATAGAATAACTTATAAAGAACCAATTGTACGTCAAATATTGCTCCTGAGGGTTCAGTATATATGGTTCATTGATGGAACTATAATCTCACTGGTGTGGAAGCTCCCTCCTCATTCCATATTGCAAACCATGAGCATATTGTATTGATTCTTGTCCTGTGTCTACAAATTCTCTATAAAGTACCCAACTTTGTGGAAGATTTCTTTTGTTTCTTTTAATATTTTGCAGATAACAGAGCAGCAACCAGATTGTTATCTTTCACTGTCATTACCTCCTTTTCTAGTCATACATGTTCTTGATGTCTTTTAACTCCTAATTATGTAGGCCATGTCTAGTAATATGGTATAGCCTGCTTTTGCTTATCATATATCTTTCTATTACCTTTTGGGTCAGCTGCAATCTTCGTTATTCTGAGGTCAGAGAATTCCATAATTTACAGGCATGTAGCATCACTGAAAGAATATTGATGTTAAAAAGATTGGCTTTTGTGGTTTGTTTAGGTTGGGATAATTGAAAAGAAATCTGGGCAACATGTGTTTTTCATGCACTTTGCTTTTCCAGTGTGACTGGTGAGGCCAGTTTTTTTTGAATGAACTTATGTCATTGAGAAAGCCATCTAGTCTCCCATGCTTGAATCAATGCAGTAACATCTGCAAACCTATGAAGAGAATATCGTCAAATGTATGTTGCCCTATCTTATGTCTTACTTGATATCGATGTTCAGAGGATCACTGAAAAAGTTATTTTTATCTTGGAATCTGGTGTGACTTTTAGAATATACATGAGAAGTACTTTGTTTAAGGACAAAGTCAACTACTTTTATAATAATCATCAAAAAAAATAGGCACATGTATCTCTTGGTCTATTGTGTGCCTGAAGTGATCTGCTTAGAAGGTTGTCTGTGAATATCTCCTGTTTTCTTATTCAAGGATTCCCTAGATGCAGGTGTATATCATTCTTTGGCAGGCCGTATGTTGTGCAGGCCTATATTAAGCAATGCATGTCGGTTGCCTAAAAAATCGGCACCAGGTCCCTTCTTCAGCTTAGGGCTGGACCCAGAATATGGGGGGGGGCATATTTTTGTACACTGAAAACAATTAATCAAATAAAATCAATTAATTAAAAGAAAACAATACAACATTACATAATTTGATTTCTAATTAGTCTAAAGATTAGGGACTTTCTAAGTTGGGAGGGGAGAGCAAACAGGTGCAAGTCTCTGAAATTAGAAAAAGAGGTATTTCACTCCCCCTACCCATTGTCTGTAAACAATTAAAGGAAGATGGAAACAACAACCGACTGATCAGTATGAGGCTAATTTTCAGATCAGACAAAGGTTGCTTGAGAGGTACAATTGTGAGAAAACTCCTTGAATCAATCTTTGAATTTGATTGGATTTCTGGTCAGTATAGATCCTGAGTTAAGTGTATCTAAACAGCAGGTAGAGGTGGTCCAGCTTTCCAGCCATGCAAGGGTAGGTTAAAACAATGCAACAAAGTTTTCTCCCAATTCCAACAATTGAATAAAATTTTCTCACAGGATAGAAATTGGACTAGACCAATAATTCAATAGAAAGGGAACTGAGCTAGTTCCAGAATTGAATCACAAGATGGAGTCAATGTGATTCACTCAAATTTCCACAAGTAACCACTTGTTGTCCTAATTCCCTCAATTCCCTCACTATTAAGGTATAATTATTTTTGAGATTATTTTTTGGTGCTAGGCATATCTATCACTTTCTGTTTCTTTTCCTTAGGGAAAGTATTAATTAAACTTTTGAATGGTCTAAAAGACTTTTGCCTCATCCATTTCTTCAGCCTGAACCATATTTTCCAAAATGCTTTTCATTTTCTTCCCTTGGGCCCAGTTTTGCATGGAAGTGCTGACTATCAAGGCATATATTGACTTAGTTCTGAATAGCTCATCAAATTCTTCCTTTAATTTTTACACTTCTTCAATTTATTGTAATAGGTGTTAGCACAAAAGCTGCAGTTATCACGGAATTACAGAGTCTCAGAGGCTAATCATATGTGAAAAAAAGTTTTTCTCCATTATATCTGACAAGTGATCATTCAGCCTTTGAAGACCTCTACTGAGGGGAATCTCATTTCTTCTTGGGGCAGTCTGTTTTGCTTTGGGACAACTCTAGTTGTGAGCAAGTTTTTCTTTACATACCCTTAAAGCTTGTCTTTTCTAGGCAAAACTTGGATTTATAAACACACAAACTGCATTTAAGTGCTTAATATGTCCCTGGCACTGTGCTAAGTACTGGTAATACAAAAAAAAAATAAAACCAATACAGTCTTTGCTGTTAAGGAGCTTGTCTCCTAATGGGGAAGACAACATGTTTAGGGGAGTGATATCAAGGAGGGATGTTTTGGTCAGGGAAGTTGCAGGGGTTGTGAGTGGAGTCAGAGAGTGATTGATCTGTCCTTACCAGGAATGGTAGTGTTGATGTGATTCCTATTTCCAGAGCAAAAAGTGGAAAGCCCAGTGGTGTAGGGGACATGTCCTGAGAAGTGGCATGGAGTGAAAATGGCCTGGGAATAACTGTGGAGGGGTCCATATTGGACTAGAAATGATGAATCCTCATCAGAATCTCAAGGCCCCAGGGTGGTAGGTAAAGTGCTGGGTTGCTGATAGAATCTGGGGAACATAGTGTTCCAACCCTGCTATCATCCTGTATCTCTTCTATCTTTTGTAGTTAAACTCCTTGAAAACACTGTCTATTGTAGATGCCTCTACTTTCTCTCCTCTCACTCTCTTCATAACCCCTGACAATCTGGCCTCTGACCATATCATTCCACTGAAACTGCTCTCTCCGAAGTTACTGATGATCTCTTATTTGCCAAATCTAATGACTTTTTCTCAGTCCTCATTCTCCTTGACCTCTCTGTAGCCTTTGACACTGTTGATCACTCTCTCCTTGAAACACTCTTCTTTTTAAGTCTTTGTGACACCATGCTGTCCTGGTTCTCCTGCCTCTCTGTTCCTTTTGTCTCTTTTTCTGGATTCTCTTTCAGATCATGTCCTCTAACTGTAGGTATCCCCCAAGATTCAGTCCTAGGCCCTCTTTCTTTTTGGTGATTTCGTCAGCTTCCATGGATTTAATTACCATCTCTGTACTGATGATTTTTAAATCTACCTATATTATCTAAATCTCTCTGCTGACCTTTA
Organism: Vombatus ursinus; assembly: GCF_900497805.2. Classification (NCBI taxonomy): domain Eukaryota; kingdom Metazoa; phylum Chordata; class Mammalia; order Diprotodontia; family Vombatidae; genus Vombatus; species Vombatus ursinus. The sequence goes on along the minus strand of NW_020954590.1, from coordinate 96,079,035 downwards.
ATCTCTCATCTCCAACTGCCTTTCAGACATGTTGAAGTGGATATCCAGTAGACATCTTAAACTCAGCATGTGCAAAACAGAACTCATTATCTTTTCCCTTAAACCTCCTCCCTCCCCCCAACCCCTTCCCTATTATTATAGAGGACAACACCTTCTTCCCAGTCCCTCAGGCTTGCAATCTAGGAACCATCGTGAATTCCTCACTATCTCTCCCTCTCCATATCCAAACTTTTGACAAGGCCTATTGCTTTCACCTTTTGTAACATCTCTTGAGTATGCCCGTTTCTCTTCTCTGACACTGCCACCACTCCAGTATGGGCCCTCATCACCTCACGCCTGGATTTTTGCAATGGCCTGCTCATGGGCCTACTTGTCTCAATTGTTTCCCCACTTTAACCCATCCTCCACTCAGCCACTAAAGTGATTTTACTAAAGCGCAGGTCTAATCACGTCACCCCAGGCCCCCCCCCCTAATCTCAATAAACTCCAGTAGCTAACTTTTGCCCTTAGGAGCAAATACAAAATGCTCTGTTCAGCATTCAAAGTGCTAGGTGCTTTATAACCTAGCCCCCTCCTACCTTTCAGTTATTTTACGCCTTACTCCCTAACACATATTCTTCAATCCAATGACACTGATTTTCTGGCTGTTCCAAGAACAAGACACTATCTTTCCACTCCAAGCATTTCTTCTGGCTTTCCCTTATTCTTGGAGCACTCTCCTTTCTCCACCCTGACTAGTGACCTTCTTGGCTTCTTTTAAGTCTCAACTAGAATCCTACCTTCTATGGTAAGCCTTCCTTAACCCTTCTTAATTCTGCTGCCTTTCCTCTGTTAATTATTTCCTATTTTTCTTGTATATAGCTTGCTTTGTATATATTTGTTTACATGTTGTCTCCCCCCATTAGAGTGTGAACTTAGCACAAATACTGGCACATATAGATGCTTAATAAATGTTTATTGATTGATAGTGTGAAGTTGGCCCAGTTTCTTCAGTGGATCCTCATATGATCTGATCTTGAGGCCTTTTACCAGCCTTGTCACTCTTTTTTGGGTATTTTCCAGCTTATGTCCCTCCTAAGATGTGTGGTACCCCGAAACTGACATGATATATCTAATTAGGGCAGCGTATAGTGATAACATTGTGTAATAATGTACAGTTTTCAGTTGCCAAGTCAACTCATCCCAAGTTTGTAGTCCACTACAACGTTAGATCTTTTTCTGCTTAACTGACCTCTAGTCATAACTCTCTCATCCTATACCTGTGAAGTTGCTTTTTTTTTTGGACCCAAGCCTAGGACTCTAGATTTATCCCTATTAAATTTCATCTTTGGCTCCAGTTTCTATCCTTTTGAGATATTTTTGGGTCTTAGCTTTGATAATGCATTAGCTATTGTCATTTATATTTATAATGATGTTTGCTTTTGCTTATTGTGTATTTTGCAGGCTGCCGTGATTAGTTGTCAGGTAAAATGATGTATCTTGTTGTCTTTGGGCATAACTCCTTTATTCATCTCCTCAGGGAGAACCTTTGAGCCCTCCTTACTTTTAGCTACTGCTTGTTTTGGTCTTCTGATTTTATTTGTAGTGAGACTCTGAATATGGATGTCACTACATTCCACTAGCAGGGATTCATTGACCATTGGGGAAAAAATGCCAAAGTATCAACAGTAAAATTATTGTTTTTGACAATCTAAGACTTGGGTGATTCATTGTACCCTCTGATCCCTTTTCTGCCATTTAGTCATTTTTGCAGTAGAAGGGGAAAGGGATGGGTAAGATTGTTTTGTACTTTTATGTTTTTAGGGTTTTGCTGTGACACATACTCTATCATACTGCAGACACATACTCTATCTCTAGAACTGTTCTTGAATCCTTTCAAGCTCAGTAGAACCTTTCAGAGCTCATATTCTGTGGATATTTGAGAACACAAGGTCATCTTCTTGGTACAGTGAGGAATTGAAATAGGATTTTTTTGGGAAGATGCTGTTTTTATGAGCATATTTATTATGTGTAATGTTATAATGCTTTGTTTGGACATTTTATTTTATCTTGATTTTTGATACCACATTGAAATTGTTTTGAGAGTTTGATTTTTCTCATTGTTTTTAAAGACATAGAAGAGATTTATAAAGTATCTTTGTAGTTTATTTTTATTTAGTAAATAATGGAAATTGAAAATATTAAAACAGGTTTTAAGGCAGACAGACTATATTTAAAATACTTAAAGACAGTTAAGATTTTAGGTAATGAAAATAACTGGCATATTACATTTCAGAGGGCTATTTTACAAGATTAAAAAAAAACTGTAATGAAACCCACTCTGTGTTGATCATTGTGCTGATAGGGTGCTAAGATTCCTTCTTTCTCCCTCCTTCCCTCCCTTCCTTCCTTCTTCCTTTCTTCCTTCCTTCCTCTCGAACTTTTGCTGTAAGCAATTTCTGCTTTTTATTAAATACATTCTCCCAAACCATGTCCAAAAAGCAAAAAATTGGTCGTTTTTATCTCATCTACTGTTATGGTTACTAACTCTGGATAAGCTCAAAATTGCCCACTTTTACCACTAGATGGTGCATCTTGACTGCTAAGGTGAAATGCTATCCTTAGGGCTATTTTAAGAGACCTGGGAAAACACATAAATAGCTTTACTAAGCCACTTAGGACTGAAATATAGGCATTATTAAGGAAGCATTGCATTATGAAATGTGATAAGATACTACTATTTTTCACATTTCAACAACCCAATGCTTCCTTAAAAATGCTTGTATAAATGTAATGTCTTCATATTCAATCGCTCCCACACCCACACTGTGCCAACTTAGCTTGCTTAAGTTGCATCTCTGAATTTTGTTGTAAGATCAAACGTTTTCATTTATCATTTAAAGGGATATCTTTTCGTCTTAACTAATACAAATAAAATACATGCAGGAACTTCATGATCATCTTCAGGTGATCTTTAGGTGATTTTTACCTTGTAGAATAGCTTAAAAGTAGACTAAAAAGTGAATTCCTGTAAGTAAAATAATTTTTTTATTGATTTCTATGATAGAACTAAAAATGTATGCTATGGAAATTGTTCCAGCCATACTTAAGTTTGTGTCACGTTCTATATACCTTATGTATTCTGGAAGAAAAATAGAGACACTAAGCCAGTAGAGTAGGAGGAAGCGGTTCAGCCCAGCGGTCCTCCACAATTGCTCCAGCACAGACCCTGAAAGAGCACCAGACTGAGTCCTTAGCAGGAAATGGAAGGGAAGAGCACAGTGAGTCATTTTTCCAGTTCAAACAAGCATAGGGAGACAGGTTGAGGGACACTGGGGACACGTTCAGCCAGGGAGGCACAGTGGGGAACCTTCTGAGATTGGGACTGACTGAGACCTGTGGCTGTGATCTCTTAGGGCCAGATCTATCAGGGGCTGGTCAGACCCTGTATAAAGGGTAGTTATAGGAGCCAACGGGCAGAGCTGTGTCTCAGATCTAAGGCAGATTGAAGTAGGGACGTGTACCTAATAGTGGACTGAGGCCTGAGGCTGTGAACTGGGAAAGGTGCAGGAATAGAAGCCAGCATTTGTTTTGTAACTAGTGCCTTTCCTCTGCTGATTATCTCCGTAAAAATACGGATATATTTATCCGTACATAGCTGGTGTGTATAGTTGTTTGCATACTGTCTCCCCTATTAGACTGTGAGCTTCTTGAGAACAGGGCTTGTCTGTTTGCCTTTCTTTGTGTCCCCAATGCTTAGCATAGTTTCTGGTAGATAATATGTGCCCAGAAGGCAGTTCAAAGACTTCACCTGAGTTACCAAGGTAGGGAGTTTAGACCAAGGAACCTGTAGAGCCTTCCAGCTAGGTGACAGAAGAGTGGCCAGCAGTAATCTACTGGAGCTCTAACCAAGGGTAAGCCATAGGTTAGGAGATTGGAAAGTTTGGACGAGGCAGTGATTAGACTTTGCCCTGGATCAAATGATTTTGGGTGACTGAAGTCCTGGAGATACCTAGCCTGTGGAAACAGAATTAGTAACTTAGTAAAAGAGGTACAAAATCTTACCCAACAGACTCCTTGAAAATTTGAATAGAATATTTGAATATAATTGAATGACTTCAGTGAAACAATAAGAAATATTAAAACAAAGTTAAAAGATTGAAAAAATAGAAGAAAATGTGTTATCTCATATCAAAAAACAATTGACCTAGAGAACAGATTAAGGAGATAATTTAAAAATCATTGGGCTAATTAAAAGCAATAATTTAAAAAAAACCCTCATATTTCAAGAAATCATTAAACTGCCCAGATTTATTAGAACCTGAGGGAAAGTATAAAGTAGAATGAATTCTATGATCATCTTCCTGAAAGAGACCTTAGAATAAAACCTCCCAGGAACATCAAAGGCAATATCCAGAATTTCCAGATAAAAAAAATGCTACAAGCAGCTATAAAGAAAGATTTCAAATTACCAATAAGCTACAGTCAAGATCGCACAAGATTTAGCAGTCACCACTATAAAGTAACAGAGAACCTAAAATACTGTATCTCCCCCTGCCATAAATATATGTGTGTGTGTGTGTATATACATACATACATACATACATATATACACACACACACACAGAAGACTTTAAGCATTACTGATAACAAGGTCAGAACTGAGTAGAAACTTTGAAGCACAAACCAAGGAGTCAAAAGAGTCTTAAAAAAAGTAACTACAAGTAAGCAATTAGAAGGGACTAAATAATGATGAAGTATTCACATTCTAATAGTGTAAGATGATACAGTTTTTTTCTCAATCCTATGGCATCAGGGTCATAGAGAGAATTAATTAAGACAGAAAACCTGGGTGTGATTTTGCTAGTTTTTGTTTTTATGATTTTGAAAGACAAAAGGAAAAAGGAATAACGAAGGGAAAAGGGAGTGGGGGAGGAAGTATGGGGAAAATTATCTCATAATTAGGTTGTACAAGGAAAGACTGTGCCAGCAGGGAGGAAAGGGGCAAGGGGGGTGGAGCAAACTAAAAGCAAAAATACAACCTTTGTTACCTGCTTTTAAGATTTTTTTTGTTTGCAGAACCTTAGAGTTAGATGAAAGAGAATTCTTTGATCAGTAAAACTAGATGTAATAGATTTCCTTCTCTATAAGCCATCAGCCAATAAGCATTTATTGACTGCATTTATCAGTCAACCAGTAAGCATACTGTGCACCAGGCATTGCGCTAGTCCTGGCAATACAAAATACAACATGAAACAGCCCCTCAAGGACTCATGTTTTACTGAGAAGATGCAACATGTTCCTAGATAAATAAATGCAGAATAATACAAAGTAAGTCCAGTGATGGGTGACATAGGACATTAACAATTGGAGGAAGGCCTCTGGAAGAATGTGGCATGAATTGAGCCTTGAAGGGAGCTCTGGGTTCTAAAATGTGAGGAAGGATGGAGGACAGCCTGTGCAAAAGGTACAGAGGTGAGAGATGTGATTGATTGGGGAGGACTGAGCTAGATCAGGATCTCATCTGAGTCAAAATCTGGACTCTGAAGTTAGGTACAGAGTTAGGTCCATCATTATTCCAACATTATACCAAGCTTTAAGTAAGACTTTAAATATTTTTAAAATGCTGATAATATTTAACTATGACTTTGACGTATAGAGTTGAAATTTTTCAAAGCATGCCATCCAATAAATTAATCAAATATGTGCTTCTAGGGCTTTTTTTTTTTTAAACCATTATTTTCTTATCAATGCCTATAGGCACTAAGGAATTCTGTTTTTTTTTTTTTTTTTTACCACTATAAGCAATCTGTTGCAAAATAAATCAAATGATACTTTTACTTATTGGGGTGGGAGAAAGGGAAGGCTTTGAAAGATTATGTGGTATTTCTTGTTTTGTTTTTCCTTTGGCAGTCATCTGAAATGAAATGACTAATATATGGTTTTCTTCTCACTGTTTGCCTCAATTTGATTTCACAATTTTGTGTTCTTAAGGAGAATGCTTTTATTACCTGTATGTAGTAGAATGAACTGTCATTCAATTTTAAAAGGTTTCAAAGGTCTCTGTAGAAAAGTGTAGTCACTTTCCCCCTTAATCTCTTAATACATATTTTGGCTTTAGCAATCATATTCTTATAGCCTGTATGCAGATTTGAAAACAATTCCAAACTGTGGCTCTTTTAGAATTTCAAATGATGTTTAAGGCACTGGTTTCCAAGCCTTTTTAAATCATGCACTCATATCATATATTATAAAACATATATAACAAATTGAAATAAAAAGGATGAGATGAAGAAATAAACAGTATTTTAAAAATTATTTTTACTTACAGTACAAAGAACCTTTTGCTCTCATACAGTACTAATAGTAGTTTTTTTAATGAGAGCAATATGCTTGAATATTCATATTTTTCAAAATCTTGGTTTAACACTTTGTAATAAGTGATTCAAAGGTTTAGTTTTCCCTTCAGTTTATTTTGGTTCTTGGTTTTAATCACTATCATAGCTGAAAACAATGATCGCAAAGGTATGTGAACCAAAATTGAGGAAGTACATTGTTGGCTGTACTTACTAAATCACAATTCTCGTTTTTCACTCTTATCTATCAATTATGCAAAAGTTTTTTTATTGAAATTCATTTAGTAAATTTTTGTCTAATCCAATGTCAATAAATTGTTCTTGCAAACTAATTGGAATGTGTTACATGTGTGTATATATATATGCATACATGTGTATGTAAACACACATATACACATGTACATATACATACATTTATATATACATACATATGTACATATATATACACAAATCATTCAGTACCCACTGAAACCCTTCATTTGGGCAAATTTTTGATCAGTTTAGAAAAAGTATTTATCCATTTTCTCTAAGTTATGAGTTTTGTTAGAATATAGTTGAGCATAATATTTTTTGATAACAATTTCCTTTAGTTCCTCTTCAATGGTTTTGAATTCTCCTTTTTAATTTTTGATGCAAGCAGCTTGTGTTTTTTTTCTCTTTCCATTTGATATTTTTAAAGCAGGTTTTTTGAACCCAAATGTAGGACTTTACATTTATTTCTATCATATTTCATCTTGATTCAGTTTGATTCATTTTAATTTCAATTTGATTCAATCTAATAGTCCAGGGTCTTCAAGTTTGAGTATGAATATTTGGGAGTTTTTAATAAATTATGGATCATTTTTGGCAATAAAGGCTTAGTTTTAAATGTCTTCTTAATCCTTATTGCTTCATACTGTTATTAGCTAATATTACAAGGCACTGAAATATACACTTAGGGTGAGCTTAATCATTAATCTTAGTGGATGTAGCTCCGTATTTCAAATAATCTTCTTGATGGTTTAGAATTTTTTTAGCTGAGTTCTTGCCAGATCTCATTAGATCATCATTGTTTTTGCCTGATAATTTGGCTGATGAAAAGCTTATAGGAAAGTGTTAGCTTTATTATTTGTGTTTTTGTTTGAGCTTACAGTGTTAGTATTATCTTTACCCACATTTTCATTGCAGGAATATTTTTTAAAAAATTAACTTTTTTCAATTAACATAACTATTTTCTTTCCTCTCCCCTTCCTACCATGGGGGAAAAAATAAAAACAAAAACAAAACCCTTGTAACAAATATGCACAGTCAATCAAAACAAATCTTTTCATTGACTATATCCTTAGGATATATGTCTATACCTTGAGTTGATCACCTCTCTGTCAGGAGGTGGGTTGTATGCTTCCTCATTGATCCTCTGGAATTGTGAGTGGTTATTGCATTGATTAGAGTTCTTAAGTCTTTCAAAATTGTTTGTCTTTACAATGTTAATGTGATTATTTTCCTGGTTTTGTTCACTTCATTTTGTATCAGTTCATACACGTCTTCCTAGTTTTCTCTGAAACTGTCCTTTTTATTATTTCTTACAGCACAAAAATATTCCATTATATTTATAAACCATACTTTGTTCATCTATTTCCAAATTGATGTTTCATTTCTTTGCCACCTCATTCTATAAATAATTTTGTGCGCATGGGTTCTTTTCCTTTCCTTTGGTGTCTCTCTCTCTCTCTCTCTCTCTTTTTTTTTTTGGTGAGGCAGGGTCACACAGCTAGTAAGTGTCCAGTGTCTGAGGACAGATTTGAACTCAGGTCCTCCTGACTCCAAGGCTGAAGCTATATCCACTGCACCACTTTGGTCTCTTTGTGATGTAGGCCTAGTATAGCTGAGTCAAAGAGTATGCAGAGTTTAATAACTTTTGAGATAAAGTTACAAATTACTTTCCAGAATAGTTGGAAAAATTCACAATTCCATCAACAGTGTATAAGGTGCCTATTTTCCCACAGCTTGTCCAACAGTCATTATTTTTCTTTCTTGTCAACTTTTCCAATCTGATGGATGTGAGGTAGAACCTCAGAGTTGCATTAATTTACATTTCTCTAGTTATTAGTAAGAGAAGTTTTTCATGTGGCTATTGGTAGCCTAGACTCCTATCTTGGAAAATTATGCAGCAATCTTTTTAAGCCACTTGTCTGTTTTGTGAGGGTTGCATCAGTTACTTATATGTCTTTGATATACTTATATATCAAATATTTACATAACTTTATTAGAGAAATTTATTGCAAAGATTTTTTCCCAAGGTAACTGTTTCCTTTTTAATCTTACAAACAATTTGGCACTGATTAAAAATAGAGATCAGTCACTGCAACAGATAAGGTACAAAACATTCAGAAGTAAATGTATCTAGTATCACAGTATTCAGTGAACATAAACAATTCAGCTTCTGGAATAAGGACTCACTATTTGACAAAAACTGCTGGGAAAATTGGACAATATGAAAGAAAAACCAACACTTTACATGTTATGCCAAGATAAATTCCGAATGGATATGTGGCCTGGCTGTAAAAGATTACATCATAAACAAGTCAAAACATCATCCATCTTTGCCACTTACTACCTTTTGGCCATGGGCAAGTCTCTGCAGCTTTCTAGATGTTTGTTCATGTAAAATAAGAGAGTTGAACTAGATTATCTCTAAGGTCCTCTGTAGATCTAAATTATGTGATCATATAATCTTTTGGGAACTTGCTTTGTTAATCATTCTCATTCTTTCATTTTTAAGCTTTCCCTCTCTATTGGCTCTTTCCTATATGCCTACAACCATATTTAGGTCTCTCTTATCCTTTAAAAAAAACGTTCCTTTGTCCCTTCTGACTGCTTATGTTAGATAGTTTTTCCATCCCTTTCACCGAGAAACATCGAGAAACGTTAGTTTATACTTGCAGCCTCTAATTTTTTCACTACTAACTCAAGTCTCTAATATACTTGAAATCTGGTTTTGGTTCTTACCAGTATTATAGGTCCTACCCCTTTCAAGGTCACCAATGACTTCCTGATTGCTGAATCTGATGATTTTTGTTCAGTCCTGCTCTTGGCATGTTAGCAGTTGATACCTTTCCTCTCTTGGCTTCTGTGATTTTATTTTGACCCAGTACTTTGAGCATAGCCCTTTTTTCTCAGAATCAGACAGAATCTTAGAGTTGGAAGTGACTTCAGAGGTCAACTAATCAAATCTGTACCTGAACAGGAATCCTTTCTACTTCACATATAACAAGTGGTCATTCCCTCCTTTGCTTTAAGACCTTGAGTGAGGGAAAATCCATTACTTTCCAGGGCAACTCATTCCATTTTTGGATAGCTCTGTCAGGAGTTTTGTTTTGTTTTGTTTTTTCCCTGACTTCAAATGCAAATTTGCCTCTTTGCCACTGTCATTTATTCTTGTTAGTTTTGCCCTTTGGGGCCATGCAGAAAAGAAGCAATTCCACTTTGACATGATAGTTCTTTCGCATGATAGACTCCAACATATTTCATACTTAGTATAGTTTTTGAGTGAAACATATCTTTCTATCTCCTCCTTCTAGCCTTTGTTGGTAAAGTATAGGAATGCTGATAATTTATATGGATTTATTTTCTATTCTGCAATTTTGCTGAGTTATTTCAGTTAATTTTTGAATTGCCTCTTGGAGTTTTCTAAGTAATTATCATGGGATCTGCAAAAAGTGATATTGCCTATGCTTATTCTCTCAATTATTCTTTCTTGTCTAATTAAGAGTTACGTTAAGCAGTAATGGTGATAATGCGCATCTTCATTTTACCCCTAATCTTGTTAGAAAGGCCTTTAACTTTTTCTATTGCATGGAATGTTAGCTCTTGGTTTTAGATAGATATTATTTTATTGTATTAAGGAAAGGTCCATTTATTCCAATACTTTCTGGTGCTTCTAAAAGAAGCAGGTTTGGATTTTGTCAAAATCTTTTTTAGTGTCTTATTGATAAAAGCATGTGTTTTTTATTATATATGCAATTAATATGGTTTATTATGTTTGTAGTCTCCCTTATATTGAACTAGCCTTGCATTTCTTGAATAAATCCAGTGTGGTCATAAAGTATAATCTTTCTAATATGTTGTACCCTATTCGCTAATATTTTATTTAAAATATTTGTTTCTGTGTTTGTTAGGGAGGTTGGTTTATAATTTGCTTTATCTCTCCCTAGTTCAAGACCATGTTTGTATCATAGGAAGATATTGGAAGAGTCTTTTCTTTTTGTATTTTTGTCAACCGTTTATGTAATATTAGGATTAATTGTTCTTTTAATACTTTATAAAATTCACTTATAAATCCATCTGCTCCTGAAAATTTTTTTTTTTTTTGGAAATTTATCAATGACATGTTCAATTTCTTTTTTTGATATTGAATTATTTACATAATCTATTTCTTCTCTTGTTATTTGTGGTATTTTGTATTTTTTAAGTATTTATCCATTTTCTCTAAGTTATGAGTTTTGTTAGAATATAGTTGAGCATAATAATTTTTGATAACAATTTCCTTTAGTTCCTCTTCAATGGTTTTGAATTCTCCTTTTTAATTTTTGATGCAAGCAGCTTGTGTTTTTTTTCTCTTTCCATTTGATATTTTTAAAGCAGGTTTTTTGAACCCAAATGTAGGACTTTACATTTATTTCTATCATATTTCATCTTGATTCAGTTTGATTCATTTTAAGTTCAATTTGATTCAATCTAATAGTCCAGCCTTTTAAGATTTTTTTGAATCCTATCATCCAGTGTTATCTATCTATACCAGCTTTTTCATCTGTATATTTGAAAGCATTTATGTATGTCTTCTGTCAAATTGTTGACAAAAATGTTACACCATGCAGGACTAAGTACAGATCCCTGGTGCATTCTATGTTAAGATAAAACCATTTGTAACTATTCTTTAGGTCCAGCTATTCAACCAGATCCCTATATTGTTGTTGTTTGTTGTTCATCTTTCATTGTTGAAGAAGACCAATGACATCTGGAGAGTGATGTCTTAACTTGCAAGTAAATTGGATTTCAGTGAGGCAGAGCTGTACAAAGTCATCAGCTTCGCTCTCTCCTCCAGAGTCATTGTAGTCCAGTGGCAAGACCTAAGTCAGGATGACTGGTGATGGCCCGGGATGAATGAAAGACCTTGACCTTTTTAAGCTAAGGTCTTTTCCAGGTTTCATTTTGTCTGAGACAACACCCATTCAGTGAATAAAGGCTCATTTAGAATTGAAACAAACAAAAGATGGCCTAGTTTGCCTTCCCAAAAGAATCAATATGGGAAGGGAAAACCATCAGTTTTTTGGTCCCTATGTACCTAAATGTACTAGTATTTATTAATTGCTTACTATGTGCCAGGCACTATGCTAAGTGCTGAGGATATATTTTTTTTCCACAAGAATAATATCATAGATTTTTGCTGTTTATATTCTTTTCCTTAGATCTCTTTCATTCACATGGCTTCATATCTCACATAAATGACTTCAAAAGTTGTTTTTTCTACTCTAACTGTAGCCCTATCTTTATAGTTGTCTGCTGGTCATCCAGTTCAGTGGAAGAAATGTGGGATTTGAATTCATATGATTTGGTTTCAAATTGTACTTCTCTTATTTAGTACATAGATGACTGTGGGTTACTTCACTTCCCTAATCTTCAGTTTCCTCACCTATAAAATGAAGCATCTGGACTGTTGTAAGGTCCCTCCTAGCTCTAAATCAATGATCTTTGGTATCAAAATGTACATATTTTTTTTAATGCTTCCCACCACAACTTCTAAACTTGCCTCTACTAATTTCTTTCTCTGTGCTGATGGCACCACAATCCTCTTCACCTAGCTCCATCTGTGGTGTTTGTTGTTTCCTCTCATCCAATCAGCATAACCTAAGTTCAGGCTCTCATTATTTTTCACTTGGCCCCCTGAAATGGTCTTCCCTACTGTCTCTTAACTGGTCTCCAATAACCACTTTAATAGTCTCCCTATGTCCCTTTCCACCCTATTCAATACCAAAAAGAGGAGTTTATATTTTATCCTAGAGGCAATAGGTAGCCATTGAAACTTCTTGAGCAGGACAGTGACATGATCATTCTTTGCTTTGGTACTATCAATTAGAGAACTGTGCATATGATGTTTTGAAGCAGGAGAAAGTGACTTGACACAAGGAGATAAATTAAAAGGCTATTGCAGTAGACAAGGTGAGAGGTGATGAGCAAGAACCAGCGTGGTGTTCATCTTATTGGAGAGAGGGGAACAGATGAAAGAATATGTTGCAGGTTGAATTAATAAGATGTGGCAACTGATCAGACATTCACAGACTTAGAGAATGGAAGAATTTTTGAGTTGGAAGGGATCTCTGTGGCTGTCTGATTTAATCCATACATGAAAGGAATCCCTATCATAACACACTTGCTAAGTATTTGTCCAGCTTCTGCTGGCAGACCCCTAAGTAATACGAAGCTATCACCTCTCGAAGTATTCCATTCTACTTTTGGACAGCTCTAATTGTTAGGAAATTTTACCTGACAACAAGCCTAAATTTTCATTTTCGCAACTTTTACCCCCTGCTCCTTGTTCTTTCCTTTGGGCAAAACAGAACAAGTCTAATCTCTCCTCTACATGACATCCCTTCAGATACTTGAAGACATTTATCATGTCCCTTCGTTTCCTCCAGGCTAAACGTGCCCAATTTCCTATCCTGATACTCATGTAACATAGAATCTAGGCCCTTTACCATCCTGGTTACTCTCCACTGGACACCCTCTGGTTAGCTTATCAATGTCCACCCTGAACTGTGGTGCTTAGAACTGAACATAATACTACAGATGAGGTCTGATGAGGGAAGAATATAGTGGGCCTATCACTTCCCTTTTCTTGGAAGCAGTGACTGTTCTACTACAGTCTAAGATCAAATTTGGTTTTTGACTGCCATATCACACTGCTGCCTTATGTTGATTTTTTAGTCCATTAACACCCCTAGATCTTTTTTTAGAACTGCTATCTAACTGTGACTCCCTTATGTTATACTTGTGAAACTGATTTTTTAATACTCTATTGTAAGACTATCCCTATTGAATTTCATCTTATTTGATTCATTCCAGTGTTCTAGTCTGTCAAGATCTTTTTTTTTTGATCCCGACTCTGCTAATTATTACTGCTGGTTTTGTGTCATCTGCAAATTTTATGAGCATTCCATCTATCCCTTTATCTAAAACACTGATAAAAATTTTAAACAGCAGAGGGCCAATCACAGATTCCTGCAGCACTGTATTAGAGACCTCTTGCCTTGTTGATATTTTTAAGTTAACAGCTATTGTTTGAATCTGACCATTCAACCAGTGCTGAATACATTTAATTATATTATTATTTATCTCCCATCTATCTATCTTTTCTGCAAGTATGGTATAATACACTGTCAATAGCTTTGCTGAAATTTAGGTAAACCATTTACAGAATTCTCCTCATCTCTGAGTTTAGTATTCCTTAGCAAAGAAGAAAGTGATGTTATTCTGGCATATCTTGTTCTTGATGAAGTCATGTTGCTTTTTGGAATCACCACTTCCCTTTCTCCATTCCTTGGAAAATGTTGGTGCTACAAGGGTCACCTCTTTGTAAAGAAAGCAAGAAGAAGCAATTCTTTGGACTAAAAACTCAACATTATTTTCATAGGATCAGTGCTGATCTTAATTGGACCAATTCTTCTAACTTTCTTCAATCTTGTGGTATCTCCCTTATTTTCCATGACCTTTTAGACTAACAGGAGTTCAACAGTCACATCTGCCAGTTCATTCAGTGCCAGAGGATGTAGTTCATCTGGGTCAGGTGACTTGAATTCATCAAGGACAACTCTTCATCAAGTACAGTGTTACTACCTCCTTACTTATATTGGGTATCAACTCTCTTTTAGTTATTTTAGTTCTTCAATTTTCAGTCATTCTCTCTGACAGAGAAAACAGAAGCAAGATAAGAATTGAGCAGGTCTGCTTTCTCTCTGTTATCAGTTATCATCACACTAGATATTCCAAGCAAACATTCTCATTCGTTCCCTGCTTTTGGTTCTCTCTCTCACTATCTTAAAGGATATTGCATCAATTTCTCTGGAAAAGGCAAATCAGGGAGTAGGAGATAAAAGAAAGGGGTTAGCCCAGGGTACACCTCAGGGAATGTCTTAAAAGCAAATAAAAAAAGTCTAATCTGTAGGACTGGGTTAAAGTTGGGGTGGGAGGTAGCATTGTTATAGTGATGCATGAAGGGGACAAGTTTGACAATGGTGTTAAGAATTGATTGGAAGAATCTAGAGAAAGAAGAAATTCAGATGATAGATGACTAGGGTCTTTTGATAATGCTGGTAGGAATGGAAAGAATGGGTAAATTCTGGAAACAAAGTAAAAATTCTGAGAAAAAAAGTAAAATACTTGGGGAGTGGGGAGTCATTGGAAAATCATTGTTGTCTTGTCCTGACTGTAAATCAACAGTCTTTTAAGATCCAGATGTGCTATAATTATACTTACTATATAGCATAGATAAAGTTCTAGTACCTCCACATTTCAGCTTACTAAAATCAGGACGGTGATTTAAATGCTGGAAAGTAGACTGAGAAGCCAGGTAGGGAGGGATTGATAAGGAATTCTTACCAGAAACCTAGAATTCTTTAGTAGTTGCCACCATTTCTGTTATTTGAATTTTAATAATAGATGAAGCTACCAATTTTTTTTCCTGTGCTGGACGAATATAATGCTATGCTTTCGGAGCAATGTTTACTGTTAGAAAGTGACAAACTGAAAATGACCCTAAGGTTTGAGGGGGTCATAAATGAAATTAAATTTAAACCTAAAAACACTTATTGGGTACCATTTTACTCAATGATATAAGTCAGGGCTTGGGTCCTAGGGATTTGAGTACTGAAATAAATTGCCTTAGTGTGGATTACTAAGGTTATCTTTTCAGCAAATGCAAAAATCAGATATACATAGCTTGACATTGTCTTAAACTGTGCGTTAGGGAATTTGATAGTTTGATGAAAATGTTTTTAGGTATAGTTGCCTAAAAAATATTTCAGTAATCATTAACATTTTTGCCTCTATCAGGCCAAAATTTAAAATCTTGCTCCCTTCTAACATTTAACTAGTAGTACTCCAATTTACAAAATAAAAATATGTTGCTCATCAGTATAAACATGTACAATGGAGTAGAAAACTTTGAAGCTAGAGGACCTGGGTTTAAACACCAGCTATTTTCCCGTTCTGCTAATCTGTGTGAACTTGGCCAAGTAACAAAACTTGGCTCTCAGTTTTCTTATCTGTAAAATGAAGAGGTTGGACTAGGTAATTGCTAAAGTTCTTTTTAGCTCTAAATACCTCTAATGGCAATATAGATAAAATTTTAAATTTTGAGTCATTAAAAGACATCATCAGTTTATCCCAGAGACTAGTTAGAATGACATACCAAAATTTTAAAAATCAAAATAAAAGCATTATTTAGGTCAACTTAACCATGGTTTTCTTTGGAAAAATATTTCTGTTATAATTATGTGTATATGGTTTTCTATAATTTCCACATACATACATATGCATATGTGAAATTTATAGTATGTAGGTTGTGTGTATGATGAATTAAAATCACAGCATTATAAACTGAAAATCTTTTAACAGATTAGACTAGAGTCACATGATGAAAATGTGTTTATAAAGTTATTTTCACTCAGATAGAGACTCGACTACTGAAAATTGTTGGAAAATTGGAAAATTGTTTTTTATGGTAGTGGGAGTGAGTGAAGAAAGATTTTTATTTTCTTGTTTGAGGAGAAACCAAGAGAATGGAGCTCATTTAACAAATCAGAGAAACATTGCATTATTTTGCCAGTTTTGTGCCAGAGTTTGCCCGTTTAGTTATACTACTTCTCTAAAGAAAACAAACCCAGTTTATTGACTTATATTTTAGTCCTGTACTTTTAGTAGCCACTCTACCTTTTTTCAGGGTTTCTATTCTACAGTCCTCTCGTGGCCCTTGCCCATGTGGATAGGTTTCTGTGGGCACCAAGGAGAGAATTATTTCATAGACCCTAGGTGGAACAGATTTCCTCCTGCTTGAATAAGAGAGTACTTTCTATTGATGTTTTACAAAATTTGCCATCAGTTCAACTAAATCAAATATTTTAAAGTAACTTCTATGTGTAAGGCATCATGTTAGGTGCTGGAGAACAAAAATGGAAGAACATTATTAAAGTCCTTGCCTTGAAAGAGAATGGGAAAGGAATGATAAAACATTTATATGCATACATACATGTATGCTTGTATACATATAGATGTATGTACACATATACAAGTACACACATATCTATATATGTCTATGTACATATTTAAAATGCAAACTAGAATATGATAAGAGCAAGAGAGGGGTCTAGACAAAACGAGGAAGGGTTCACTGTCAGCTCACTGTTGCACCTTTAGTGGAACAAATGTTTGTGCTTAGTCCTTGACTATAAAAGAGTCATTACTTCAATGATAAAATATTAGTATAAGCATGAAGGATCCAAAGGAACCCCTCTACTCCATGCAAAAATATCTTCATATATCCATGATTAACAAGGGAAATGAACAGGTAGGCCATTTCTTTATGGAGAAAAGAAAACAGTAGTAGAAGCATTTAATTTTGGCAGGACAAAAGGTGATCTGTGACAGAAAAATCTAACTTGTTTCGCTGCAGAAGCAGAAGAGGGGATACAGTACTGAGAACCGATTTTTAGTTTTCCTTTTTCATGCTGCCATTGCTTAGAATGGGTTACCTAGTGGCCTGTCTGCTGGTGATGAGACTCTCTACTTAGTCTGGTCTGCACAAAGCAGACAGTCTATTGCCAAGATTTACTTCTTAGAAAAGCTTACTTCCTTCTTAGAAAAACTGCTGCTTCCATATTATATATGCTAAAGGCACAGTTGATCATTGTTAATCTAAAGAAGTAACACTTCTTTAGAATTGTTACTGTTTTAAGAATTATTGACCGTGATGAATTTCTAATGATAACAA
This sequence comes from Vombatus ursinus, assembly GCF_900497805.2. Classification (NCBI taxonomy): domain Eukaryota; kingdom Metazoa; phylum Chordata; class Mammalia; order Diprotodontia; family Vombatidae; genus Vombatus; species Vombatus ursinus. The sequence continues at coordinate 96,061,677 of NW_020954590.1, read as the reverse complement.
AAGAATCTGGATACTCCTTTGAAGTTTGCTGTAATGGGATGTGACTTGTATTACTCACATTTGTAAGTGAGGCTAAGAAATATCACCAAGTATGACGAAAGTGCTTCTCAATCAGAATTTTGAGGGATTTTTGAAAACAAAATTTAACCAAAATAACTGAGAGATGGTGTATGACCACTTGGTGGTGGTATGTTATAGAGGAAATTTTTGTTCAAGTTCAGATCGGACTTGTTAGTTTCTGAAGTCCTCTCCAACTCAGAGAGTTTCTGATTTTGAAAAGCTTTTTTCTTTGCTAATATTTGTGTGCAGAGATTTGTTCAAGGAGGACAACTGCCTTTAATGTGAGCAAGACTAGATGAACAAAGTCATGATAATTGTTATAGCTTTGATTGGCAGATAGTTTTTCTTAACTCAATACTAAATCTCATACTCTACAACTTTCACCCCTTGCTTCAGGTCCTAGAGAAGAGAAGATTGGTTCTGCTCACTTTACTCTCAGGATTTTCTTTAATTATCTCTTTTATAATTTCTTTCATTGTAGTAGTATCCACTAAATTCATAACTCACAATTTGTTTAGCCATTCCCTAATTGATAGGCACCCTTTCAGATTCTAGCTTTTTTTCCCTTCCTCCCCTTTAAGTCACCCCTTCAAGATCAGGAAGTTTGTCTCTCTTCATGGTATTACTTTCTCTCTCTTATTCCCCCCAACCCCTCCCCATCCTTGCTTGTTTCTCCATTGAGTGTGATGTATTCAATACAAACTTTGCGGCACGCGTGCGCGTGCGCGTGTGTGTGTTTAGCACTTCTTTGTTTATTTCAGGTAAATGGGCATCAGATGAACATACCTTTGTGAAAACTTCCCCTTATCACTCCATGTTCATATAATTTTCTTCTAATTCACCCCAATTACGAGAAATAGCAAGTACTTTTCTCCTTTCTGTACTAGTCTGTTCCTTTTACCTCCTTACTCTTCTGTCTTCAAACCCTCGGAACAGAACCAATCCACCCTCAGGACCTCTGTTTTTTCATATTTTACATCCCCTCCTCAATATCCTTAGAAGACATTACAGTTCCTTCTAGGTCCAAAGAAACCTAGAAATGTAAAATTAATCTTGTAAGCTTATGTATTTGGCCTTTTGGAATATTGTATTCCAAGATATCTGTGATTTATTGTAGAAGCTGCCAGGTCTTGTGTGCCCTGACTGTGGTTCTTTGGTACTTGAAGTGCTTCTTTCTGGATATGTGTGGTATTTCTCCTTTGATGTTAGGGCTCTGGATCTTGACTATGACACTCCTGGAACTTTTCCTTTTGAGGTTTCTTTCAGAAAATGATTGGTAAATTCTTTATCCTCACTTTGCACTGGTTCTACTATATCTGGTCAGTTTTCCTTTTTTTTTTTTTTTTTTTTAAATTTTAGATACTGTTTTTATTTTGGGAGTCTGCTGATTCTTAAATTATTTTTATCTTAAATTATTGTTTTTCAGGTCAGTTGTTACTGATAGCAATAAATATCATATTTGTTAAAGTTAACTATTTTCCCCTTTTTTTCCTTTCAACATTTTGATTTTGTTCTAATGTTTCTTGCTTCATCATGGAGCCATTAATTTCTGTTTAGCATATTCTAGTTTTCAGGAAGTCTTTTATTTGGGTAAAGTTGACCACTTTCTGTTCTGTGCCACTTATTCTCCTTTCAGTTCTTTCCTCCAGAGCTTTTATTTCATTTTTTATCTCTTGCTTCATTTCTTCTGGCTATTCTTGTAGTCCTTATGGAAAATCTACTTTTCCTTTGAATCTCTGCTTGCAGTTGTTACAAACCTTTTCTCTCCTTCTAGCCTGTATTTTTGGGCATCTTTAAATCCAGTAATTTTAAAAAATAGGTCAGTGTCTTCTTTTGTTTACTACTCTTTTTAGTGTTAGTTCTTGAATTGGGGATTTTCCAGGGTCAGGCTTCACCCCCTGATGTGTTTTGGATGGTGATGAGTTTCCCTGGATCTTTGGGGTTCACAGTACTAGGTCTTCAGGGTCTCCTGTTGTATGTCAGGGCAGGGTGATAGGGACCTTTGCTCCTGGGCACATGGGGTGTCTTATTCTGAGGACGGCTATGTATGGCATTTCTCAGAGTGCTCAGGGACTTTCTTATTACCCTCGGACTTTTTCAGGGAGCTTTCTGTTTTTGTTGCTTCTAGACCCATAGCCTTGTAAGCTACACATATCTCTGGCTCATCTTTTGTTACACTTGGAGATTCCTGCCTTGTTTGCCTTGTGTTTGTGCTGGCATTGCTAACAGCTCCATTTCCTATTGCCTGTGGTCTTTTGCTTGGCTTTTTGTGCAGTTCTAGGGTGGAAGAAATAATTTGCTATAGTTCTTTCATTGAATTTCTTGATCATTACTCATTCTGGTATGAAATTAATTTTTTTATATATAATTTTTTATTTAACTAATGTATTTTTAGTTTTCAACAATCACTTCCATAAACTTTTGAATTTAAAATTTTTCTCCCACTTCCTTCTCACCTCCCTCCCCAAGATGGCGTGAAATCTGATATAGACTCTACATATACATTCCTTTTGAACATATTTTCACATTAGTCATGTTGTAAGGAAGAATTAGAACCAATAGGAGGAACCACAAGGAAGAGGAAACAAAACAAAACAGAAGAAAAAAAGAACAAATAGTATGCTTCCATCTGCATTCCAACTCCATAGTTCTTTCTTTGGATGTGGATAGCATTTTCCATCATGAGACTTTTGGAGATGTCTTAGATCCTTGCATTGCTGAGAAGAGCTAAGTCTATCAAAGTTAGTCATCACACAACGTGGCTGTTATTATATACAACCTTCTTCTAATTCTTCTCACTTCACTCAGTATCAGTCTATACAAGTCTTTCCAGGTTTTTCTAAAGTCTACTTGCTCATCATTTCTTATAGCACAATAGTATTCCATTACATTCATATACCACAATTTGTGCAGCCATTCCCCAATTGATGGGCATCCTCTCAATTTCCAATTCTTGACCACCACGAAAAGAGTTGCTATAAATATTTTTGTACATGTGGGTCCTTTCCCCTTTTTTATGATCTCTTTGAGGGGTACATGCCTTAGAAGTGCTATTGCTGGGTCAAATGGTATGCACATTTTTATAGCCCTTTGGGCATAGTTCCAAATTGCTCTCCAGAATGGTTGGATCATTTCACAACTCCATCAACAGTGCATTAGTGTTCCAATTTTCCCATATCTTCTCCAACATTTATCATTTTCCTGTTTTGTTATGTTGGCCAATCTGATAGGTATGATGTGGTACCTCAGAGTTGTTTTGATTCTCATTTCTCTAATCAATAGTGATTTAGAGCATTTTTTCATATGATTGTAGATAGTTTTAATTTCTTCATCTGAAAACTGCCTGTTCATATGTGAACTTCATTTTTGCTAGAGTAAATAGGAACTGAGCATTCTTCCTTTGTTCAGACAAACCAGGTTGGCTGGAAGTCTTCCATAACAAACTTCAAGTAAGTGTTCAAATTCTTTCACTCATTTAATCATTGTGAATAATGCTAAAAATATACTCAAAACAGTAATAATTCTAAATTACTGTTATTCTTTAGATGAGCTATAATTAACCCTGATATCAATATGAATAAAACAGAAATAATAACTATTTCAAACAGTAATACTTTGAATTTAGTTTAAGCCATGAAGAATTTTAACGTAATTTATAGTATGCATTGGCAATGCATAGAATAAACTCAATAGAACAAACTCATCTTGCATATTTGCTATTTTATTAAAATGATTTTGCCTGTTTTCTGGCGAATACACTTGCCCTTGGTAATTATTTGATTAAAATTTTATTTGTATTGCTTATATGCCCTTTTCAGTATTGGATTCTCAGGAAATGGGAGAAAGTGAGAGTGTGATAAAAACAACATTAGTCTGTTGTTGTTTTTTTGCCTGTTTAAATATACTGAAATATAGATCTTTGGTGTGATTAAGGTCAGTGGAAGAAAGCGTTTTGTGTGTGGTAAATTTTTTATTTTGAACTATTTATCAATGTTATTTCCAAATTTTCCTGTTTGAGGCAACACTTTTTATGTTTGAAACTAACTGAAAGTTTTAAAAAAAGTTATATTTGGATGAGAGGATAAATATGTTCTTTAAATTTTCTTATAGTTCTCTTCTCTCTGGTTTCCTCATCCCCCAACTGAGATGTGGCTTATCCAGTTTTAAAGACAGCAAATGAACCATTTCAGGATCTTTTTAGTTCTGGAATTGGCCACAAATGTATTAATTTCCTGTCCCATCTGTCTTCTGTAGTTTTAATAAGCATACTTTTAAGTCCTGATAAAACTGTTAAGCAGAATATGACTAAGGTACTAGAAACTTTCTAGGTTGACATTTCTTCATCCCTTAATAGTCTTTTGTTCTGGTTTGCTCAGCCAGTTCTGAATCTATCTTATTGTGATATCATCCTTAGTATATCTCTCCATCTTGTCCACAGGGATGATATAAAAGACTGTTAAAAGCCTTGCTCAAATCCATGTATTTACTAGGTCTGTTGTATTTCCTCATCTACTAGTGTAGTAACTATTCTCTTGGGCTGGGTTATGATAGACCTTAAATTTGAGATTCCGTGAACGTTGTTCAAAAAGAGAATACATTATTTGACAAGACTTGTGCTTAATGATCCCATGCTAGCTCACAGTAATCACCCATTCCCTTTTCTTTCCTTTCTTTCTATCTTTCTTCCTCAATGAAATACTAATTTTTAACATTCAGTTAAAAATTTTTTTGTTTCTGATTATCTTCCTTCCACCTGCTCCTCCCCTTCCATCCTGAAGACAAGCAATATGATATAAATTATTCATGTGAAGTCATGCAAAACATATTTCCATATTAGCCATGTTGCCAAAAAAACCCCAAAACAATAAAGCAAGAAACATAAAGAAAGTAAAAAAAGTATACTTCAATCCTCACTCAGAGCTTATTAGTTTTCTCTCTGGAAGCAGAAAGCATTTTTTGTCATGGATCCTTTGGAATTGTCTTGGATCATTGTATTGATGAGAGTAGCTAAGGCTTTTACAGTTGATCATTGGTACAATATTGCTGTTACTGTGTACAATTTTCTCTTGCTTCTGCTAACTTTAATTTGTATCAGTTCATATAATTCTTTCTAGATTTTTCTGAAACCATCTTGCTTGTCATTTCTTATAACACAATAGTATTCCATCATAATCATATGCCACAACTTGTTTAGCTGTTCCTTGATTGATGGACATTCCCTCAATTTCTAATTCTTTACTGTCACAAAAAGAACTGCTATAGATATTTTTGTACATACAGGTCCTTTTCCTATTTCTTTGATCCCTGTGTAGGATACAGACATAGTAGTGGTATTGCTGGATCAAAGAGTAAGCAAGTTTTTAATAACCCTTTGGGCATAGTTCCAAATTACTCTTCAGAATGGTTGGATCAATTCAGAACTCCACCAATGGTGATTAATGTACCTATTTTTCCACATCCCTTCCAGCATTTGTAATTTTCTTTTTTTGTCATGTTAGCCAGTCTAAAAGGTATAAGGTGGTTCCTCAAAGTTATTTTAATGTGCATCTCTCTAGTCAATTGGGAATTAGAACTTTTTTTCATGTGACTTGATAGTTTTGATTTCTTCTCCTGAAAACTGCCTGTTCATATCGTTTGGTGATTTATCAATTTACCAATCATGTCAACTCTTATTTTTATAGATTTAACTCAGTTTCCTATACATTTGAGAAATGAGACCTTTATTGAAGAAACTTGCTGCAAAATCTACTCTCCCCCAGTTTCATGATTTCCTTCTAATTTTGGCTGCAGTACTTTTGTTTGTGCAAAACCCTTTAAATTTCACGTAATCAAAATTATTTATTTTAGTGATCTTCTCTGTCTCTTGTTTAGCTATAAAATCTTCCCATATTCATAGGTTAGGCAGATAAATTTTCTTTTGCTCCCCTAATTTACTTATGATTTCACCTTTTAGATCTAAATAATTTATCCATTTTGACCTTATTTTAGTATATGGTATGAGATGTTGACTTTTGCTTAGTTTCTACCAAATTTTTCTCCAGTTTTCCCAGCAGTTTTTATCAAATGGTGAGTTTTTGCCTCCAAAGCTTGGATCTTTGGGTTTATGAAACACTAGATTACTATAATCATTTACTACTGCATATTATGTTCTATTCTACTGATCTATTACATTGATCCACCACTCTATTTCTTAATAAGTACCAGATTGTTTTGATGATTACTGCTTTGTAATATATTTTGAAATCTGGTACTGCCAGCCACCTTCTTTCACTTTTTTCATTGATTCCCTAGATATTCTTGACCTCTACTTCCAGATGAGTCTTGTTATTATTTTCTCTCTTTCTATGATATGATAAGTAAATTAATTAGTTAGAATTGTCATCTTATTATATTGGCTAAGCCTACCTATAAGCAATATTTCTTCACTTGTTTAAATCTTTATTTTCTTTATTTGTGTAAAAAGTGTTTTTTAATTGTGTTCATTTAGTCCCTGAGTTTGTCTGGGCAGGTAGAGTTCCAAGTATTTCTTAATGCCTGTAGCTATTTAAAATAGAATTTCTCTGTCTCTTCCTGCTGGGTTTTGTTGGTAATATATGGAAATGTTGATGATTTATGTTGGTTTGTTTTATATCCTGTAACTTTGACAAAGTTGTTAATTGTTTCAATTGTTTTTTAGGTGATTCTCTAGGGTCCTTAAGTATATCATCATATTATTTGTGAAGAGTGATAGTTTTGTTTTCTCATGGACTATTTTTTATTCCTCCATTTTTTTGGTCTTATTGCAATAGCTAGCATTTATAGCATAATATTGAATCATAGTGATGGCAATGAACATCCTTAGTTCGCCCCTGATCTTATTGGTGAGTCTTTTAGTTTATCCATATTACAGAGAATCCTTACTCTTGGTTTTAGATAGATACTACTTATCATTTTAAGAAAGGCTCAATTTGTTCCTATGCTTTCCATTGTTTTTAATAGGAATGGGTGTCATATTTTGTCAAAAGCTTTTTTCTGCATCTATTGAGATAATCATGTGATTTTTATTGTTTTTGTTATTGATATGGTCAATGATGCTTATAGTTTTCTTAATTTTAAGCCAGCCCTGCATTCCTGGTATAAATTCCATTTGGTCATAGTACATAATATTTTTGATATATTGCTGTAATCTCCTTGCTAGTATTTTACTTAAAATTTTTGCATTAATAGTCATTAGGAAAATTGGTGTATAGTTTTCTTTCTCTGTTTTTGCTTTCCCTGGTTTAGGTATCAAAACCGTATTTGTTTCATAAAAAGAATTTAGTAGGACTTCTATTTTTTTAACCAGTTTTTTCAAATAGTTTATATAATATTGGGATTACTTGTTCCTTAAATGTTTAGCAGAATTCACTTGTAAATCCATCTGGTCCTGGAGAATTTTTCTTAGGGAGCACTTTTATGGCTTATTCAATTTCATTTTCTAAGATAAGGTTATTTGAGTATTCTCTTAACTCTTCTGTTAATCTGCGCAGTTATGTTTTTATAAATATTCATCCATTTCACTTAAGTTGTCAGATTTATTGGTATGTAACTGGGTAAAATAGCTCCTAATAATTGCTTTAATTTCATCTTCATTGGTGATGCCTTCACACTTTTTATTTTTGATACTGGTAATTTGGTTTTCTTTTTTCTTCTTTAAAAATCAAATTAACAAATAGTTTATTTTATTTTTTTTTATAAAACCAGCTTCTAGTTTTATTATTATTATTTTTTACTTTCAGTTTTATTAATTTCCTCCTTGAAATTTAGGATTTCTATTTTGGTGTTGAATTGGGGATTTCTAAATTGTTCTTTATCTGTTTTGTTTTTTTAGTTGAATGTCCAATTTGTTGATTTTCTCTCTTATTGATATACAAATTTAGAGATAAATTTCTCCCTAAGTACTGCTTTGGCTGTATCCCACAAATCAAAATTTGTCTCATTGTTGTCATTCTTTTTAATGAAATTATTGGTTGTTTCTATGATTTATTCTTTGACTCACTCATTCCTTAGGATTATATTATTTAGTTTCCACTTAGTTTTAAATCTATGTTTCCATAACCTTTTATTGAATATAATTTTTATTGCATTATGGTCTGAAAATGGTGCATTTAATGCTTATGTTTTCTACATTTGGTTGTAATGTTTTTGTGCCTGAATACATGGTCAGTTTTTGTGAAGGTGCCACAACTTCTGAGAAATAGGTATCCTTCTTTCTATTCCCATTCAGTTTTCTTATTAAGTCTATCAGATCTAACGTCCAAAATTCTATTCATCTCCTTAACTTCTTTCTTATTTATTTTATGGCTAGATTTATCTACCTTGGAGAGGAGAGAATTGAGATCCTTCGCTAGTATAGTTTTATTGTCTATTTCCTCCTATAACTCACTTAACTTTTCTTTTAAGGATTTGGATGCTATGCCATTTGGTTCATATATGTTTAGTGCTGATATTACTTCATCTTCTATGGTGTCTTTTACCAAGATGTAGTTTCTCAGCTGATCTCTTTTAATTAGGTCTATTTTTGATTTTGCTTTGTCCGAGATCATGATTGCTATCTCTGCATTTTTTAAAAATTCAGCTGAAGCATAATCAATATTGTTCCAGTCTGTTATTTTAACTCTGTATGTGGCTTTCTGTTTCAAGTGTATTTCTGATAAATAACATATCATTGGATTCTGGTTTCTAATCCACAGCTTCCATTTTATGGATAAATTAATTTCATTCACATTCACAGTTAGAATTACTAACTGCCCCTCCATTCTGTTTTCTTCTGTTTAGCCTTCTCTCTCTCTCTCTTTTTACCATCTGTCCCCTAAGGTCAGTTTTGCTTCTGATTACTGCTTCCCTTAATCTGTCCTCGCTTTTATTACCTCCCTTTCCTCTTATCCTTTCCGCCATCTCCTTCCCCTACTATTTCATTGTTGGGTTAGATTGATTTCTATACCCAATTGAGTGACTGTGTGTATGTATACATGCACACACATGCATGTATATATAGTCTTCCCTCTTTAAACCAATTTATATGAGATTAGGTTCGAGCATTCCGTTGACCCCTGCCACCATTTTCCCCTTTACTACAAAAGTTATTTCTTGTATGTCTCTTTTATGTGAGATATTTTTCCCCATTCTTCCTCTCCCTTCCCCTTTTTGCCAGTACATTCCTCTTTCTCACCTATCCATTTTTTTTTTTAGATCATCCTAACATAATTGACTCACTCCCATGCCCTCTATCTAATGTAGAGTCCTTCTAACTACCCCAAACTGATAGAGTTCTTTGGAGTTACATGTATCACCTTCCCATATATATGACTATAAAAAGTTTATACTTATTGAGTCCCTTATGATTTCTTTTTTGTATTTACTTTTTACGTTTCTCTTGAGTCTTGAATATCATATTTTCTATTCATCTCTAGTCTTTTCATCAGGAATCCTTGAAGTCCTCAATTTCATTAAATATCCATTTCTCCCCCTGAAAGATTATACTCCATTTTGCTGGGTAGGTTATCCTTGGTTGTAATCCTAGCTTCTTTGTCTTCTGGAATATCATATTCCAAGCACTTCACTCCTTTAAGGTGGTAACTGCTAAATCCTTTGTGGTCCTGACTTTGGTTCAGATCCACAGTATTTGCATGGATTCTTTCTGGCTTTTTGAAGCACTTTCTCTTTGACCAAGGAGCTCTAGAATTTGGCTATAATATTTCTGGGAGTTTTCATTTTGGGATCTCTTTTGGGAGGCACTTGGTAGATTCTTTCTATTTCTATTTTACTCTCTGATTCTGGGGTATTGGGTTTCCTTTATGATTTCTTGAAATATGATGTCTAGGGTCTTTCTTTGATCATGACTTTTGGGTAGTCCAAATAATTCTTATTATTCAGGTAATCCAGTAATCCTTGATCCTTCCTGAGCTGATGTCCCTTTTAGAGTCTTAGAGGATGGCATTCCACCTATGCTGTCTCTGAAATCTTGGAATCTGCTAGCTTAAATGCTAGAGCACATGTCAGATTAGGCCTAGTCATTCTTTGCTTATCATGGGCTCAAGAGTGGCATGACCATTGCCTCTGATTCAATTCAATCAACAATTATTTATGTAGTACCTAATACCTACAAGGTACAGATACTAGGAACTGGTGCTTGGTGAACTGAACTAAATTACAGTCTATTATTGAGAATTGGGAGGAGAACAAGTATAAAATAACTGATATAAGGGACAATAAAATTGCACACAGCACAAGACTTCCTCTAAAGATACTTACAGTACACTAGAGGGGGAGTCAGCAAACTATGGCCTGAAGGTCATTTCTGGCCCCGATGCCTGCTTTTTTACAGGTCCACTAGGTAAGAACAGTTTTTTCCTTGTAAAATACAATAAAACTTGTATTTTAAAATGTAAAAATCATTCTTATCTGGGGACTGTAGAAAAACATGTAGTTTGCTGATCCCCTGCACTAGAGGCCTTCCTATAGATCTTTGGCTGTTTTGTGGATTTCAACAACTGGGCTTACCATTAGTTGCTATTCCTTATGACATGACCAGTTTCCTACATTTTCCTGTCACACATATCTTTAATGATATTTGTTCATGAAGGATAAATTTTTTAACCATTTTGAAGATAAAATTCACTGGAATAGCTGAAACCAAAATAAGCAAAAAACATTAAGATAGATTATGTAGTAGAAATCTAGAAACATGAAGTAGAAGTCCAAATTTAGAAAATATGATTTGCTATAATTATCACTGGGATTCATAAGTACAATTACTGATGGTGAGGAGAAATTGCTTTTTGTTTTGTATCGATTTTTTTTTAACCTTTTTTTTTTTTTGCCTTTTTTGGTGAGGCAATTGGGGCTAAGTGACTTGTCCAGGGTCACACAGCTAGTAAGTGTCAAGTGTCTAAGGCTGCATTTGAACTCAGTTCCTCCTGATTCCAAGGCCAGAGCTCTATCCACTGTGCCACCTAGCTGCTCCTGTATCAATTCTTTATTATCAATGAAACCTACTAAATTGAAACATCTTGAAAGTGCGTGCAGAATGCATTGTCAAGTTAAGAACATTTTAAAGAGAAAATTAGATGCTTTTAATAAGCAAGAACAAACATTAAAAAATGTCTGTGACATTAAAGTAATTACTTGGATTGTATAAGTTTGCTTATATAATTGTTAAATGTGAAAAGCATCATTCATTGGGGCAAGTGTTGGTTTATCTGGAGCTATTGATGTGGTTAGACTAATACTTGGTGAATCATATGCAAAGTAGTTTCAAATGGCTCTACTTTCAAATACAACAGTGTAAAGGAAGCATGCTTCTATGTCTGAAGAACTTTGACTCGATTGAGAAATTAAAATCTTTTTTTTTGCATTGCTAGTGGATGAAGCAATAGATATAATTAAAGATAATCATTTAATTAGATACATGTGATTTGTTGTTGAAACTGATGTTAGGGAAGATTTGTTATTTTTCAGACTGGCTGATAGGTATATCAAGAGAAAATTTAAATGCAATGGACATTTTAAAAAATGAAAATGAAATAATGTGAGAAAATTATATTGGATTTTACATTGATAGCATTCAGTCAATGTCAGGATGAAATAGGTCTACAAATAATAGTGAATGTCTGTTTTGTGAAATATTTTGACTTTCTTGTGCCAAAGTACTTTGAGGGATTTTTGAGCTGAAAGAAGAAATTGCAATTTTCTTAGTGATCGTGCTAAAGCAGAAGCAAATTCATATAATAACAGAAATTTCTTCCTGAGACTAGTTTCTGGATATTTTTAAAAAAATAAATACCCTAAATAAGTCAATTCAAATCCTTAAATACGTAAAGAAAGCCAAAAGGATTAAAATTTATGAAAACAGGTATAGATAAATAAAATTTCAAGTATTTTTGATGTATTTACTAATTTAAAAATTTCTATTCTGCAAATAAAATAGAAAAAAGGAAAGACTTACTTATTCTCCCAATAGTTTAAAGCAATTCTCAGTTTATTTTCAAGAAATATTTCTAAATGTAAGTGAATAAGAAATCTATTTGCCATTCATAAATATGATTTATTTGGTCCTTATTCTATCTAAACAAGAAAAGTTAAGAGACTTGTCTTGTGGCTATATTGAAACAAGCATTTGAGCCTGAAAAACTATCTTTTCTTTAACTATATCTGATTAAAGAATTCTTTTAATCAATGTGGTACAAATTTTATTGTAACTAATAATCTTTTATTTATGTGAAATGGGCTTTTCTGTGGTAGTTTTCTAAAGACTAAATACTGATGTTGATTTAATAGTTAAAAAAGAACTGCAAGTGGCAATATTATAAATGTTTCCACATTTTGAGAAATGTACCAAAACACAAGCCTATCCTTGTTATTATCATGGCTAGTATGTCATAATATAAATATGACAAAAATAAAATATTTTGCCAACAGATATGAACAATATATTTATATGTATGATTTGTTGTTATAAAGTTATAATAAAGTTTAATTTTATTTGAATAAAACACTACCTAAGAATTATTTGCATAGATTGTTCTATGAAAAATATGGGGTAGTATAACAATTTTTGTAGGTAGGTGGTTCAATAGATAGAGTTGATGGGCCTGGAGTCAGGAAGACCTGAGTTCAAATCCAGCTTCAGATACTTACTAGCTATGTGACTCTGGGCAACCCTTAAACTCTGTTTGCCTTAATCCATTGGAGAATGAAATGGCAAACCACTCCAGTATCTTTGCCAAGAAAACTCCAGGGACAGTATTGGCATGATATGGTCCATGGGGTCACCAAAAGTTGGACATAATTGACTGAACAACAACAACAAATATCTATTTTTGATTAAAAAGAAAAGTAGTGGTGTTGTTACATAAAATTAGAAACCAATGCCCTTGAAAGTAATTTTGGAATAAGAATACCTGTAAAGATGGCCAGAAGTTTACAAAGTAAGGGTAACATGAATGATGAATGTGAGATCTAAACACAAAAAGGCAAAATTGACCTCATAGATATCACTGCAATTTTGAGGGATATGAGATTTATGATTGGAATATTCCTCTGGAAAGTTATACCATTGTATATAAAGGAGATGTACTCATATGATTTAATCCAGGAACCAGAGATAGGCCGAAAGCATAGTGGAAAGCATTTAGATAAGATCAATAGATACAGAAACAGAAGGGATATTGTTATCAGTATGTATTACAGATCACTTGTACAAAAAGAGGAAATAAAGAATTTGGGAAACATCACAAATCTGGCAAAGAAGTGATATTAATAGTGATGGGAGTCAGAGCCAAGGTGGTAGAATTGAGGTAGAGCCAAGATGACAGAATAGCAGAAAGTAATACAGTAAGCACCCTACCTCCCTTCCCCCAAAAAAACCCCTCACTACCTTCCCCTAACAGATCTAGAAAATGTATCAGAATAAATCTTGATAGGAAAAGCCAAGAAAAAGTTGCAGTGAATTGTTTTCTCAGTCTAGGTCCACATAGGGAGATAGGTCTATGGACACTGGAGCCCAGCAAGAGCATGTACACCAGGGCAAGAGGAAGCCACAAAATCACACAGGACACCACGACAGGAATAGGTGCCACCTTGCAGCTCTGTTGCTCACTACCTAGTTCTAGGTCATAGGTTCTGGATGGACTGAGGTGGTTACCTGTGCTCATGGACAGCATTCTGAGGTGAAGCATGGTAACAGGCCCTACGCTGTGTACAGGGAGAGAAACAGGTTCAGAAGCAAGTAGCATGTGACTCGCAGCCCAGAAATAGAGCAAGGTCTCAGTTCTTGCTTCTAGTCCAGTCTGAAGCCTGCAGAGGATTAACCAGGGCAGGATTCCTAGACCAAAGAGGAGCCTGAAGTTTTGTCACTCTGTTTTTTGTTTGTTTGTTTTGCTTTTTTTTTAAAGTGAGGCAATTGGGGTTAAGTGACTTGCCCAGGGTCACACAGCTAGTTAAGTGTTAAGTGTCTGAGGCTGGATTTGAACTCAGGTCCTCCTGACTCCAAGGCCAGAGCTCTATTCACTGCGCCACCTAGCTGCCCCTAGTTCTGTGACTCTGAACCAGCAGTTTCCTAGCTGGCTGATAGTGGCTTAGCCTAGTAGCAGTATACTGTTGCTCAGCTCTATATCCAGGTCAGTGATTTGCAGAGCCATACCAGGGAGGCAATAATCAGACTTTGCCCTGGATCAGAACACTTTGAGAGCAATGAAAACTTTCAGGTCTCTACCCTGAAATCTCCCTCAAATTCTGGAATAATTCAACACTAAATACCCCAAGAAGGCAGCAAAAGACCAAACCAGACCTTCCCTCCAGAATTATGCAGAGCCCAACCTTAGCATCAAGTCTTAAATCAAGAAGTAGGCTGGAAGAATGAGCAAATAAACGGTCTCACCATAAAATGCTATTACAGTGACAAGAATGCTTAACACACAAGCTCAGAAGAAGAGAATGATTCTGAAACATCTGCAAACAAAACCTCAAAGAAAAATGTAGCTTTGGCACAAATTCAACTAGAATTCCTAGAAGAGATGAAGGAGGAGTTTTAAAATGTTAAAAAATGTTTTTTAATCAATGAAATGAGAGTGCTAGAGGAAAAAAAATTGGAAAAGAAATCAGATCGGTGGAAGAAAGAATTGGAAAGGGAATTAACAGCTTGGCACAAGAGGTACAAAACCTTGCCCAAGTAACAAATTCCCTGAAAATTAGAAATGGAGAAGCCAATGACTTCATGAGACAACAAGAAATATTAAAATAAAGTCATACAACTGAACAAAATAGAACAAAATGTAACTTATCTCTTAGCAGAAACAACTGACCTAGAAAACAGATTGAAGAGGAAAAAAATTTAAGAATCACTGGGCTCTCTGAAAGCCATGACCCAGAAAAGATTCTAGATATCATGTGTCAAGAAATCTTAAAAAGAAAACTGCCCAGATCTCTTAGAAGGCAAAGTGTAAAAAAGAAAGAATCCACAGGTAATCTCATGAAAGAAACGCCCAAAGAACATTATAGTAAAATCTAGAGCTTCTAGGACAAGAAAGAAAAAAAAAACAACTGCAAGCAGCCTTCCATCTACACCACCATCCCCCTATGTTCCCCCCCCCAAAAAATAAAAGATTTCAAGTACACCAAGGAATTACATTCAAGATCATACACAATTTAGTAGCCACCATGGGAGTGGAATAGAATATTCCAGAAGGCAAAGGATTTAGGCGTACAGGCAAGAATAACTTACCCAGCAAAACTGAGTATAATCCCACTGAGAAAAAAACCAATAGTCAATGAAACTGAATTTCTTTCTTTCTTTTTTTTTTTTAATGAGGCAATTGGGGTTAAATGACTTGCCCAGGGTCACACAGCTAGTAAGTGTCAAGTATCTGGTCTGAGACTGGATTTGAACTCAGGTCTCCTTGACTCCAGGGCTGGTGCTCTATCCACTGCACCACCTAGCTACCCCAATGAAAAGACCAGAGCTATCTAGAATCTTTGAAATTCAAATGCAAAAGTTAAGAGAAACCAAAAAACTAAACCCCGATGAACAATGATAAAGGATTAAATAACGATAAACTGCTTGCATTCTATTATGGGGAGAGGATTCCGTCTTTCCTCCGAACCCCACTGATGGGTGGTTTCATAGAAGAAGTCTAATTAGATAGGAGGCCTTGGGCGGTGGTTCTGTTATGTCTTGATGGTAAAATTGAAAGAGAGAAGAAGAAAAATACACTCTGGGGGGAAGTGAAAAGAAAGTTAAAGAAAAAAGGAAAACTATCTCACATAATCAGGGTGCCCAAGCAGACATCTATACTAAAAGGAGGGGATGGAAGGGACTGCTGACATTTCAACTTTATTTTCATCTGAACTAGTCAAAGGAGAGAAGAATAAATACACATAGAGTTGAGTATGGAAATACATTTCACTCAATAGGGAAAAAGGGAGAAGGGAGAATTAGAGGGAGGATGGATTAAGGAAAGAATTAGTCTTCAAAACAAATTCCAAAGAATGTGAAAAAAATTATTTATAGCTCTTTTTGAGGTGGCAAACCATAGGATTCTGAGGAGCTGCACATAAATTGGGGAATGACTTGTGCTATAAGAAATGACAATGGAGATGATTTCAGAGAAATCTGGAAAGACATATGAAGTATTGCAGAATGAAGTGAACAGAACTAGGAAAACAATTTATATAGGACAACAATATGGTAAAGACAAATACATTTGAAAGAATTAAGAACTTTAATCAGCATAATGACCCGCCACAATTCCAGAGGACTAACAATGAAATATTCCCCCCACTTTCTGATAGAGAGGTAAAGCACTCAGAGTACAGAATGAGATATATATGACATTGCCAATGGAGAAATTTATTTTGCATGTATTTGTCAAAAGGGTTTTGTTTTTCTTTCATTCTGAAGTGGGGGGAGGACGTGGTGAATAGGAGAGAAAATGGGTTTTACTCTTTGAAAAATGTAATTTTTAAAAAGAAAAAGGAAAAT
Source organism: Vombatus ursinus (assembly GCF_900497805.2). Lineage (NCBI taxonomy): Eukaryota > Metazoa > Chordata > Mammalia > Diprotodontia > Vombatidae > Vombatus > Vombatus ursinus. The sequence goes on along the minus strand of NW_020954590.1, from coordinate 96,045,119 downwards.
AATGATTCTATACATATGCTGGATTTCTTTCTCTGCTAAAAGTAGAGCAGATAATAATTTCTTCATTTTTCTTACGGACATCTTACTTCAAAAGGTGGAGGAACTAAGAAGGGGAATTTCCATCCTGGCGAGCAATATGGGAGTGATGAGAAACACTAGAAAATGTCCATGTCATCTGGGCTTTCATAACAGGAAGGACAGGAATATTGACAATATTCAGACATTAGGACTTGAGGAAAGTGTTTTTTGCAAAGTCAGAAGAAATATAGCATTGATCTAGTGGATATAAACTCTTTAAGGACTGTATTCTCCATCACCCAGATTCAAAACCTTGGAATCAATTTTGGGTTTTCTTTGCTTTTCACTCCCCTATCCTTCATCCAGTTAGTTCTATTCTATTTCTCATACACATCTCCTCTTCTCTACTCACACTACCACCAACCTAGCAAAAGTCATTAACACCTCTTGTTTGGACTATTATAATATCCTCCTAACTATTCTCACATGGACTATGAGACTATTACATAGACTATTACTAAAAATAATAGCGTTCTAACCTCCCTACCTTGTCTTTCCTTTTCAATCCATTCTTCATACAGCTGCTAAATATTCTTAATACAATGGTCTTCTAATGTCACTTTCTGTTAACAAGCACACAGTAGCTCTATTGCTTTTGGATAGAATATTCCATTATTTAAGGCCATCTGTAGTCTAGCTAAGTTTAAAATTAAATTAGATTATTAGCTATTTCCTGATCTTGTCCTACATGCTCTTGATTCCATGCATTCTTGAGTTTGGGCAGGCTGTTACCTTGGTCCAAAATGTGTACTCTGTCATTTTTGTCTTTTGAAATCTTTCTTTTCCTTCAAAGCTCTATTCGTGTGCTACCTCTAACATGAAGTGAACTTATCCTATTTAAATTTTCGTAGCTCACCCTGTCCCTTTCACATTCTACCTTGTGCTGTTGGCCTTCCTTTAGTTCATTTTACATTCTGCAACTTAAAAAAAATGGAACAGAACAAAATCAAGTACCTTTCACAACTAACGGGAAGGTTTGCCAAACAAGGGATAGAGGCTACCACAAAAGATAGAATGGACGATTTTAGTTATATGAAATAGTAAAGCTTCTACGTAAACAAAATCAGTGGAGCTAAAATTAGAAAGGAAATTGTCAGTTGAGAAACAATCTTTGCATTAAATGTATGACAATGTTCTGATATCCATGAAATATAGTCAATTAACACAAAAAAGTATTACTAAGAGCCTTCTTCAGTAGATGGTTCTTGGAAGTCAAAGGATTTCAATAAATAATTCTAAAACAAAGAATTGCACTCTTTCCCAACTATGTGAAAAATTGCTCCAAATAATTGGTAATAGAAATGCAAAATAAAACATCTTTGAAATTTTACCTCATACCCATCAAATTGGCAAATATGACAAAAGAATTGGAGGAGCAGTTGGAAGATAGATGTCCAAATATAGTGATAGTGGAGTTCTTAATTGATCCAACTATTCTAGAAAGCAATTTCAGATTATGCTAAAGAAAAGTAGCTAAAACATGCATATCCTTTAACTAAAGTTTAACTTTAAACTTAGCTAGACTATAGATGGCCTTAAATAATGGAATATTCTATCCAAAAAATAGGTGCTCAGTGATTGGGTAATGACTTTACAAATTGTGGTACGTGACATTAATTGACTATTACTGCATCATAATAAATTGTGAATGTGAAGAATTCAGAGAATCTTGGGAAAACTTATATGAACTAATGAAGCATTAGGTTACTAAAACTGGGAAAAATTATTTGAGCTGATACAATGTTAGGCAAGTAGAATTAGGAAGACATTATATACAATAACTACAATGGTGTAAATAGAAAGAACTCACAAAAAAGAAATTGAATGCTATGTAATTATAATGACCAAGGTTAGCCCTGAAGAAGAGTTAAGAAAATGAACTTCTTTCCCTTTTTTAAAGTGTTGGGGTACTGTGGGTATGGAATATTGCATATATTGTCAGGCCATTTTCTTTGAGTTTTTTTTTGCTGAATTTCTTTTTTTCTTTTTAAAATCTTTATTATAAAGGATACTATCTCAGTGGGGGGAGAAATATATTAAAAATGAATATGACATAAAACCAAAAGGCATCAATAGTGTTAAGATTAAAAAAAACATTCTCTGAGTACCAGTACAACACTTGGGTAATCATCTTTACCTGTGCTCTTGCTATGTAACAAGCTAACTTCGGTTTTTTATAGTATTTCATTCCCCTCCCCCGCCCCGGCCCCAGTTACATGTCAAGAAAGTTTTTAGCATATTTTTTTTGGTGAGGCAATTGGGGTTAAGTGACTTGCCCAGGGTCACACAGCTAGTAAGTGTCAAGTCAAGGCTGGATTTGAACTCAGGTCCTCCTGACTCTAGGGCCAGTGCTCTATCCACTGCGTCACCTAGCTGCCCCTTAGCATTAATTTTTACAAGATTTTTGAGTTCCAAATTTTTTTCACTCACTCCCTCCCTCCCCTCCACTTTTCTGAAAATGGTAGGCAGTTTGATAGAGTTTGTATATGTGCTGTCATGTAAAAGTATTTCCATATTAGTCACAGCTATGAAAGAAGAAACATATTAAAAAACCCATGAGAAAGAATAAAGTAAATGAAAAAAATGCTTTGATCTACATACAGAGTCCATCAGTTATTATTATTTTTATGCTTTTTTTTTGGTGAGGCAGTCAGGGTTAAATAAGTGTCAAGTGTCTGAGGTCACATTTGAACTCAGGTCCTCCTGACTCCAAGGCTGGAGCTCTATCCACTGCACCACCTAGCTGCCCCTCCATCAGTTCTTTATCTGGATATGGATAGCATTTTCCTTCATGAGTCCTTTGTACTTGTCTTAGATCACTGTGTTGCTGGGAAGAGCTGAGTCATTTGTAGTTGATCATCACACAATGTTACTGATACTGTGTACAATGTTTTCCTGATTCTATTAATTTCGCTTTGAATCTATTTGTACAAGTCTTTCCAGGATTTTCTGAAATCTCCCTGTTCATAATTTCTTATTGCACAATAATATTCCATTACATTCATATACCATGGTTTGTTCAACTATTCCCCAATTGATGCGTATCCCCTCAATTTCCAGTATTTTGCCACCATGAAAAGGGCTGTTGTAAGTATTTTTGAATATGTAGATCCTTTTCCCTTTTTAATGATCTCTTTGTGATATAGACCTAGTACCGGTATTGCTGGATCAAAGGGTATGGACAATTTGGTTGCCCTTTGGAAATAGTTTCAAATTGCTCTCCGGAATGATTGGATTAGTTCACAACTCCAACAATAGTGCATCAGTGTCCTGATTTTCCCACATCCTCTCCAACATTTATCATTTTCCTTTTTTGTCACATTAGCCAATCTGATAGATGTGAGATGGTATCTTAGAGTTGTTTTAAGTTGCATTTCTCTAATCAAAAGTGATTTAGAGCACTTCTTCATATGCCTATTGATAGCTTCAATTTCTTCATCTGAAAACTGCCTGTTCATATCCTTTGACCATTTATCAATGAGGGAATTACTTGTATTCTTATAAATTTGACTCAGTTCTCTATATATTTGAGAAATGAGGCCTTTATCAGAGACGTTTGCCATAAAGGTTGTTTCCCAGTTTTCTGCTTCCCTTCTAATCTTGGTTGCACTGATTTTGTTTGTACAAAAAATTTTTTTTTTGTTTGGGTTAAGTGACTTGCCCAGGGTCACACAGCTAGTAAGTGTTATGTGTCTGAGGCCGGATTTGAACTCTGGTCCTCCTGAATCCAGGGCCAGTGCTCTATCCACTGTACCACCTAGCTGCCCCCTGTACAAAAACTTTTAAACTTAATATAAACAAAGTTATCTATTTTACGTTTTATAATGTTCTCTGTCTCTTGTTTGGTCATGAATACTTCCCCTCCCCACAGATCTGACAGGTAGACTATTCCTTGCTCTTCTCATTTGTTAATGGTGTCACCTTTTATGTCTAAATCATGCACTCATTTTGACCCTGTCTTGGTGTACTGTGTGAGATGTTGGTCTATACTTAGTTTGTGTCCTGTTGTTTTCCAGTTTTTCCAGCAGTTTTTGTCAAATAATGAGTTCTTATCCCAAAAGGTGGGGTTTTTGGGTTTATCAAAGGTCAACTTCATTTTAAATTTCCTAAATAATATTTTTATACCACTTCTTGTATGCACGTCATCATTTGTAATATGCCGCAGCCTATTTAAATCCATTTTTACCCATTGAGTGCCCTGCAATTCTAATTTCTTACAGATTGTGATGTTCCATGATTCACAATCATATAACATCACTGGAAATGTACTGGTATTTAAAAAAATGGGTTTTTGTTTCAGGAAGCAGCTTGGGATAATAGAAGATAATGCACAGTTCTCCAAATGCAGGACAGTTGCCTCATTTCCTCCTCTTCAGTTCTGAGTCCAGTTTACTCTCCATCTGCATTGCTTGTCCAAGATACATATATATGTATATATATATATACACACATATATAAATATGTATACACATATGTATATGTGTATATATATATAAAATTGTCTCTATGTTGATAATCAGATTTTTGAACAAAATTATCTCTGTGGTTGTATCTATTAATTCATTTTTTATGATTTTAAAATGTATATTGGAGAGAGATCTTGTTTGACAGGAACCTGTAAAATTTCATTTGCTCTACTGATTTAAATGATTAAAAAAATTATCAACAAACAATAAATGCAATAGGATCTTTTATTTTCAGCTATTTTGAGTAAACTCAGTGACACATCTGATCTCACATAGAATATTGTCTAAGCCTGTTTCCTTCTTACACTTCTTTATCAAAGATGCCTTCAATATGTTTGTAGATCAGTCTCTCTTTTTTTTTTTTTGGTGAGGCAATCGGGTTTAAGTGACTTGCCCAAGGTCACACAGCTAGTACGTGTCAAGTGTTTGGTCTGAGGTCGGGTTTGAACTCAGGTCCTCCTGACTTCAGGGCCGGTGCTCTATCCACTTTGCCACCTAGCTGCCCTGGTAGATCAGTCTCATAAATATTTTTAGAGATGAGAAAATAGACATGTGGCTCAGTAGGCAGTGATGTACTTTTGATCACATTTTTTGGTAATAGTATCAGCCATGATTTTCCATTCAATTATCTTTCCCTCTTTGAAGTATCTTAAAAAGTGATCTCTCAATGCTTTAAATATTATCTTGCTTCCAGCATAGATTTCTCCTTTGTATACTTAGCCTAATCCAGTTGCTCTTTGTATCTTCCTGTTTTTTTTTGGGTGCTATTTCTACTTCCTATCCCTCATTAGGGCTTGAGGTGTTAGACATGTAGTTCCACTACAATTAGTAATAAAAATGATTTGTTATAGAAATAGTGACATAACTGCTTCATTTCCATCATTTATTTTTTTCCTCAAGTTTTATCCATCCTTTGGATTCTCATGCCAAACTTCCTGCAAACTCACTTTTCGCTTCAAGCCTTTTAGATGTTTTGTGAGGTGAGAATCCTACATCTTCTACCATCTTCCTCAGTGACATTCTGCAAATTAGTTTATATTCGAAACTGTTGTTCCCCATAGCTGCTACATTTCCCTACTTGCAGAAGCAGTTTCTGGAATCTTTTGATGTTCTTATTATGGTGATTGTTTTTCATTGGTAGGAAATAGTAACAGCTTGTGCCAGTTTATTTTCTTTTATTTATTTCTCATTTGACTGTATAATCGTGTAATCTGAGGAAGAAATGGTAACCCACACCATTGCACATACAGAAACTGTTGACTGTGCTTTCAGAAAAGTTGATAAGAAAGGTATAGAGTGAAGCTGATATGGCTGTACATATAGCTTTCCAATGAATTCACATATTAAAAAGATATGAATGGAAGATAAAAGGAAGGGTATACAATCAAGATCAAGACCAACAATGAGTGTTATTAGTAAGAGTAGTGTCAGGACAGCAAAAATATCAAATATACTGAGCCTTCCTAAAAATATTGAAGATAACCAAGATGCATAGATAAATATATAAGACCAAAAGCCATTCCTCACTAGACAAATGGACAACGAATATGAATATTTCTTAAATACAAACTATTAACATGCATAGAAAACAGTGTTCCAAATCACTAATTATATGACCAAGGCAAGTTGAAACAACCCTGAAGTTTCACCTCACATCCAGAAGATTGGGTCTGATGACACAAGATAGGAATAGTTAATGTTGGAGTTAATGTAGGAAAAAAAAAAGCACTAATGCATTATTTAGTGAAGCTTTGGAAAGCAGTGTGGAATTATGCAAATAAAGTGGCTAAAATGTCCATACACTGTGACCCAGAGATTCCATGCTTAAACATATACCCCAAGAAACTCCTTGATAAAAAGAAAGGCATACATACACACACACACACACACACACACACACACACACACACACACACACAAGTATACACCCTCCTCCCCAATATTTATAGCAGTACTTTGGAAGCAAAATAGATTCCCATTGACTGGGGAATGGCTAAAATTTTGGTTTTTTAATGTAATGAAATGTTACTGTGCTGTAAGAATTGTATACGTGATGAACACAGAGAATTGTGGAATTGCTTCCTTCGGCTCCCTTTTAGAGTTGTCTTTGCCCATTAGAATGTAAACTCTTCTAATGTGCAAGAATTGTGTTGCTGGCTTGTTTCTGTATCCGCAGTGCTTAGCACAGTGCCGGCATGTAGCAGCACTTAAGCTCTATCTGTCTGTCTGCCTGCTCTCAAGTATCTCCTCGTTTCCCACATGGCTGCACTCATTTTGGACTTCTTTGACTTCTTCACCATTCCCCTAGTCAACTCATCACTGGTAAATCTTATTATTTTGCAAGATCTATTCAGTCTTGGTACTCCTACCTCATCAATAGCCTCTGCTCCTGTGATAGACATTTCTTCAGACATCTCCTCATTTCCCACCTGGTTGCATTCAATTCGGACTTCTTTGACATCTGTGGTTGCTCTCACTTCAAATTTTTTTGACTTTTCCACTGTGCCCCTTGCAAAGGTAACTTCCCCCCTTCCCCCGCCCACTCCTTTTCAGCTTTCTTTTGTGTGTTGCCTTACCTCATTACATTATAAGCTCCTTGAAGGTCAGGATTGTCTTTCTTTTTCATATTTTTATCCACAGTGCTTAGCACAGTGCCTGACATAGTAAGCACTTAATGAATGTTATTAACTACTTGCTTTTTTGAAAGTTATTAGACCACTAGATGGGGAATATCATTGGACATACTATTTCTTCCATCTAGAATGTTAGATTTCTACTTGTGAACCTCTGTCAAGGTTCAGCTCAAATTCCAATTCCTTCATAAAGCTGTCTTGGGCTATAAGTAATCTCTCTATCCTCTGTATTTCCACAGTATTTTTTCCATAGCAAATAATTGGCCCCTTTTCTTTAGAATTTGTTAAGACTATAAACATTTGTAGTTACATGATGATAATAAAAAGGCTTATTATCATTAAAAACAGTTTATATGGTATATTGATTGGCTACTATTTAGAGGGAGTCTATAATAGCTTAATTTTGGAAGCAGTGAGAATCTTTCCTTATATTTTAATGAGTGTCTTAGGGAGCTGAGGGCCAAGAGAATATTAATAGGATCATTATAAAAATGAAGTTTTTTTTACATGTTTTTGCTAGTCATATTTTTTTGAGAATAATGTAATGGTACCAAAATAAGAGGTGAGTACAAAAAGCATATGTTCAGAAAATCTGTAAATGATTAGGATCAGCAGCTGAAACTTAGGTCGAGAAAGTGATATTAAGTGGCCAGTATTGTTCAAGTTTAATAAAAAGAGGTTACTATTTATGCAAAAATTAATCAATTACACAATTAGGAAAGGAAGCCAAATAAATGCTAAAAATGATGAGATCCTGGAAGAAGGTTCTGTTTAGTTGTGGAAAAACGTTTCTTGTTGAGACAACTTGAATGCAAGGTGAAATGATTCATGGCACCTTTGGACTCCTCATTCTTCTGTATTTTTAGAGCCACAAAGTAGGACAACATTTGCTGAACATTCTTTTAGGGCTCTTAGACAAGAGTAACTAAGATTTTGAGACAAACTGTGATCAGGGTCAAGAATTTAGAAAACTTGACCGAAGTCCAGGTGTTGAAGGGCACAGTTTTCTTCTTTCCTTAGCAATAGCCCATTTTGGTATTTGTTTTCCTTTCACATTTGTAAGTCTTATACTTTTGAATTCTTCTTGGACAGATACTTCCGTAAATAAAATGCAAATTTTTCACTTTGTGAGAAATCAAAGTTATTGAGTGATGCTTTTGTATTTAAGTACCACACATATAAAATGTGAAAGGAAATAACAGAAACTTGAAAGATGTAGGTCTTAAACTTTTCTTCTAAAGCATAATTAAAAATTGTACAGGCATTTTAAACACTAATAGACCATATACATTATCCCTTTCCTCATCGTGATTTCTTTTTGTTAATGGCATTTAGTTCGTAAAGTAATTTTTATAGACAAAATATGGGTTTTTCAAGTGATACTTTGTTCTTTTTCCTCCTTCTCATTTGGAAGCATTTTGTACAGTTAAAAATAAAGATCATTCCCATGTCTAAACCTTCCCTCAGTCAGGTTTTCTCTTTCTTCCCTTTCCATGCAAATTATACCTATCTTTCAAGGTTCAGCTCCAGCAGGATGCTTTCTGATGAATTCAGCCTGTATAGCCTTTCCTTTCTTTGAACACCTACTATTCTCAAAGCCACCACTTCACAGTTTAGCACTTAGTTGTGTTCATATTATCTTGTCTCCATTGCCCAATTGTAGTCTCTTGGAGAGCCATTTCCTATACTTCTTTTGAATCCCTCATTATGACTTGGATAGTACTAGGCATGTGATAAGGTAGCAGCAGCAGCAGTAATAGTAACTCACATTTGTATAACTCTTAAAGATCTGATAAGGAGTTTTACATACATTATCTCAATTGTTCTTTATAATGACCCAGTAATGTATGTGCTAATTATTACCCTCATTTAAAAAATTCATTTTATGATGATTTTCCCTGGGTCACATAGCTAGCAAATATCTAAGGTGGGATTTGAATTCAGGTCTTTGTGACCTCCCAAGTCCAGCAAGCTGTCCCTTGCATTACACTGCCTGTCTATGAAGTAATTAATACTTTTTTTTTTTTGGCTAGGCAATGGGGTTAAATGATTTGCTTAGGGTCACACAGCTAGTAAGTGTCAAGTGTCTGAGGCCTGGATTTGAACTCAGGTCCTCCTGACTCCAGGCCAGTGCTCTATCCACTGCCCCCACCAACTGCCCTCGAGTACTTAATACTTTTTGATTGATTTCATCTCATAGAATTTTATCTTCACCTTGTAACTTACCATATTTATTTCCATTTATGTGTCACATAATAAATGCTCCATGGGAGACAATGCAATGTAAAGGAAATAACTCTGGATTTGGAATCGGGGGCATGATTTAAAATGTCAAGTCTGCTCCTTGCTCACTATGCACTATGTAAGCTTGTATGAGTGACTTCACTCTCTGAGTCCCAATTTTATTACCTTTAAAATGAGATGGTTGGACTAGGGGACTTCTATGGTCTCTTCTATCTGTAAATCTATGAGTCTGATTTTTAGAGATGTTTATAAGCAATATATTAATGCAACATTTTTTTAAATTTGAGGATCAGGCCAGTACCTTCCTTCAGAGGCAGATGGACATAAAAATGCTGCTGCAGGATCTGGGACTTTTTTTTTTCCCTAGGACTTCTTGAAAAACTCTATTTTTGCAGAACAAGACTGGATATGATATTTTTCATTGTCACATCTCAAATCTCTAAAACAATAATAACAACAGCAAAACAAAAACAAAATTGACCTAGTAAGAAATGAGATTCTGTTACAGATATACACAGACCCACAGATTGGTTCCTGTGCTCATTTTATTCATTTATTTGTTTAAAAAAATTACCATTTTACTCCACCCCCCATTACATATAAAAACAATTTTGACTTTTTTTTTCAAATTTTGAGTTACAAATTGGCTCCCTCCATCCCTCTCTTCCTCCCTTCATCGAGAAGGCAAACAATTTGACATAGGTTATATGTGTGTAGTCATGCAAAACATATTTCCATGTAAATCATGCTGTGAAAGAAAACATAGGAAAAGAAACTTAAGAAAAATGAAGTAAAAGTTTCTTTGATCTGCATTCCTGTGCTCATTTTAGTAAAATGACTGAGACTTTTTTGTCTTTGCTCCCACCTCTGCTCCCGTTTTGATAAAGAGAGCATTTCTCTATTGCAGATTATCCCTTCAGGTTAAAGAGAGGAACAGGGAAATACTAGGAAAAGAAGCTCCAGCACTGAGAATGTAGCAGGAGGTGTTTGCTTCTGCAGAAAGAGACCTCTTGTGGAACTGTTCAGTATTGAAAATGGGGTTATCCTGAAGAAAATAAGATACATATCTGTTAGGAACTGAAGGAATGTTTGAATCTGACACTCAGTGGCAGAAAAAAGAAACATCTAAATGTATTCCTGAGGAAGAGGGAGGGGCTGAGTCCTGACAGCCACAATAATCCAACTAATGCTGTTTTCTCTCGCATGCTAGTTATACTTTGATTTTTGTACAAAAAGATGGCAGCAAGAAGTGTGTTTCTTACATGAATAAATATATATATATAAATAGTTTGAGAACAAATTTCCATTATTCTTTTACATTTAATAATATGCAGACTTTTGTAGACGTGAATTAAATGACTACTTTTTTTGTGATTAAGTAAGAGTATTGGTCTATAAACCTATCCTCTGTAGACTCAATGAAAGTATCTATGGGGGAACTGCACTAGGAGGAAGGGAACAAACATTTGTTAAGTGGCTACTATGTGGAGGCACCATGGTAAAGCTCATTTACAAATACCTCATTTGTAGTGGCAGTCGAAAAGATAACAAGGATGACATACTCTTTATCTGATTTCCGTATGGTTTCAGTCTTCTTCTCTATGTTTTGAAGACTTTTCATTCCATATAGTTAGGAGATTGTTAGTAGCTGGCATGGCAACATTTATGAAAGCATCATTCTTAAATTTTTATGTATCATTGTTAATGTCTCGGCAGTTAGAGGCAACAATTCTATAATGATACTCTTAATTATATAGTGCAATTAGTTTGTTGAATTCTCAAACCTGTTTTGGGGTTTGTATTTTTGGTATAAAGATTTTTCTTCTGTTAGTTTATAGAGATTAATGAATTTCTGGTATGTAATTCTAGTTACTTGATTGTGTCTTTAGAAGTATCTAATAGACTTCATTTTTTTTTTTTTTTTTTGGCAACCTTCAGTGATGTGTTATATAGTTTCCATCATGTCACTAGGTAACCTTTATCATTCAATAAGTCTGGGCTTTTTCAGGATAATGTTTCTGTAATTCCTAGTGGCAATGATCTGATTTTGAGTCATTTTCATAAGCCTTCTAAACAAATCTGCATGGCTTACCTGTTGGTTCAGTGCTTATTAGATGACATTTTCCTGATTGAGTTTTTTTTTTCCTTTTTAGGCAATTGGGGTTAAGTGACTTGCCCAGGGTCACACAGTTAGTAAGTGTCAAGTGTTTGGTCTGAGGTCGGATTTGAACTCAGGTCCTCCTGACTTCAGGGCCGGTGCTCTATCCACTGCACCACCTAGCTGCTCCTGATTGAGTTCTTATAGATGTTACCTGTACAGTTCCTTTTAATTTCAGTCTTGGATCTTAACTGTTTTATAGGTTCTATGTGGAGATAAAATCTTTTGCTTACATTTGATAAATCCAGTGGTATGTCCTATTTTTATGGCCTTTAATATTACTTTGTGAAGTGAGGCTTTTTTGTTCACAAAGTATTTTTTAAAATACTATTTTATTTTTCCCCAGTTACATGTAAAGACAATTTTTAACATTCATTTAAAAAGTTTTTTGAGTTCCAAATTTTCTCCCTCCCTCACGCCCCCATTCCTGAGACAGTAAGTGATTTGATATAGGTTATACATGTTCAATCATGCAAAACATATTACCATATTAGTCATGTTGTGAAAGAAGACAGATTCAAAGGGGGAATACACACAAAAAATACAGAAATTGAAAAATAGTATGCTTCAATTTGCATTCAGACTCCATCAGTTCTTTCTCTGGAGATGGATAGCATTTTTCATCGCAAGTCCTTTGGGATTATCTTAGATCATTGTATTGCTGAGAATAGCTAAGTCATTCACAGTTGAACACTGTACAGTATTGCTGTTACTGTGTACAATGTTTTCTTGGTTCTGTTTACTTCACTTTGCATCAGTTCCTAACAAGTTTTTCCAGGCTTTTCTGAAATCAGCCTGTTCATCATTTCTTACAGCACAATAGTCTTCTATTACATTCATATACCATAACTTTTTCAGCCATTCCCCAATTGATGGGCATCCCTTCAGTGTCCAATTTTTAGCTACCATGAAAAGAGTCCTTTCTGTGAATAGCCTTGGCTGGTGCACACATACATTGCTGTTCTCTCCTTTCCATCAATTATGGGTTGGACTTTGAGAGTTGTATTATTGCTTTTTATTATTGAGGATTTATTTTTACTGTTTTTATTATAAGATGTTAATATCTAATTTTTAATCACAAAATCAAAATCAGATATAGGTATTATAGAGTAATAATATTTTAGAAATGAATAGAACCACAGCTATTATCTTGTCAAAATGCTTCATTTTGTAGATGAGGAAACAAAGACCAAGAGAAATGAAGTAACTTGCTAAATGTCAACCTGCTAGTTAGTGACAAATCCAGGACTACTCAGTCAGTCAGTCAATAAACATTTACTAAGTGCTTTCTGTGTGCCAGGCACTATGCTGACAAGCGCTGGAGATACGAGCAAAGGCAAAATTAATATCTTTGTACTCAAAGATCTTACATTCTAATGGAGGACACAACATCTGAATAAACACACACTAAGAGATATACACAGAACAATGGAAGGTAATCTTAGAAGGAACTTACAGCATGGGTGGGGTGAGGGACACAAGGAAAGTTGAAATTGAAACTGAGTCTTGAAGAAAGTCACAAAAGCTAAAAGACCTCTGACAAAATGGAGTAGAGCATTCGAGGCATGGAGAACTGCTACTGCATGGAGATGGAATATAGTGAGTATTGAGAGTGAAGCAGGGAGAAAATGTAAAAAGAAGGGAAAGGTAGGAAGGGACCAGGTTGCAAATGGTTTTATATTTGATCTTGGAACTAATAGGGAGCAACTCGAGCTCACTGACAGGTGGGAGTAGGAGTGGGGTTTGACATGGTCAGACCTATTTTTAAATAAATAATTAAGTGGAATAAGAAAAAGATAGGAAGCATCATGAAAACAAAAGTCTTTGAAATCTTCAAACAAAATAGGTATGGCATCCTAAGAATGCTGTTTTGGTAGAGACAAAATTAGAAAAAAAAATCTAATATATGGAAGTTAGCCAATAAAAAAAACAAAAAGGAAATGAACCAAAGTAAAGTAAGCCATATTATACTGTAGTTATTAGCAATTAGCTAAAAATATTATTAGAGAAATTTTTTCCCCATCAGCTATCAGGGGAAAACACAAAACTATCCAAAGTTACTTTTCAATCTACAGATTACTACAAAAAAAATTAATACTTCCTGTGGGAGTGAACATCACAAATATATAGTCAACTGACAGAAATATCTAAAACCAAAAGGCATAATCCAATAGACTACTGGACAAAAGATACGAACAAACAGTTCTCAAAAGAACATTTGCAAACTATTAAAAACCGTATGAAAGAAAGTTCTAAATCCCTAATAATATGGGAAACACAAATCAAAGCAACTATGGGGTTTTACCCCATACCCACAAATTAACAAAAATGACAAAATATGGGAGTAGTAGTGTTATGGAAAGATAGACATACCAAAGCATTATTGGTGAAGCTTTGCAGTACTTATTTTCATTTTTTTTTTGTACGACTCCATAGAATGAATAGCAATTTGGAATCATTTTGTATTTTCCCCAGATGCTCAGTTGATGAACAAAAATGTTTCTCTAATAACATTTTTAGCTAGTAATTACAGTGTACTCTGGCTTACTTTAGTTTGAATGTTACATTTCTTTTTTTTTTCTTTTATCAGCTAAATTCCATAGACAAAATTTCTTTACTTCATCCCTACTGAAACAGCATTCTTGGGATGCCATATCTGTTTGATTTGAATGTTGCACAGAATTTAATCTTTCAAAATGCTCCATTTTTTTATATTCCATTTAAACTCATAGTTTTCAGCTTTGTTTCAGAATTGGACATAATTTTGCAAATGGAACAAATTCTTTCCCTAATCGTTATGGCTTGAAGGCAAACAAAGCAAAGAGTGGAGCAACAACAATAGCCACAACAATATCCACCCAAACACTCTAAGTCATATTAAAACCATTGTTCTCTATCTCTAACTATAAACATTGAAGAAGTCCCCAAGAAATAACTTTGTGAACATCTCTAAGATAGTTGAAGTTCTAGCTTGCTTTCTGCTGTATATAGGAATATCTTTGTCTCATTGTTGAATGGTCAAAACAGCACTAGATCTGAAGACAGGGGATTGGAGTTCAATTCCTTGGCATAACATGATCAATGCTGCCTTTTTTCTTGAGTACTTAGTTCCTCTAATTAAATCCAACCCTTAGTTATCCCCAGTTCCCTGTCTTTGTATTCCTTTTTATACCCCACTACCCCGTTTTTTTTAAAAGAAACAGAATAAGAGGAAAAAAATTTCAGCAAAGTGAGCAAGACATTGAAAAAAATTACCATTATATGTAATGTTCAACACATGTGAAGCCCTCCACCCCGTGACCCTTTGACCTTTGTAATGAATGTGCGGAAGTGTCTTCTCATATTTCTTCCCTGGGCCAAACTTGTTCTTTGTAATTTCTCAGTGTTAATTTTCAGTTGTTTTGTGGTGGTTGTTCTTTACATTTATATTATTGTAGTCATTGTATATTGTGTTTTCCTGGCTCCATGTACTTCTTTTTGAATCAGTTCCTGGAAGTCTTTCCATGCTACTTTGTATTCATGTTTATCATTTCTTAAAGCATTGTAATATTGCATTACATTCATGTGTAACAATTTGTTCAGCCATTTCTTGATCAGGGGAAATCTATCTTGTGTCCAGTTCTTTGCCACCTGAAAAAGTGCTTCAATATGTAGCATTTGGGAGGTTGCTAGGTGGTGCTGTGGGTAGGGTAGAGTGTTGTACTTGGAGGCAGAAAAACTTGAGTGTTCAAATATTGCCTCGGTTGCTTACAAGTTGTGTGTCTTTGACAAGTCATTTAATTTCTCTGATACTTAGTTTCCTCATCTGTAAAATGGAGATAATAATAGCAGCTATACTTTACAGAGTTATTGTGCGGATTGAAGTGTTTTGCAAATGTTAAAATTATATATAAATGCTAGTTTCTGTTGCTGCTCCTACTACTACTGCCACTGAAAATATTTTAGTGTTTATGGAACCTTTCTTTTGATCTTGGGGGATATACTTAGCAGTGGAATAATTGGGTTCAAGAATGTGAATATTTGGGGCAGCTAGGTAGCACAGTGGATAGAGCACCGGCCCTGAAGTCAGGATGGACCTGAGTTCAAATCCGGCCTCGGACCAAACACTTGACATTTATTAGCTGTGTGATCCTAGGCAAGTCCCTTAACCCCAATTGCCTAAAAATAAAATAAAAATAATAAAAAAAAGAATGTGAATATTTCAGTTATTTTGTTTGCATAATTCCAAATTGCCTTCTAGAATAGTTGTACCAATTCACAGCTGTGCCAACAATATGTGTGTCTTTCCATGGTCCCTCCAGCACTATTGATATATTTTGTCATCTTTATTAAGTTGTGGGTGTGAAATAAAACTTCACAGTTGTTTTGATTTGTATTTCTCTTATTATTAGGGATTTAGAGCATTCCTGCGTGGTGTTTAATCATTTGCAACTGTTCTTTTGAGAACTGTTTGTTCCTATCCTTTTGTCTTGTATATTGGATTATGGACTTTTGTCGTATATATATGTTAGTTTTCTATATATCTTGAATATCATTTTTCCAGATGTATTTGATATAACAGTTTTTCTGAATCTACTGCTTCCATTCTTATCACAACTGCATTAATTTTGTTTGTGTAAATTCTTTTCAGTTTCATGCAATCAAAATGATGTGTTTTTTATCATTTTAACCTTCTCCTTCTATTCCTCCTCCTCTTCTCCTTCCTCCTCTTCCTCTTCTTCATTTCTTTTGTGTCTAGTAAGTTTTCATGATCTGTTTTTTTAAAACAATAACAAATAGATTATTGCTCCTTTATAATATAGTTTGAAGTCTGGGGGTCCTAGCTTTCCTTTATTCTTACATTTTTTTCATAATTTCCCTTGATATTCTGCATCTTTGTTGCAGCATATGAACTTTAATAATTTTTGAAAAATCTGTGTAAAATATCCCTTTTTGTATTTCAGTTGGCATAGGATTAATTCTGTAAGTTAACTTTGATAGTGTTATTTTTTTTTCTTATGAGCGTGGCCTGCCCATGAACACTGAATGATGCCAGGAACACTAAATATAGCTATTTAAGTTTTCCTTCTTTTATGGATCACTTTTTAACAGAATCTGTTTAAGTTTTAATTGTGCTTTGGAAAATTAATTCCCAAATATTTTATCCATTTAAAAAACTTATTTTGCATGAGATTTCTCTTTCTATTATTGCCTCTTGGGTTTTGTTATTACAAAGAAATACCAAGGTATTTTTGGGTTTATTGTATTCTCCCCCTTTGCTGAAGATATGGAGTATATGGCAGCTAGGTGGCACAGTGGGTAGAGTACTGGGCGTGGAGTCAGGAAGACTCTTCTTCATAAGTTCAAACCTGGCCTTAGATATTTACTGGCCGGGTGACGCTGGGCAAGTCACTTAACCCTGTTTGCCTCAGGAAATGGGAAACAACTCTAGTGTCTTTGCCAAGAAAACCCCAAATGGGGTCATGGAGAGTCAGATATGACTGAGAAATGATGTAACAACAACAAAGAAGTGCATAAAATCATAATGTCTAGAAAGATTTCAGTCTCATCCCAGTCTCTTACTATACTTAGTTTTGAGAGTGTTTTCACTATGGAAGTATGTAATGGAAAAGTCTTTGAACTTGGAATCTGAGACCTGAATTCTAATTCAGCTCTAAATTAGCCAGCTGATTCATCTCAGGCAAGTCATTTAACTTTTCTCAGTTTTCTCAACTATAAAATAAAAGATTTAGATTAGATCAGGGGTTCTCAATTTTTTTGGGGTCATGGACCTTTTAGAAATTTTTTTAACTCTGTGATCTCAGTATTTTTAAGTGCATTAAATAAAATTCAGATGATTGCAAAGGAAACCAATTATATGGAAATACAGTTATTGAAAAGTTTAAAAAACAAATTTATTTACTTCAGATTTAGAACCCCTGATAGATGATCTCAAAGGTATCTTCTGGCTTTAAAATTGTACAGTAATGTGAGATAAAGAAGAGGGAAAATTGTGGTTATTTTGTGATTTCATGTTTTTTATCTTATTGAATGCCTAAATTTTCTAGCAAATCTAACATCATTTAAATTTCATGTTACTTTTAGCTTTATATAGTTATTTAAGCTAAAGATATGACTTAGGTACTCATAAAGCAGACCACTGTTCTTTTGTGTTGTTTCTGTAATATGAATGTTTTAAAGAGTGTTGTCATATGCGGATAAAAATTCAGAGAAGCATGTGAAATGAATGTTATTATATAGAAAAAAAGGTTTCTGCTACTCTAATTTTTTCCTTGAAAGTTATCATGTCAAATGAGAAAAATTATAAATATTGCCAGGTAAAGTTGGCATCAATGTTAGACAAAAATTATCACCATACTATATCCCAGTCCTTATCAAACCCTGTTTCTGCTCCTCTTGCGGATTCCACCATTGCCTTCCTGGTAGTAGTTGTAGAAACCATATGTGTTTCCACACAGATTGTTGCGTGTTGAAACAAGCAGCTTTTTAAATTTCTTGATAGTTGATTCCATTCAGTCAGGCATGCCAGAGAAACTCAACAAAGAAGTTCTCCTTCTTCTTTTTTAAAATGAGTAAACCATCGAATCCTGACTGTATTTAGGTTTGGGGGAGACATTGTCTAGGACATTCTAAGACCAACATGCAGTGGATGCGTCCCTAATCAAAGGTCAATGAAGTTACCATTGTACAAAAACTGAATCAGGCAGACTGAATTTTTTTCTGAAAAACATTATTTTAAATGTTTGAAAATGAAGAATATATTAAAAAATGTTTAAGCAGCAAAATACAATTCTTATTTGTTTTAGTTGATCTAACAGATAATTGCATTATCATTTGACAATAAGGGCCCATGGTTTAGGTTATTTGTGTAGAAACCAGTTAAATTTTTTCTTGAATGCTGTCTAAGATAACTTATTTGAGCTACTTTTCCCTAATTGTATTTCCATAACATTTTTCAAGGAAAGAAATTTATAAACTCAGAATGATAAAAGAAAAATAACTAAAATTGTTAACTATTTTTAAATGTTAATATTTAGATTGAAGACTTTCTCCTATTATCTTGAGGGTAGAATTGTTGTACTTGGTCTGTTCATTACTCATTCTTTTTACCTGTCTGGTCTGATTCCTTTTCCTAATCATATGCACCTTGGTTTGTGGTCTTTTGTGCCATTACTGTGAAAGCCTTCATTGGTATATCCTACAGGCTGTTTACAACCATGTGTCTTTCTAGTTCTATTTGGGTCACCTGCAGTTTTGATCGTTTTATGATCATGGTGCTCTAGAGATTTGAAGCCATGTAGCAATATCTTTGGGAGAATATTAATTTATGAGAGATTTTTACCATGTTGATTTCCCAAGGAGAACTAAAGATTCTGTCCATTTTGATAATTGTGATTCCTTTTTAATATTCAGGTAATTGTCCATCTGTGGAGCTTGTCCAAAATATGTGTGTTTATGTGCCCAAACACTTATGTATACACATGGGGTATCTTAATAGTCTTAGTGTAGTTTAAGCTATTAAAATAGGTATTTTTAAAACCTATTTTAAGCATCTTATTTAACTTTAAATTTAAAAATATTTTAAAAAATTAATAATCATGTATTTTGTTTCCTCTCCCCATGGGGAAAACTCCCAGAATCTTGTAATACATATGCATAGTTAAGCAAAATAAATTCACCTATGCAATTTAAAATGTTAAGAAAATTTCTTGGGGTCACTGAAAGTCTGATTTATCTAGTTTTACATAGTCAGTATATCATAGATGACTCTTGTACCCAGGTCTTTCTGGCTCTGAGCACAATTCTCTATCCATTGTACCTTGCTGCTTGACATATGTGTATGTGGGTTTGTGTGTGTATGCACACAGATTTACTTAATGAGTTCTTGTAATATAGTAAGCTATATAATAGCTAGTTTCCCCCCCAATTTGTTTTTCCATTGTGGGAAGAGTCTTTTCAAACTATTACTGATTTTACTGAGGAGGCTTTATAGGATTATGGGCCTCAGTTGATTTAGTACAATGTCAATTCCATTCATTCAATAAATATATCTTAAACATCTTCGAGGTGCTAGGCACTATGCTGGGTATGAGGGATATGAAGACAAAAAAATGTTAACAGTATTTGGCCTCAAGGAACTTATGTGCTATGATTGGAGAACAATATGTTATTGTTATCATTGTTGTTAATAATAATAACTAACATTTGCATAGTACTTTCAGGTTTGTGAAGTATTTTCTATCTCATATTTCATTTGTTCCTCATAAAAACACTGCAAGGAGGGAAGCATTATCATCTCCATTTCCTACATAGGTATTTGGGTCTGAGAGAGGCTAAATGACATGTCCAGTTTTATAGATAGTATGTATTTGAGGAGGAATTTGAACTTAGGTCTTTCTGACTCCAAATTCACTATTCTATTCACTGTACCACATTCACTCCATGTACACAGGTAATTAAGTACAAAATATAAACAATGTAATTTTAGGGCATGGTGGAGCCCTCTCATCTGGAGAAATCAGAAGAGGTCTCAAGTCTTTCTGATTCCAGGTCCAGTGGAATAGTTATGTCACTTAACTACAATCACCTCACCAAAAAAAAAAAAAGCCATATAAAATCAGTCAAAAAACAACCACCACCAATGTCAGAAAAAAATGTATAATCTGAAATAACTTTACTCGTATCATTTATTTCATATTGTTAGAAAGTTCTCCATTTCTTATGACTTAAAAAAACTGTGGTCCATATTTTTCAATTATATTATAAAGAAATAGTTTTGTATTGTGTTGGTCAATTACACTAGGAGTCTTCATATATCAGTACAATAGAGATTCATTCATATTTGAAGAAGCAAGTGCCCCTTGATCAGAGAACCTGAGAATGAAAACAATAATAAGCATTAAAGAGAGTTGGTCAAGGTCATTGTGACTGAAGCCAAGAAAAAGCCTGGGAAGAATTTGGAGAATGAGTTCCCAGGAAACTAAAACTGGGAAAAGCAATAAGCTATGATGAGACCAATACCTTAGATAATTAGTATATATGGAATCACAATGCCCAAACATGGTGCCCAAGGTCATGAATCTATTCTGCAGGCAAAAGAAGATGTTCAGATATTGGAAAGATGTCCATTTTCTAAAGAAGAGATTTGGAGTACAGAAAAAAACTATAATAGTAAATGTAATAAGAAAGGTTATCCCAGGATTCTGGAAAAAAACATCTTAGATACTGTAGAAGTCCACCTTTAATAACAGGGTTGGTTTAAGAAAAAATTAGGGCAAAAGAGAAAAAAATTGCCTTCAGGCATCACAAAAAAGCCTATTGATATAGTAACAGAATTCTACAGGAGTCATAACAGTGATACCAAAGAACTCTTGAGTCAGAGGACCTGGGCAACCTTATACTGCCTACCTGTATAATTCTGGGCAACTAATCTAAACTCCTTGGGACTCAGTTTCCTTATCTGTAAAATGAGAGGTTGAATTAGATTGGCACTGAGGTCCCTTCCAGCTACAGATCTATGATCCTGTAATCCCATTCTTTTTGTATTTATTGATTTTTGAGGACACTTTTAATATAAATGGTTCCTAAATTTAACAAATGTTTTAAGCCATTATTAATAAATGTTCGTTGAGTTGAACAAACATCAGTTATATGCAAGGCACCACATTGAGTGATGGAGATATAAAGCCAAAAAACAAAGTAGTCTCTATCTTCAGGGAGCTTACATTCTACTCAAAGAATCCCTCTTGTACTCAGCTAAGTGCAATTAAAGTGATGTGGTAAAAGAATGTCTGACAAGGTGCTTAGGGAGTATTTGAGTACACAAGGATTCCAAAAGATAGGTTTGAGAAAATGGTTTATAATAAATACAAAAACCACTGGGTGGCATGTCATTACAGAAGATTAGTAGTTCAATTTGAAACATAGTTCATGTAGGTAAGTTGGAGGCCGATTGCAAAAGACTAAAGGAATCTGAGTTATTCAGATCTAAATGAGCTATTCAAAGCCACTATACAATATGCCAGAAATATTTGAGAAAATGGCTAAACGGAATCCAAAAAATTGGAAACCAAAAAGGGAGTAAAGCAAGAGTACATCCTGAACAAATTTTTTGTTGACTAGTCTTTGATATTTTATCTTGAAAATGCGTACCCAATAGAAAACAGAAGAAAAATTTACATGAAAAGTTAAAAGACATAACAGATATTTGTCAATGATAAAACTCACCTGCAAAATTCAGTGAGAAGCCTCTAATATAATTTGAAATCCCAGGAACTAAAAAAAATAGGAGAACGTGAAACATAGTACTAAGAAAAGCATAACTTTAGTGATCTCTCAAGGATGGTTGGAACTAGGGTAGTGGTCATGTGACTGGAGAGAAGGGGATGAATGAGATACCATGGAGGTAGAATCAACAGTTCTTGTCAAGTGATTGGAAAACTGGGGTACAGGAGCGTAAGGAATTGTGTGGATAACTCCTGAGATTGCAAAACTGAATGACTGGAAGGATGGTTATGTTGATAGAAATAGTAAAAATGGGAAGAGGGAATGGTTTTTTAGGGAAAGATAATGAATTCTGATTTGAACATGTTGAGTTTGAGGTGCTTATGGGGTCTCTTAAAAATTTCTAGTAGACAGTTGTTGATGAAGAACAGAATCTAAAAACAAAAATATTATACATCACATATTGCTATTAAAAGTTCCCAGTATGCCATTTCTGCAATCAACCATCAACCAACGTCTGTAGGTCTTTGCCTTCCTCATCTTACCAGTATATACCTGATGACATCTATTGGCATTAAGTAGAGTTTATAGAGCTGGAGCAAAGAAACAGGTAGCCTCTCTCCTGTGACCAATAGCCCTAATTCTTTTCTGTTATTTGGATGAGCCCACCTGTCTGTAATGAACTCTGGGCCCTTGATCCAGGTTTGCCTATTTTGTGTCAAAGTTCTGGCTGCTGAAACTTGGCTTACCAGATCTGTTGTATCTGGGCATAGCCTGCCTTCTTGGAATCAATTCTCTACTACTCCTGTTCTTCTTCACTGGTCTGAATTTAAGCCTTTGTTCTTTGCATGCATAGTACTCATTTGGTTTTTCTGTGGTAGAAATGTGATGCTACCATGGAACTGTGGTGTGGTTTCCTAGATCAAACTCAGCATAAGGATGTGTATCTGGTAGACTGTCATTATCACACTATTATTACTGTAGTGCTTCCAGGCTCTTTGATTCATGGGTGTGAGTTTTCCTTCCATTAACATAATTTACAAGCTCTCCATAATTTAATAGATAGTCTACAGAAGTTGCTGTGGCTGAGAGTTATTTTTGCCCCATGGCACAGTTCTTTTGAAGGGACTCTGAATGTAACCAGACTGGTTCTTGGAAAATAGATATTCCATCACTGGGCCTGTATTTGAAGTTTTTACAGTTTGGTAAGACCTGTCAGCTCCTAGTCTACTGGCCTGATGCTGAGTAACGTAGGTTTACTTTTATATCATGATTAGGCATCGGTCTAGAATGTTAGTACAGGTCCTCCTACCATAGTTTGCATTTGTGTAACCCTTTGTGGTTTATAAAACTCCTTTTTCATAAATGACCATGTTAGGTAAATGGCGTAAATGTTATCATCATTTTACAGGTGACATTGAAGCTGAGAGAGGTTGTTATTTGCTTCATTGAGCTCAAATCATCTTCCCTGAACAAATTTCCTTTCTGGGCACTAAGAGAAATTGAGAATGTTAGGGCAGAATAGCTGTTGGTGATATCTGAAGAACTATGGAAAATGTGAGTGGTGTCTCAGGACTAGGTGGCCAAACATCCTAATATTCAACAGAGGAAAGGAGATTGGTTTGACTTCAACTTTCAGCCTTTTTTTTTCTTTTTCTTTTTTTCATTTTTAGGCAGTTGGGGTTAAGTGACTTGCCCAAGGTCATACAGCTAGTAAATGTCAAGTGTTTGGTCTGAGACCGGATTTGAACTCAGGTCCTCCTGACTTCAGGACCGGTGCTCTACCCACTGCGCCACCTAGCTGCCCCTACTTTTGGCTTTTGAGCAGTGAAACCATAGACAATGAACCTGTGGGTAGTGAAGATTGTTCAGAACCTGGTTGTGTGGGTTTCTTGATGGTGTATTTTTCTCTCTTTTTTTTGAAGATGTATTTTTCAAAGAATTAGCATTGCCTTCCTTCCAAGGAAGAGACTAGGAAATTAGTGGCAGCAGTGGTGATAGGGAGAGCACTGTCTATCCCTCCATCTCGTCATAGGAAGTCTGTTGACAGAAAGCAATATTGGCATATAAGAGGACCAAAGTAAGAGACTGAACTTGTAGGACAACCCTGCCTTACATCCCCACCTGCTAGTCACAGAATTGAGGGGTGGACAAGGGATAATTTCAAGATTTTCTCTTTTATGTTTCTTTTATGTTAATTTGTTGGATTTCTAATTTTTAAATAACATATTCAATTCATTAATCCTTTCTATTTTGTTAATGAATGCTCTTAGGCATACAATTTTTCTTTTGAGGACTGCTTTAACTAATGTATCCCCGAAATTTTGGTGTATCTTCTCATAATGTTATCATTTACAATATTTTTTTTTACAACATTTTACAGTATTTTTCTATGATTTTTTTCTTTGACTTCTTTAGGATTTCATTATTAACTTTACATTTAATTTTTTATCTTTTGCTTGTGTTCCCTATATTGATTGTGATTTTTTTTTTCATTATGGTCAATGAAGAATGTGTTTAGGTATTTTTGCTTTTTTACATTTCTTCGCAATTTCTTTATGCCCTAATACATGGTCTGTTTTTGTAAAATTGCAGTGTAGTGCTGAGAAATATATATGCTTTTTAATGTAACCATTCAGGAGATACCATAAATATTTAACTCTAAATTCCCTAACAGTTTGTGTTCTGTTTTCCCCTTTACTTATTTTTCTGTTAGATTTGTTCAGCTCTGAGAATGGAACATTAATGTCATTTGTTATTGTATTATCTATGCATTTTTCAATTCAGTTTTTTTCTTCATAAATTTATATGCTAAATGACTTGGTACATATGTATTTACTATTATTACTGGTTCATTGTCTATGGTTTCTTTAAGCATAATAATATTTTCTTGTTTTTATATATGTATGTGTATGAACTTTTATTTTTTGCTTCGAGTAATAGCATAATTTCAGCTCCTGCTTTTTTTTTTGACTGCCCTGATACATAGTAAATTTTCTGTAAGTCTCTCATTTTGATTCTATGTGTGTCTTTCCTTTTTAGATATGTGTTGCTTATAAACAACAGAGCATTAGGTTTTGTTTTCTTATACTTCTGGCCACTCTTTCATTTTGTTGCTCTTTTTTGTTCATTCACATTTAGTTATTCGAATTAGGATTGTATTTGCCTCTGGGTGTGTGTGTGTGTGTGTGTGTGTGTCTTTAAAGATTTGTCTCTGAGATTATTCGTGATTAAACTACTTTAATAGCTTTCCTTCCTTATAACTCTCTCCCATTTATTAGTCCTTTCCCTAGTTTCAGGGAAAAACTTAAAATCCAATAGATTTCTTTGTCTTTCTTTTATCTCTTTGTCTATTTCTTCCTTTTGCTCTTTATTTTACCCCCTCTCATTTAAGTAATTAGTTCAAAATTACTTCTTTTCCCTTCCAACTACTTCTGATTATTAATTTTCTTTTTATTTAGCTGTTAAAATTTTTTTTTCATGCTCTGCATTAATTTATTCATTGAGCTCCAGGCATATGTCAGAGAGTCTGCTTTGTGCCCCTGCCTTGGGTGCTGAAGCTGGTGGATGATCAGTGGTGAATCAACTAAAGATTAGAGTTCTTGTGTTAATTTATAAGGATTTTACCTTTTCATTGGTCTCCTTTGTCCTTTTGGAGTCAACTATAACTGCTTTACATCTAAACTTAATTCCTTTTGTTGGGCAAAGAAACAAACAATAACAATAATTGCTAGCGTTTGACTCTTCATGACCCCATTTGGTTTTTCTTTTTTTTTTTTGGCAGAAATATTGGAATGGTTTGCCATTTCCTTCTCCAGTTGATTTTACAGATGAGGAAACTGAGACAAATACGATTATATGACTTGCCTAGTGTCGCACAGGTAGTAAGTGTTGAAGGCCAGATGAACTCATGAAGAGTAATCTTCCTGACTCCAGGCCTGGCACTCTATCCACTGTGCCACCTAGCAGCCCCTGCTAGCACTTACATGATATTTTAAAGTTTTCAAAGCACTCTACAAATATTTATCAGTTTTTCTCTCACAACAACGTGGGAGGTAGGTACTATTATTTATCCCCACTTTACAAATGAGGAAATTGAAACAGAAGCTAAGTGACTTGCCCATAGTCACACAGTTAATAAGTATTTGAGGCCATATTTGAACTCAAGTCTTCCTGACTCCATGTCCAGAAATTGTCTAATTCGCTATTTTGTTGGTATCGTTATGATGACATCTTAGTCTTTTTCACATACCTAATTATTTCATGTTTTTTTTCTACTCCCTTTATAAACTCTCAAGTTTACATGAAATCATTGCCTTGGATGACACTCCAAGAATAGCATGTCAAACACAAATTAGTTTTAAGATTTAGGGGAACTTCTGATAACTGACTGATTGGGAGTTAGAGATTAAAGATTCATCTAGGAAACCTATCCAACAGATTTTGCAATGATTCAAATCTTCTGTAGGCCCTCTAAGGCCAGAACCTCAGAGTGAGATAAAGGCATCCTCTGGTAAGAAGAGTGAGCCTGGAATTCAGCTCTTCGATCTTTCATAAGGTAGCTGGCCTCTTGGCTATGGTTTCTTGTTTTAAGGTTCGTGAACATCAATCATCATACCCTTCATGTTTACCTTGATTGCTATTTCTAGCCTCCCAGTTTCCTCATCTACAGAATGAGAGGCTGATCTTTCAGGGTCCCTTTCAATTCTAATATTCTACATTTTTTCTGATCTGTCCTAGTCTATTGCCCAATTTCTGACATAACCTATATGAAGCTGAGGATTGGATATGGAATAAAAGTACTTATATTCAAAACTTAGCTCTTTTATTTTTTGTGACCTATGTAACCTTGGAAAGCTCTTTTAATCTCCCTGAGCCTCAGTTTACTCATCTGTAAAATGGAGAGATTGGACTAGATGATCTCTAAGGTCCCTTCTAGATCTAGATACTGTGAAAGTAGTTATGGTAAATTTCTCTAAAGACCAAATTTTTCAGGTAATATAGTTAACAGATACAATAAAATACTAATATCATTATTTAGAGAAACAAATAAACAAACTTGCCACTTAGTGAAGGAGAAGGGATATTGTGTTGACTGTATCATAGGATCATGGTCAATGTTAAGTATACCTATGGGTTACTCCATTAATTCCTTGGATTTACATTCTTGGGCATTGGTCAGCATCTTATTAAATATAAGGAGATTAAATATCCTTTTGGCTTTAGCAGCTGTTTTATTTTTTATACATTTTACTTTCTATGCCATTTACTTTCAAATTATAATAATTCCTGGATATTGTACCTCCTACACACCCCATAATTAAACCTTACCTTGTAAAGAAGAAAAACAGTTGAGCAAAAAAGAGTCTAACAATGTATGCAACTATAATATAGGCTCTGGACTTGTTATTCCACCTCATTCACAATGACAGGTTGGAACCCTAGAGGGGATGCTTCTCTCCTCAGGGGTTCTTGGGGTAACCTTAAGGGAGGTAGGGGTGGTTCTTTATTCTTGCTCATAAGCCTCCACTGGTATGCTTCCTCTGTAGATTGTTTGTTTATATCAATTAGCCAACCACACTTAATTAGCTTGTAGAAACCATTATATACTAAGGTGGTATTTAGAAGAGTTGGTACAAAACATCCCCTAAATTAAAACAAGGACATACTCTCCTACAAGTATATACAGAATGTAGGGGGAAGTGGGTCTGACCTTAGATAGCACATCTGGTAAAGGATTAACTCACAGCTTCTGGTTACTAGAAGTCCCCTTCTTCAGTTCATGGGTTACTCTTTGAGCTCCCCATAGGCGTGAGAGAGCTTTCTGTGGGTATCAGCTTTCCCTTGCTCAGTATCTAATTTTTCCTCACCTCCCAATTTAGACCCTGTTATCAGCTGCTGCTGTTCCTATGGCATTGCTAGAATGGTCATGGAAAGTTCAAAATCTTCCAGAATTTCAAAGTTCACATGGCCAGGCCCTAGTTAAGAATGGGTGAGGGGCTGGAGATAGAGGATCTCTCCCATACTCTCCCCACTACCCCCTCACCTAAGCAATTTTTTGCTATTTTTCTCTCAGCTCCACCGGGTGTGGCCAATTCTTAATTCAAGCCCAATATACTTCTTGTGTGACTTCACTTCATCCAATGGCTGGAAATATTTTGCTCCTTTCAAGTTATTTAAGGACTTTTCACTCCTTGTTTAATACCTTTGATTGATCAAACAGAGATCTTCTCATCTGATTAAAGGTACTAGGACCAGAATATTTCTTGCTAATTACTTTAATTGGGGTGAGGGTGATTGATTGGCTTGAACCCCACCTACCTTTATGTATGATCACCTTCTCCACCAAGGACAGGAAGATGTGTTTCATTGTCTGTTCTCAGGGACCAAGTTGAATTATTGCAGTTATGTACATTTCAGACTTCTTTTCCATCTTTTTTTCATTTACATTATTGTAGCCTTGGTTCTTATTTTTCTTATTATTAGTTCACACAAAGCTCATATTTCTTAGAATTCTTTATAATTGTCATTCTTACTGTACTTTAGCATCCCATTACATGCATATGCCACAGTTTATTCATCCCTTCTCACAAATAATGGGCACCCACTTTATTTCCTATTTCTTAGGATTGTCTTAAGATTTTGCTAAACCTGCTGTTTAACTGACATAGGTAGCACCCTGATGAGGAAAATGTCTTCAACCGATGCAGGTCGACATTTTTTCTGCAATTTATAATGTTAGAGAGCTGTTTAGAGCCCCAAGAGGCTAAACAATTTCATTAAGGTCACATAGCCAGTATGTGCTCCTGGCTTGGAATCTAGGTTTTCTTGGCTCTGAGGTTTATATTCACTATACCATGCTACCTTTCTTCCAGTTCTTTGCTACTACAAAAAGTTCAGTACTTCTCTCAAAGATCATTTTTAATTGGCTTCTAATCTGTTAAGATTTGCCCAATTTCTTTATTCCTCACTACAAATTAAATAAAAATATTAAATTTATGAGTAATAATAATGAAATTGTTAGAATTAGAGCTTACTAATTGTTGGAGCGTCATCCTCATCATGCTAATTTTATATTTCCCAGCATGATTCTGTACTTGAGTCTGTTTTCTAACATATACTAATAGCAGCTATTTAATTATAACTATATTGTATACGTAGAGTGAATAATAGTGCTAAAAGTATAGAAATAATAAAACAGTTGACATTTCATTTGAATTCTCTGTATTGGGTTATAAAGTGCTTTGTAGTTCTAAAATATAAATTCTATAAATGCTTTGTAAATAAGTAGCCTGAGATATGAGTTAAGTGATAACTATCTCAAATCTACTGTAGAAATAAACATAAAAATTTTAAAACTCCTAATTAGGCCAGGCCATAACTTTGTCAGGTATCACGAGACATAAACTTTTAAAGATATGATAGCCAAAATTCCAAAAGGTTAAAAAAGTTCCCGGGAATGGCCAACTGTGTTGAGATTTATGAACAATACTATCAAATGAAATGAGCTAATTATTTTTCATTTTTTAAAAAAAATCTACTAAAATTGTTTGGAATATGTCTTTCTCACCTTGTAAAAATGATATTCAAGAACATGGAGATGATAGGCAAATAGGGTAATCAGAGAAGTAGAAGGACTAATGGGTTTTAATTGTTTA
This sequence comes from Vombatus ursinus, assembly GCF_900497805.2. Taxonomy (NCBI): domain Eukaryota; kingdom Metazoa; phylum Chordata; class Mammalia; order Diprotodontia; family Vombatidae; genus Vombatus; species Vombatus ursinus. The sequence continues at coordinate 96,015,658 of NW_020954590.1, read as the reverse complement.
GAAAGATAATATAAAATGAGTTGACAAAGGGAGTCTTGGCAAAGTAAGGTTGTCTAATGGAATGAATACATAGCATAGAAATTTGTTATGATTATGGGTCTAACACAGACCAATAAGGTACATGCTCCAAAAAGGACTATTAATGAAATTGTGGTGGTATTTATTTATAAGGACTAAATATAGACCCTTATTTTGTGTGTGTCATGTTGGGAAGCATGTGAAAGCTAGAATGTGTCAGAATCATCACTTTTCCAGAATTATAAAGTCTTGGAAATGTGTCTGGAAGAGAAGACTAACTCTTGAACCAGTTATTTATTTGTAGTATATCTGGTTGATAGGGGAAAAGGAAGGATCGTGACCTTCAAAAAATAGTTTTGAGGAAGTTCCCATAGGCCAAGTATTTCTTTTTAGTTTTTGAAATATTTAGACAAGGTAGTGCATAACCCTGATTATTCCAGCTTCAGTAAGACAGTTTTTTAGGACCACTTCTGTCCTTTACAAAAAATAAAAATTCTTTTCTTTGTATCATCAATAATATAAATAGTGGGTGGTTTATTCCACAGACCAGGAGGATTGAAAAAAAAAGTTTGTTGGAGACCTTCTTGATTCATTGTAAGCACTGTAAGGATAGGAACTATGTGTCTAATGGCTGTGACTTAAGGTTTTCAGTAAGACATCACTTTCTCTAAGCATAATTTCTCACTAGTCTTTATTCCCCAACTCATTCTGAATTTTCTTTATAGTAGTTCTTTAGAGTATGCAACAAAGGCATTATCTTTAGAATGAATGTATATGTATTTTAAAATTCATATATTATGATATATACACATATGTCTTCATATGAATGAGGTTTTAAGTCAGACTTGAATTAAAATTACTTTGCTGTACTTAACTATACTTTCCTAGGAGTAAGTTAAAAAGAGAGAGATGAGATAGTTGTTGAATCAATTAACATCCATTGAGTGTCTCCTCTGTGTCAGGCATTGTGCTAGGTGCTGGGGATACAAAGGCAAAAAAGCAGTACCTGCCCTCAAGGAGCTCATAGTCTAATGGGACAGACAACAGGCAAATAAATATGTACAAATAAATATATGAGATAAACTGGAGATAATCTTAAAGGGAAGGCATTTAAAAATTATATTTTATTTTTTCCTTAATTACATGCAAAAACAGTTTTTAGCATTCTTTTTTTTAGTTTAGAATTCCAAATTCTATCTCTGCCTTCTTCCGTTCTCCCCTCCCTAAGACCGTAAGCAATCTGATATAGGTTATACATGTGCAGTCATGTAAAACATTTCCATATTAATCATTTTTTGCAAGAAAACTTGAATGAAAAAAAAGGAAGGAGGAAAGACAGAAAGGAAGAAAGAAATAAAGGAAGGAAGATAGTATACTTTGGTCTGTATTCAGATGACATCAGTTGTTTCTCTGGAGGTGGATAGCATTTTTCATCAAGAGTCCTTTGAGATTGTCTTGGATCATTATATTGCTGAGAATAGCTAAGTCATTCATAGTTGTTCATCATACAATATTGCTGTTACTGTGTTCAATGTTCTCTTGGCTCTTGGAAGGCACTAAAATTAAGGGGAATCAGTAAGAGCTTCTTACAGAAGGTAGGATTTTAGCTGGGACTTGAAGGAAGCCAAGGGAGATAGGAATTGGAGATGAGGAGGGAGAGAATGCCAGGCCTGAAAGTGAAAGTGCTTAGAGTCCGAAGATGGAGTGTGATGTGAAAGAAATAGCAAGGATGATTGTCCCTGGATCCCAGACTATGTGTGAGTGGGTGTTGAGGGGTCGGGGTAGGGGTAAGAAGATTGGAAAGTTAAGAAGGGGCCAGGTTATAAAAGGCTTTAAAAGCAAAAAAGAGGATTTTATATTTGATCCTGGAGGTGACAGCCACTGGAGTATGATGTAGGGGTATGACATGGTCAGACTTGAGCCTTAGGAAGATCAATTCAATAACTGAGTGGAGGATGGACTGGAGTGAGGAGAGACTTGTGACAGGAAGACCCAGCAGAAGAAATTGAAATTTTCTATTTGAAATATGAAATATGAAAGCCTATACTAAGGCAATGGCAGTGTCAAAGGAGATGTTTGAAAGGTAGATTCAACAGGCAACAGATTGGATATGGAGGGTGAGAGAGAGTGAAGAGTTGAGGAGGACACCTAGGTTGTGACCTGTTTGACTGGGAGGATGGTGGTACCCTTAGCAGCAGCAGGGAAGTTAGGAAGGGAGGAGGGCTTTGGGGAAAGACAATGGGTTCCATTTTGGATTTATTGATTTTAAGATGTCTACAGAACATCCAGTTTGAGAAGTTAAGGGCAGCTGGAGATGTGAGACTGGAGGTCAGGAGAGAGGTTAGAGCTGGATAAGTAGATGTAAAAATCATCTGCATAGTGATAATCATTGAATCCTCATTCATTTAACAATGATTAAATTATCAAATTATCCCTGAATATCCACTGAGTAGAATTTGGATGGATAAAAATTATTTATTTATGGAAATATTCATCACTTTATAATAACCAGTATACAAAAAAACCTAATACCTAATTTAAATGGAAAAAAATTACAAAGATATTCTATTAAATAAGCAGAGAAGGTCAACCTTCAAGGTTGATAGACTTTGCTTATTGAACCAAAAGAAAGAAAATTTCAGACTGGAATCTGACACACAAAAATTCTACCTCCTCTCTCTTGTAATTCAATCTGGGTACCATTAGTAATAGAGCTCTGGTTAATCTTAATTGTCATGATGATATAAGGAGAAATGATATTTAAGGTAACCAGATCATGTGGGGCATATCATTAGGCACCATTGTTAAGGCAGAGGATGAAGTGTAACAAGAATGAAACAAGTCAGGCATCCGGTCTCAAAACTTCCTGTAGCTAGCATAAGGTTATTTTACTCTACATATTATCAAATTCTGAACTAAAAAGTACAGAGTAACTCTATTTTGTCCTGTGATATATGTATGTGATATGGTGTATATGTTTGTCTTTTTATATCCATATTTGATAGCTAAAAAGGGAGAGGCCCCAGGGGCTCTATAGTATGCAATTAATATTTTGGCCAGAAAATCAGCAGATTGTTTCAGTATGGTTATGTGTGATGACATCATATTCCAGTAAAATTATAATGAACAGAAATTTTGTTTGTCTCTGTGGCAAACCAAAACGAGTTTTGTAATTGTCAACAGACCTTAGTGATTATAATGGCGCCCACTTACATCACTGTAGTTAAGGGCCTGTCAGCATTCCAGTTACGAACCCCGATTTTCAGGGGTTTATAATTGATTGTAAACATTTGCTTTGCGTTGGAACTTGGCATATAAGACCTCAGTTCAGGAGAAAATTTCTGATTTTTCCTGAAATCTTCTGATATTCTTTTTTTAGATAATGTTTTATTTTTTCCACCTACATGCAAAAATAATTTTTACCATTCATTTTTTAAAATTGAGTTTAAAATTTTCTCCTTTCCTCCCTCTCCTTCCCCCGCCCTGAAATGATAAGCAATTTGATATAGGTTATACATGAGCTATCATGCAAAACATTTCTATATTAGTCATGTCGTGAAAGAAAACACAGACAAAAAAACCCCATAAAAATAAAGTGAAGAATAGTATGCTTTGATGTGCATTCAGACTCTATCAGTTCTTTCTCTGGAAGTGGATAGCATTTTTCATCAATAAGTCCTTTGGAATTGTCTTGGATCATTGTATTGCTGAGAATAGCTAAGTCATTCACAGTTGATCTCCTGATATTCTTTATACTGCTTTTCCCACTTCATTGATTATATACATTGATTATATACAATCTTCATTGATTATATACATCAGCCAACTGGCACCATGCCCTTTGTGGCACCCACAACTTTAATTTCTCAAAGATGAGAATTCCTTGACATGAAACTATATAGAATGACTTGAAGAATATTGATATTAAAAATATGAGACTTTGCTTCAGGGATAAACTTGGGTTCATCAGAAACATTTCCTTAGTGTGTTCCAGTATGTTCTTTTACTCCTGTTCAATTCTGGGCCAACTCATTGTATATCTACAATGAATGCCCAAGATATACGTACTGATATTTATGAGGTTTATGGGATTCCAGACCAACTGCATATCAGTCTAGACAATCTATATTTTTCACCCACTTTTTTCCCCATGTGTATAATTAATATTTATGTATTGCATTTAGGAGGTTCTGTAGGGCGCTGGGGCTTGATGAAAACAGCACAGAGCCATTTGAAAACAGGAGCACTTGGAGGATTTCACTATTAATAGGAAGTCCTTCTTCCATTTGGATTCAGTGTTGGACATCCTTCATGACGTGATCAAATCTTTGACACATTTGGCAAGCTTTTTTATGCCTTGTGTGATATTAATAATCAGAAGATCATCAACCAAATTTATCTCTATTTCTACATCTTCAAAGAAATCTCATATGATTGTGATATATGCATATGGGAGATACTTTGTTGAAACCTTTAAGACAATATTTTACTCTACTACAGAATCAATTTATTTATTTCACTTTACTAGTCACAGTTGTTTCCTGTATTCACTACTCCTTCGATCAGTTACTTATGTCACAGGATTGTTTTGAGGATCAAGTAGGATAATGTATTCAAAGTGCTTAGGAAATTTTAGAGTGTTATACAAATGTTAGTTATGATTATCAGTAGTAGTATTAATTGTATGACTGTGAAGATGTGCTTTGTTATAGAATGTCATTTATAATTTTATATTATGAAAAATAGTGAATTTTGTTCATTTTCAACCTGAATTCTTTGCTCTGTTTGATATTATTGACCATCCTTTCTTTCTTGAAGCTCTCTTTTATTTTGTTTTCCATGACATTGTTATTTCTTTCCTAACTCTGCAGTCACCCTTTAATTTTTCTCCATTTCCTTTTCTTTCCACCCCTGCCCTCACTAATCATCAATAATCCTCTATTCTCAGTCTTCGTTTTTTATTGTTCATTTGTTTCAGTTGTGTCTGACTCTTTGTGACCTCATTTGGAGTTTTCTTGGCAAAGATACTGGAGTGTTTTGCCATTTCCTTCTCCAGCTCATTTTACAAATGAGGAAACTGAGGCAAACAAGGTTAAGTGACTTGCTCAGGGTCACACAGATAGGAAGTTTCTGAGGTCAGATTTAAACTCAGGAAGATTCATCTTCCTGACCCCCTCCAGGCCTGGCACTCTATCCACTGTCTCCCACCCCGACCCTTAGTCCTAAGTACTCTGTTATTTTCCTATATCTCTCAGTTAATTAATCAACCAACCAATAAGTATGTAATGCTAGGTGTATCCTTCCCTACAAATTCTAATGTGCTTGTAGAATTTCAACAATTTCTTCTAAAATTTGCATTTCTAGTCCCAACATACATTTCTGTTCTTCCATATGACTTTCAAATCTGACCTCAGACACTTACTACCTGTGTGACCTTGGGCAAGTCAGTTACTCTGTTTGCCTTAGTTCCTCATCTATCTGTAAAATGAGCTGGAGAAGGAAGTGACAAACCACTCTAGTATCTTTGCCAAGAAAACCCTAAATGGGGTCACAAAGAGTTGGACACAACTGAAACAAAGGAACGACAGATCTTTCATGAGATTCAGTATACTCACCTCATGTGAATTTGCCTTCATTTTGGATTGCATTATAACAAGTCTTGATCTCAGATTTATTGACAGTATATTATGTCATGTACTCTAGGTTAAATCCTTTTATCTGATCCACTGTCAATTCTATCTTTGCAACAATCTTTCATATGAGAGATCTCTTATGTACATCTCTCTTCTTCTCCAACATTGTTACCACCGTTGTACGTGCCCTCATCATCTTACACCTAGGCTATCTAGCCTGCTAGTTGGTCTCCCTATCTCAAATTTCTCCCTTTTCCATTCCATCCTCCATTTAATTGCCAATTTATCTCTCGAATGCACAAGTCTGACCATGTCACACTGCCCTCTCCTCAACCCAAAAAATTCCAGTGACTCCTCTCTCTATCACCTCCAGAAATAAAAAAAATTCTTTAGCTTTTAAAGAGTTTCACAACCTTGTTCCCTCCTACCTTTCTAGTCTCTCTACACCTTATTCTTCTTTCCCTCCACATACTTTGTTATCTAGGAACACTGGTATTTTTGCTATTTCTCACATAAGCACTCCATTTCATTCCTCATGCCTAGAATAGTCTTCCTCCTCATCTCCATCTCCAGCTTCTCTGGCTTCCTGGAAGTTCCAGCTAAAATCCCATTTTCTACAAGAAGCCTTTCCTAATCCCTCTTAATGTTATTGCCTTCCTCTCTTGATTATCTCCAATTTATCCTGTATAAAGCTTGTTTGTACAGAAATGCTCATTGACTATTCCTCTATTGATTATCTCCAATTTATAAAACTTGTTTGTGTATCTGATTAAACTGTTTTTTCTACTTATTTTTTTATTTTTTTTTTGAGGCAATTGGGGTTAAGTGACTTGCCCAGGGTCACACAGCTAGTAAGTGTCAAGTATCTGAGGCCAGATTTGAACTCAGGTCCTCCTGACTCCAGGAACAGTGCTCTATCCATTGAGCCACCTGGCTGCCCCCCTACTTGTTTTTCATAACTAAAATACTGACCAAAGCAGAGTAGAAAATGGTCAAAGACAAGAACTTACTTTGTTGGTTATTCTGAGTATGGTCTGTAATTTTCAATTCAATTCAGTAAACATTTATTATGTACTTACTATGTGCCAAGCACTGGGCTAAGTGTTGGGGATACACATAAGAAAAAGAAGGATAGTCTGTGCCCTAAAGGAGCTTATAACACAATGGAAGAAGACAACATATTAAAGAATCTGAAAAGGGGAGGAACTTGAGGGAGGACCGTGAAAGGACATGATGTTCATGGAATCAGAACCAAGCAAAACTGGTGATAGAAAATGGAGAGTTACCTGGGGTAACTTATTTCCCAAATTAAGCTTGTGTAAAACCTGAATTCAACATATTAGTGGGTGGGTTTTTTAAAAAATGTATATTTTCACCAAAGTGTTTCTTCGATGCTTTCTAGAGCTACCTTCAAGTTCTTGAGGTCTATGACAGCAGAGTAAAAGTTCTAGTACTTCCTATCTATCTTGAAATGTTGAGCATGGTCCTCACGATTGACTTTATTTATGTAGTGTCTGAGTACCAACCTAATTAAACTTGTCAGGACTTAATCATTTTCGGCACAAGGTGATGAATTTGTTTGGGGATGTCAATAATTGGAACTCTAGAACCAGACCTCCACATTTTAGCCACCATTTCTAAACCACACCATCCCTGCTTCCTCCTCTTCCTAGCTCTCCTTTTTGTACTGTCTTCCCTCATTAGAATGCAAGCTCCTTGGGGTCAGGTACTGTCTTGATTTCTTGTTTTTGTATATCCTCTACTTAGTACAGTGCCTGGCACATACTAGATTCTTAATAAGTGCTTTATCATTCAATCATTAGCATTCATCATTAAAGACCATCCATTAAGTCAGAGAGGGGTTGAAGAACCTCAAGTCTGTTCTACATGAAGACTGGTATGTTAATGTAGAGAAGAGAAGATCCTGTGTGTAACACTGAAAGATAATACAGGTATTAATATCCTGATTTTATAGATGATGAAAGGGAAACTCAGAGTGGTGAAGTTATAATTAATTTGGATGGTTTCAAAGTCCCTAAATTATTAAAGACTTAACCACGTAGAAAGACAATGGAACCTTTGTATTCTATGCTTGCCTGTCTGTCTTTCCCTGCCTCTTTCCCCTGAAACTTCTCCCCTTCATTCCCAGTGATTATTTAAGCAGTAATCAAATTTGAAATGCACTGCCAACTTGAAATTGACAGGAATAAAATCTATCTCAATTCTTCTGCTCCCTCTATACATGCACGCACATACATGCACAATTCTGAGAATATTCCTTCTCTAGTTTAAGGACTGAAATATCATCTCAGTGCTGGGAATATTCCCCATCTGCCTAAAGACTGGTATTCTCAGAAGATTCCCCAGTTACTTTAGCTATAGGACAGAACACTAATAATGAGGCCCCTATCCTGCTCTGTCAGCTCAGTTAAGTGAAGAAAAAGGACAAGAGATGTGATGGTACTATTATATTCTGCTGTGCTCAGACCACATCTGCAGTATTGTCTTCAAATCTGGGCACCTTAACTTGGGGAAGAACATTGATGAACTGGAGAATATTCAGGTGAGATAAAGCAGAATGGTCAAGAGTTTGGGTTGAGAATCAACTGAAGAAACTGTTTAGTGTTTGGCTTTTTATTATGAATGTAACAAACACCAAAAAAAGAGAACATTTCCATATACAAAGTATAACAGAAAAACAGTGTCATATGTGAAACCATGAATCTTTACTATGTACAATTTTTTTTTTTGGCGAGGGAATTGGGGTTAAGTGACTTGCTCAGGGTCACACAGCTAGTGAGTATCGTGTGTCTGAGGCTGGATTTGAACTCAGGTCCTCTGAACTCCAGGCCTGGTGCTCTATCCACTGTGCCATATAGCTGCCATGTAGTTAAAAAACTATATTAAAAACTCAGTGTGTTGCTTTTAGAAGTATCCTACATTTCTGTATTTTTATCTTCCTTCTCCTTTCTGTGTTTTAAAATATGCTTCAGTGGCTCTCCTATTTTTCTTTTCTTTTCTTTCTTTCTTTCTTTTTTTTTTTTTTGGCAACACTGTTGATAGCTTTCCATGCTCCCATCTCCCCATTAAAAAGAAAGAGAGAGAAATATACTTCCTGTAACAAACAAGCATAATCAAGCAAAACAAATTCACACATTTTTAATTTCCCAAAATGTATATGTCATTTTGTAATATCACCTCTCTTTCAGTGTGTCATGATTCATCATCTAGCCCATGGAACTGTAGCTTGTTATGTCATTGATCAAAATTAAGTCTTTCAAAGTTGCTTTTTTTTTTTAAAAAATAGTATTGTTACTGTATAAATTGTTCTCTGGGTTCTGCCCACTTTACTCTGTACTGGTATGTAAGAGGCCTCATATCTTTCTCTCCCTTTTGTCATTTCATATGGCACAATAATATTCCATTATAATTCATGTTAAACCATAATTTATTCAGCTCTTTCCCCAGTTAATGGATATCATTCTTATTTTCACAAAAAGGACTATTATAAATATTTTCCCTTGTCCTTTGATCTCTTTGGGGGTATAGAATTACTACTGTTATTGTAATGATCAAAGGAGGGTCTACAGTTTAGTAACTTTTTGAAAATATTTCCAAATTGCTTTCCAGAATGGCTGGGCCAATTTACAGTTCCATCAGTGATGTACTGGTATGCCTGTCTTCCAGCAGCCCTCCAGTAATTGTCATTTTACTTTTTTATCATCTTCACCAATCTGATAGGTGGAATATAAAAGTTGTTTTTAAATTTCATTCCTTTAATTATTTGTGATTTGGAAAATTTTAAAACTATGGCTGTTCATCTTCAAGTATTTGAAGAGCTATTGCATGGAAGAGGAATTAGGTTTGATCTTGTTGTCACAGAGGACATGACTAGGAGCATTGAGTAGCATTGCAAAGAAAAAAATTTACACTCAACCATTATGAAGACTGCTATTGCCCCTGTCTTGTCTGTAACATAGACACAAAGTATTTAAAGACTCTGAAATTCACTTCACTATATAGGCGATTTTTAATTATTTGTAGTAATGAAAGGGATGAGAGAAAATCACAGAGGCAAATTTTTTAAAAAATGGTTTTTTGAGTGTTGAACCTTTCTTCAATGTCATAAGCTTTTATGACATTGAACTTTCCTAGTTTTTCTTTCTATGTCTTCTAGCGCTCTATAAAATTTCAATTTTATTCATTTCAGTAATATTTATTAAGCACCTCCTATCTTCAAACACTTTGCCATGCTATCTCTATTCAAAACCAGATTTTCAAGCTCATGATTAGTGTTCTTTCTGCTAAATCATGCTGCTTCGCTAAGCGTGAGGTAGAGGGATTAGAAAAATATGACTCCTGGCTGACTCACGCAGAAATGAGGAAATTAAAACAATAAGGTTGTGCAGAGTCACATCAAATCAAGACAACAAACATTTATTAAACATTTACTATGTGCCAGGCACTGTGTTAAATGCTGGGTATACAACAAAAGGCAAAAATGGTACCTACCTTCAGAGAGTTCACATCCTAATGGGGAAGACCCCATGTAAACAACTGTGCATACAAGATATATAGAGGGTAAATTGGAGTAACCTTAGAGTCTCATCTGCATAGAGATGGTAATTGAATCCATAGGAGGTGATCACCGTAGGAGATCACCAAGTAAAATAATATAAAGGGAGGAAAGAGGAACCAGTACAGATCCCTGGAGCACATCCATGGTTAGAGGGTAGTTTGAAATTGAGCAAAGGAGAATGAGAAATACTTGAGATAAATAGAAGAACCAGGAAAGAGCAGTATCATGAAAACCTAGAAAGAAGAGAGTATCAAAGAAAAGAGGGTGATCAACAGGGTCAAAGATTACAGAGAAGGAAAGAAAAATGAGGACTAAGAAAAGGCCATTAGATTGACATCTAAGAGATCATTAATAACTCTGGAGAGAGTAGTTTTGGTTGAATGATGAGGTTGGAAGCGAGACTACAGATGGTTGAAGAAGAGAGTGAAAGGAAAAGAAGTGGGGGCATTGATTATAGGCTTTCTTAAGGAGTCTGGCCATGGACAGCAGAACTAATGTAGGACTATAGCTAGATAGGATGGATGGTTCAAGTGAAGGATTGTGTGTGTGTTTGAGGGGAGAAATGGTTGTTTTTGTTGGCAGCAGAGAAGCAGCCAGTAGGCAGAGAGATTGAAGATTAGTGAGAGAGTGGGCATGATGGAGGAAGCAAAGTATGGTAGAGGACAGGATGGAATGAGATCACTTGTGCATGTCATATGAGACAAGGGTGAAGGAGGAGATAGTGGTGGAAGGCGTGTGAGAGATATGAGCAGGAGGGGAAAAGAAGGGCTCTCACCAAATGGCTTGAATTTTTTTTTTGTGTAATATGAAGCAAGGTTCTTAGCTGGGAGTGTGGGGGAGGAGGAATCTTCTCCTCCATAGGAGGTTTGAGAAAAGATGAAAAGGTTTGGAAGAGCCACTGTAGTGAGTGAGATAGTGAATAGATTAGAGAGGTGTAGAAGGATTGCTCTGCCACTCTGTAGGTCCAAATGAGATTATGTAACATAAATCTGTAATGAACCCAGTCAGCAGAGTTTCCTGATTTTTTCTATCTTCATGTGAGTAGGAGTGAAGGTGGTGGATGATGGGAGTAATCTAAGGCTGGGCTTTGGTAGGACAAGATTAGTGATAGGATAAGGATTATTAATTTGCAGTGGATTCAAGAGAAGATGATTGTGTGGAGTTGAACTCGTTTACCTCAGTCAGATAGGGAAGGGAGATGATAACCTAGGAAAGAATGAAAAGTTTGAGGGATTGGAGGTCATAATGAAGATGAAGAATGTGGTTAAGGGTTATAAGGCAAAGGGAAAAATGAACTGATAGAAGATTGTGATCAGATAAAGAGATTTCAGAGTTCATGTACATGAAAGTAGAACCCTTGTGAGTGATGGTAAGATCTAGAATATGACCATCTCTGTGTATAGCTGAGGTACAGCAAAGGAGTAAGTCATGAGATGTGACTAAGATAAGGAAGTTATGATCCCTAGAAGTAGCAATGAGAAGTAAGGGTTATTTCTACCTTCTCCCCACCATGAGAAATAAGTGTATGAATGAAAGCACAATCTGTGCTGGAAAGGGTGGCCAAGAATGCCATGTCATCATAGGAATGTATCTCAATGGTTCAAGAAATTGGAAGGAGTGAGAAAGGAAAAGTTTAAGCAAATTTATGGGGACAATAGATCTTGAGTGGGAAGTTGTAGGGGTTACTTGAGGGGGATGGGAACAAGGGAGCAGGCAGCAGGAGATAAGGGAACAGGGTTTGTACAGTGACAGATGGGAGTTCACAATCACTGAAGTCATTCAGAAGATGGCGTTATTTTATGGGGTGATAAGTTTGAGATGCTGGAAGGACAGGAAAAATGTAAAAGACCAAATTGAAATTCATAGGCTTATAGAATCCAGAATTATAAAGGACCTTTTACATCATTAGTTCAGTTCTTTCATTTTACAAATGTGGAAACTGAGGCCAAGAGAAGTTAAATTGTTTTTTTAAGCTCACAGGAATAGTTTGACTCCAAATGCAATGCACTTTCCAGTGTTTCACACTGTCTCTCTTAAAAGTTAATAGGGATGAAGTTACATACTTGGTTATTATCCATGTCTAAGTGATATTTGAAGGCACGGGAGTGTATGTGATCATCAGAACAGAGAACATAGAGAGAAGGAAAGAAATATCAAAATTTAGGGTGAGGAAGAACTAGCAATAATGTCATGTAGTAGAAAGCATTGTGGATTTACAGGCAGAGGCAGAATGAAGCAATGAAAAGTAATCACAAGATTGCTGATGTGCGTCAGTACAATGTTTTTTCATAGTGCAGTGATGACTCTGGGTTCTCGAAGGCTCTGCCAGCAGAACACAAACACTGTCAGGTCTTACTAAACTGGAAAGACTTTGATTCCAGGCTTAGTGAGGTAAGTGTGCTTTTTGTCCAAGGCATGCTAGCTAAGTTCAGAGAAGTTCATCTGATATGGTTAGCCATTAAGTGACGAATGTTTTTTTGGTCACAGCAATTAAGAGAAATTTTGCTAAGATGTGACAGAGTTGTAGTCTGCATCAGTAGAGACAATATATTCCCATTGATAAAAAAAATCTGAATCTTTGAAGTTTTGATAAGTGTGGCAACCTAATATAACCTGAAGACTTTTCGCTAACTCTCTTCTACAAATAGTGAGTCTAATGAACCTAAGCAGCAACATTGAATTATATTGATTGTAATACTATGGCATTAACATATTGGCTAAAATCCATTATGATAAAATGGCCGACATTTAAGAGATATGTGGTTTACCTTTAACTCTAAGTTATTTATTTTTAGCTGTTTACTTATACTTGAGTGAAAATTATTTAAAATAAGTTTCTTATTTTTTGTATATGATTTTTCTATGATATAGTAAAAATATAAGGTAGAGATAATGCTTTTATTTTTTAGTCATACCAATACCTACTTAGAGATAAAGTTTTTATAGTGACTGAGACCACATTGTACACTTTATGTAATTTAAAACAAAACACATTTTTAATTTTTATGGAGTGTTTTTTCCCCACAGTAATAATATTTGCTCTTTCCCATTCTAGGTATCATTGTCCAGTGCCTAAGGTTTTTTATGTCCAACTAACTGTTGGAAACAATGAGTTCTTTGGGGAAGGAAAGACTCGTCAGGCTGCAAGACATAATGCTGCAACAAAGGCTCTCCAAGCTCTCCAGAATGAACCTATCCCAGAGAAATTACCTCAGGTGCCATTGCTTCTAATACTCAAATGAACATGCAATTTCATTGACATGGGTCCTCCCTCCAAAAATGCAGATTGCAACTCATCTAGATCTGCTTATACTGTGTGACTCCTATCTATGCCCTTTTACAAATTCACCAAGGGGGTTGTGTAGGAAGACATCCACCCAATGTAGATTGGTTCATTTTCTCATGACAACTTGAGGATACCAGTACAATATGGAGACTATGCTATCATTATTTTTTGCTCTGATTATTTGAATAGGCCTTATACTTCCCTGCCCCCATATCTTTAGTTAGATATGATATTTAGTATTTATCTCCTTAATTTCTCATTTCTACTCTTTTGCAGCCTGCTCACATATGTCTTACATTTCTCCATTGCCCTTTGGGAAATTTTCAGTTTTAATTCTTCTAAGACTTGTGTCCCATGACTTGCCCCATATGACAACACAAGAGAATTTCAGTGTTAAAAGATGGCCCTTTATTTTGGGGAAAAGCTTGGGGTCATCTTAATAAAAATAACAGTGGTAATAGCAGCTCATATTTATACTATGCAAAACCCTGCAAAGCAAGTAGAAGTTTCATAGTTAAAGTGTAACAAAGGAAGGTTATAGCATTTAATCCTTTCTTTTAGTCCCTTGGTTTCTTTCTCTCAGTAGTTAAATTGTTAAGGAGGCAAACACATTCTGCTTGATGACTATGTATCATTTTTGCATAAAAGGAAAAAGTAAATTTTTCTTGATATGGTTAGAGACAAATATGATAGTTCAATTTGACATCGCTCTAGGGCTGCCCTTCTATTCCTCTGCTGTACCATGGTTTACAGCCAGGATTGCCCTTCAATTCTGATGAAACTATAGAATGGGGTTCTGAGTATCATTTTCCTGATCTTACATAGTAGCTGAGGATGCTTTGTGAGTCTTCTATGAACTTCTAAGCCCAAGATTTTGGTACTGAGACCCAGCAGTTTTTGCAATGACAGCAGGGAAATGGACAAGAATGAAGGAATAACATTAATTAATTTGCCAAGCATTTGTGGAATACTTACTGTAGATGTTGCACTATATTTGACAGAAGAGTAAGCATCATATTAGGGAATGGGTAGAGGAGAAGGGAATGCTCATTTATCAGGTGCCAGACACTGTGCTAAATGCTTTACAAATATTGTCTCATTTGATCCTCACAACAACCCTGTGAGATAGGTGCTATTATGATTCTCACTTTATAGTTGAGGAAACTGAGGCAAAGAGAGGTTAAGTGACTTGCCCAGGGTCACATAGTCATTAAGTGTCTGAGGCTGGGTTTGAACTCAGGTCTTCTTGACTCCAGCCCTAGGGCCTTATCCACTGTGCCACCTAACTGACAATGTTAGAAGATTGGTATGGTTATATATAGATTGAGGGCAGTAGAAATGGGGACAAAGTTGGATATGATAACAGTTATTATTATAACTGTTATCATATCCAACCTTGTTTTTTCTTATAACTCACATTTGCGTTAAAATTTTCAATTTTCAGAATGCTTGTCCTACAATCACACTGTGAGATAGGCAGAATAAATAACATTCTTCCCGTTTTGCATATGAAGACACTGAGGCTCAGAGAGGTAAAGTGACTTGCCCACTCTCATACTACTATTAAGTGGTATAGCTGGTACTCAAACCCAGGACTTGTGACTGAATTTTAGTTATCTTTTTACTACTGCTCCTATAAGTGGGATATTTAATCCCTAGATATTTAATGACAACATGGTATAACAGATCAGTAACATTGGATTTAGAGTTGAAGGACCTCTGTTTAAATCCCGTCTTTGTTACTTCCTACCTGAGTGGCTTTGAACCAGTCATTTAAGATTTTTTAATGTCTTATTTGAATTTCATGTTCCTCCTGCAAAATGAGGCAATTGTTCATATTAACCCAAAAATCCTTTCCAGGAATAGATCTTATGATTCCAGTTCTAATTGGGAAAAAATATTTTCCTTATGTTGATCTAAATTTATTCCCCTATTATTTCTCCTCATTGTTTCTAGTTTTGCCCTCTGAAGCCAAGGAGGAAAAAAAATCAATTCTTCTTGATAAGATAAATGATGATCCTCTAAATATTTGAAGAGAGCTCTCCTATCCCCCCTAATTTTTTCTTTTCTCCAGGCTAACCAGCACAACAGATCCTAAGTTGGAGCTTTGTGCTTTAGATATTTGTGTAAGTAGGTACAGGGAAAGAAAATTAAGTTGGGGCTGTGGTATCTTCCAGGGCTGGCCATTCTCATAGTACCTAGAATGTATTAATAAATGGTATCAACACATGTATTTAGACTCATTCATTATTTTGTCTAAGAAGCCAATAAATGCTTGTTGAATTGGGTTAATTAGAAAGCATGAAACTATATACTGAAAGAGCTACAGATGGTCTTTTTCTGATTTCAGTGTCAGTTAAGTTTGACTGCCTTGGATACATATGGATGAATTTTGTTTATAGCATTAATATGATAAAAATAATTTTATAGTTATCCTTTTCCATTATATTTTTTCAAAGATATCCCACAGTTTTGATAGGAGTACAAATTTACAAAAAAAATTCCATTCTGGTTGATTTCTATCAAAGCAATTTCCTTGTCTTCTATTACTCAGCCTGATGTTATAAATAAGAAGCAAAGTTCCGTGATAATTGAGTATTAGATGATACAAATTTTCTCATTTTTCATGATCTAGAATGGAGAATCAGGAAAAGAAATAGAAGAAGAAAAAGATGCAAACAAATCTGAGATCAGCTTAGTTTTTGAAATTGGATTGAAACGTAACATGCCTGTTATTTTTGAGGTATGTACTCAATAGAGATTTTCCTGTTTTTTTTCCTCTGCTCCTCAATCACTGAAAATAAATTACCTAGTGAAAATAAATCATAATTTAGTAATCTGAAAGAGTCAATGTGCCTTCCTAATCTTATGAACCTATAAGCATTTGATCTTCTACTAAAGCCCTAGTCCATGATTTCTTTAATGAATGAAGGTGACTTGGTATTCTCCAAAACTATACTTGTGGAACAAATACCCTGGTAGGTATATGAAGCTGGAGAGACTTAATGTATAGGCCCAACAACAGATTATGTATCTGTTGTTAGGGGACCAACTTAGCTAAATATGGAGAGGCTTATCACTATGGGGTTGGCCATTGAATGATGAATTTTTGACTGCTGTAACTCATTATAATTGTTTCCTAAGAGTGTTCTCTGTAGTGGTGGAGAGAGTACTTTTACCAGTGAAAACATGAATCATTGCATATTGAAGAATAAACATAAACAGTATGTCCTATTTTAAATTAATAGGTCATTAAGGAAAGTGGACCTCCACATATGAAGAGCTTTGTTACCCGGGTGTCCGTAGGAGAGTTCTCTGCAGAAGGAGAGGGAAATAGCAAAAAACTCTCCAAAAAACGTGCTGCAAGCTCTGTGTTACAGGAACTAAGAAAGCTTCCACCTCTTCCTGTGATTGAAAAGCCAAAATTATATTTTAGAAAACGTCCTAAAACAATATTAAAGGTAAGACATATGCATGTGAGAGGGACTAAATTGTTAAAAAATGTTAAAGTACCTTTGAGATTAGGTAATGCTAGAAGATGGGCACCTATCTTAACTCATGTGTAATATCTAGGGAAGGATATGCATATCAAAAGTCCAGTATGCTGTGTCCCCAATGTACATAGTACAAACTAAAAGGACTTACTAAAACACACATACAAATACACATAAAAAACTACACCTGCAAAGCTTTGAAGAGGGCTATGTACTTGGGAGATGATCTATACTTAATGTAATTGTACTTCCATTGCTTAAAATAGGATCCTCATTTGTAATTCCTTTAGAACCAGTTTATTTGTCAAAAAAGGAACTCAGTCTCAATTCTTATTCATCATGCCTCCATTTTGACAAAAAAAATTTTTTTATCCTGCTGAACAATCCACCTCTACTTAGTCTTGTCTCTAAGTGATATTTGGTTATTTCACAAAACTCAAACACCTTTTTAAAAACCTAAGATTTGTTATTATAAAGAATATTCAAAAAGTGTTTTGCAGGTTCTGAGGACACTTGTACATTTGTTTTATATAAATTACATTTCCCGGTGTATCATTTTCTCCTTTCCCTTCCTGGAGAGCTATTCCTTATAAAAAAGAGTAAATATGAGGGGAAAAGAAGTTCAGCAAAACTAACAAACACCCTGTAAAAAATCTGACATTAAGTGCAGTGTTCTCCACCACCCCAATTCATTGTCCCTCACCCTCTTCAAGGAAGGGGTGGAGGTGTCTACTGTCTCTTCATTCTAACAGTATTTTAGAAATTGTAAACAATTAATACATGCTTTTAAATTCATTCATTTTTTTAGGACCATAATTTTGTAATCTTCAGTTCTGATTGTTTTATTGTTTCTGATCTTTTCATTTACACCTGCAGTCATTGTATATGCTATTTTGTTGCTTCTGTTTACTCTGTGTAATTTCATGCAAGTTTTACTAAGCTTCTTTGTTAATCACATTCATTGTTTCTTACAGCATAGTTATATCCAATGCCACAGCTTGTTTAGCCATTTCCCAATTGATGGGCATCTATATTCTTTCCAGTTCTGTGCTTCAACAAAAAGTTTTGGTGTAAATATTTTGGTGTGTATGAGACTTTTACTTTTTTTTTTTAACCATTGAATCTCTGGATCATAGAATATGAACATCTTAGTCACTATCTTTACTTAATTCCAAATTGCTTTCCTGAATGGTTGGATCAATTCACAGTTCTATGAATAGTATAGTGGCATTCCTGTCTTTCTATGTCTCTTCCAACATTGACTATTTTCATTTGTGTTATCTTTGTCGGTTTTATTATCTTTGTCTATATGCTAAGGATAAGTTGAAACATCTTTTTCAACTTATCATTCTTTTGTTTGAATCATTCTTTTGCATGGTTGTAAGTAGTTCTCAATTCTTTTGAGAATGGTTTGTTTTGTAGCAGTTGCTACACTCTTTTCCTTTCCCCATCTTGAGGCTTTGGTTAACCAGTTCAATGCTATACTATCCTCTTCTTTTTAGCCATTTACCCCCTTATATTGTTGATAATGTCCCAACAAGTCTTAACCTTGTATCACAGCCTTTGTTCCTACATGTGTGCTGTTGAATGAAGCTGGAGAAAGTCACAAAACCATGTTGACTGGATCTCCCAAAAATTTACATTACATATATATATCCTCAACTGGGACCTCACTCTATAAGGCAATCCTTTTATATCTTTTTAATTAACTCATTGGAATGTTCAAGGAGGACATCTCTGGTGTGAGGGCCTGCTGAGTTCTTTCCAGGACTGCTCATCCACCTTTGGTGTCCATCTGACATTCAACTCTCACCTATGGCTCCAAGAAACTGTAGCATGTTCAGTGACCATACCCTAGTAAAACCACCCTAGTACACAGGCTAAACCAGGTTGAGAGGCAACCAACAGCCCTCAAACCCATTGGTGAGATAGGTTGAAATCTACTCTAACTATGTGAAGACTTCTCTCACTAGAATAAGTCCTTCCAATGGCTGTGAAGGTGGTGGAAGCAGTCAGTGTGGAGCACTTAGAGCTTGATTACAGATGCCAAAGTCGTCTGCTGCATCCTGGGCCATCACCAGTTGTCTTGATTTTTGTCTTGCTGCAGGAATTGGATGACTCTGGAAGAGAGAGAGAGGCTGATAAATTTGTGCAACTCTGCCTCACTTAAATCCCATTCACATAAGAGTCTATGCCACCCCGTGATGTCATTGGTCCTTTTTGAAAATGAAGGACAAACAACAACAATTAACCCACTATCCCACTCACCGCAGCAGCTCTTTCAAACCTTTTGATTCTTCCTCAAACCTCTGATGGCTCTCCTTCCCCCCCCCTTTCAGCTGAAAACATTTTCTCATATTTTACTGAAAAATTTAAGCCTCTCTCTTCTCTTCTCTCCTGTTCTTACACCATCTAGATGCCTCTTGCCACTATCTCCGATTTCCCTCCTGCCTCATATGAAGGGATACTTTTCAAGGCAAACTCTTCTTCATGCACAAAGGACCCCATTCTATCCCATATTCTCTAACAGATTGCCCCCTCCACCATCACTATTCGCTCACTACTCTTCAATCTCTCCTTGTCTACTGGATATTTCCCTATTGTCTACAAATATGCCCATGTCTACCCCATAGTAAAAACAAAACAAAACAAAATGCTTCACTTGATTCATCTACCTCTGCCATTGTCCCATGTTTCTCCTGCTTTTTGCGACTAAATTCTACTATAGGTGCCTCTGCTACCTCTGTTTTTGTTCTTTTGACTCTCTACAGTCTGGCTTCTGACCTCATCATTCAACCAAAATATTCTCTTCAGTTTCTAATGATCTCTTAATCGACAAATCTAGTGACCTTTTTTCAGTCCTCATTCTTTTTTTTTTTAACGTTTTTGCAGCCTTTGACCCTCTCCATCAACTTCTTCTTCATGCTTTCTTCTCCCTAAGTTTTCAGGATACTACTCTTTTCTGGTTCTCCTATTTGTCGGATCTCTTCAATCTCCTTTATAGAATTTTCATCCAGGTCTCATCCCCTAACCATCAATGTCCCCCCACAACTCTGTTCTGTGCAGTCTTTTCTTCTCCCTCTATACTGTTTCACTTAGTGATCTCATAAAGTCCCCTTGATTAAATTATCATCTATGAGCTGATGATTCTCAGATCTACTTTTCCAATCCTAACCTCTTTGCTTGCTTCCAGTCTAATATCTCCAGCTGCCTATTAGACATCTTGAAGTGGATGTCCCATAAACATCTTAAACTCAACATGTTCCAAACTGAACTCATTATATTTTTCCCCAAATCCTTCCCTCCTCCAAACTTCCCTGTTGCTGTCAAGGACACCATCATCCCCCAAGCCTCCCAGGCTCACAAACTAGGTGTCATCCTTGTTTCTTCATTCTCTCTCACTCCCCATATCCAATCTGTTGTTAAAGCTTGTCAACTTTACCTTCATAACACCTCTCATATATACCCTCTTCTCCCCTCTGATACTGCCATGTCCCTCAGGTAGTCTTCCATCACCTTACACTTGGATTTTTGCAGTAGCCTTCTGACTGGTTTGCCTAGCCTAACTCTCCCTATTCTAGTCCATCCTCCACTTAGCCACCAAAGTGCTCAAGTCTGACCATGTTATCACCCTTCTCCTCCCACAATCCTACCTCCACTTAAGATACTGCAGTGGCTTCCTGTCATCTCCAGGATCAAATATAAAATCCTCTGTCATTCAAAGTCCTTCATCAACTCCCTGCCCTACCTTTCTACCCTTCCCCCATGTAATTCTTCAATGCAGTAACATTGGCTTCCTTGCTCTTCCTC
Organism: Vombatus ursinus; assembly: GCF_900497805.2. NCBI lineage: Eukaryota > Metazoa > Chordata > Mammalia > Diprotodontia > Vombatidae > Vombatus > Vombatus ursinus. The sequence continues at coordinate 95,994,838 of NW_020954590.1, read as the reverse complement.
AGGTAAGACATTACATTTCTTGACTGCAGGTAGTTTGACTCTCTGTTCCCCTCATATGACATGCTCTCCCTCCTCGTAGCTTCCTGGCTTCCTTGAAGTCCCAGCTAAAATCTTACCTTCTGTAGCAAGCCTTTCTTTATCTTCTTAATTTTAGTGCCTTCGTTCAGTTGATTATTCCCAATTTATCCTGGGTACAGCCTGTTTTTACAGTAAGTTGCAGGTTGTCTCCCTCATTAAAATTGTGAACTCCTTAAAGGCAAGGCCTGTTTTTTAAACTTCTCTTTGTCTCTTCAGCACTTAGTATAGTGTCTGCCACATACTAGGTGCCTACTGAATGTTTATTGACTGATTGGCTTTTTAACTTTTTTTTTTTTTTGTGGTGAGGCAATGGGGTGAAGTGACTTGCCCAGAGTCACATAGCTAATAAGTATCAAGTGTCTAAGGTCAGATTTGAACTCAGGTCTTCTTGAATCCAGTGCTGGTGCTCTATCCACTGCACCATCTAGCTGCTCCATGATTGGCTTTTTAAAAAAATCTGTTTGTTGCATTGATCTATTAGATGTATACTGCATCAAAGAGTATGCAGTTTAGTGAATTTTGGGACGTAGTTCTAAACTGATTTCCAGAATGACTATAAAAATTCACTGTTCCACTAATGGTTCATTAATATGTCTGTTCACGTAACCTCTTCAACATTTGTCAATTTTCTTTGTTTTTGTTAACTTTGTAAATATGATTTTTGTGAAGTGGAACTTAAAGTGTTGTTTAATTTGTTTTTCTTCTAACAATTAATTATTTGGGTCATTTTTTCTCCCATGTATCTGCTCATAATGTATGTGTTCTCCTTTGAGAACTTCTTTTTAATGTCCTTTGATCATTAATCAATTGGAGAATAGCTCATTCTTATAAATTAAATCTATTCTTTATACATTTTGGAAATGAAATCTTTACTTGAGAAAGATTTTTTTCTAGTTGTTTCCATATTAATTTTTGATACATTGGTTATATTTCTGTAAAACCTTTTAAATTTTATGTAGTTTATCTTCTGTGATCCACTTTTTCCCTTGTTTGCCAATGAACTGTTCCTCTCTCTGTAAATCTCAAAGGAAATTTCTTCCTTGTTCCTCTAACTTGTTTATGATATGACCTTTTATATCTAAATAACCTACTCATTTGGATCTTATATTTGTACATTGTGGGAGGCATTCTTTTATATCTAACTTCTGCTAGACTGCTTTCCAGTTTTCTCAGCAGTTTTTGTCAAATAATGAGTCCTTACCCTGAGTAGTTGATGTCTTCGGATTTACAGAACACTAGTACTAGGTTCATATGTTTCTATATATGTGTATATCATCTCTTTAGCTGATTAACTTCTCTACCTTTAAACTAGTAACAAATCATTTTGATGATTATGTCTGTGTTGTAGTTTGAAGTCTAATACTGCTAGACTCCCTTCCCACTTTATTTCATTATTTTCCTAGAGTTCTTGACCTTTTATTCTTTTGTAAGAATAATTAATTTTTTTTATTATTTTTAACTCTATAAAATGATTCTTAATAATTTGATTGGCTTGTCATTCAATAAATAAATAAATTTTGGTAGTATCTAAATTTTTAATATATTTATTGGGCCCATCCATAATTCATCAGTATTCTTTTGCTAGTCTTTCTTGATCTATCTCTAAATCCAACAGGTAAAGGTGCCTCCTTTGCTTTACTTCAGTATTTGTTGGGACAGCTTCTATTGTTTCTCCATTGCACATAATGCTAGTTTTTAGTTTTAGGTAGATCCTTTTTTTTATTGTATTAAAAAAAGGAGGGGCTTTCTAGTCTTATAATTTGAAGGGTTTTTAGTATAAATAAACATTTTACTTTATCAAAGTCTTTTTCTGTATATAATCACAGGTTTGGGGATGATTTCATTTTAAATTTGATTAATTATCTGCATTTTTCTCTTAATTTCAAACTCTATTTGAATTACTGGTAGATATCCAACTTATTCATAGTGAATGGTTTTTAAAAATAAAATGCTTTAGCCTTCTTGCCAGGATTTTATTTTTAAAAATTAATTTGATATTCTTTGATGATATTGATCCACAATTCTCTTTGCTATCTTTCTCTGGCATAGGTATTAGGAATATATTTGTCTATAAAATGAGCTTTATAAAGTGTCTTTCCCTTCAATGATTAAAATAATTTGTGTAATGTAGGTATTGATTATTCTTCAAAATTTTGGTAAGATTCTCTTGTACATACATCTGTAATAGAGTTTTTCCTTTTAGTTCTTTTATAGCTAATTCAATTTCTTTTTCTGAAACTGGATAATTTAAGATATATTTTTAATGGTCTATTAATTTGATTTTTGAATATTTATGTATATAATTCTCTATTTCTATTGAATCCTCAGTTTTGTTGTCATATAGCTATTTAGTAAGTTGAGATCATTCTTTTTATTTGGTCTCTCAAGATTTTATTTTATTAATTTTTTATTTATTAAATTGATTTTTCTTTTTAATCAGGTCAGTTAGAGCTTTATATTGATTTTTTAGTCTTTTAAAAGACTCATCTTTAAGTTCTCTGTCAGTATTTGTTTTCCATTTTTATCTATTTCATCTCCAGTTTTTAGCATTTATTCTTTTGTACTTGTTCTGGGTTTGTTAATTTAAATTTTTTTTAAAAATTGCATATTCAGTTAATCACCTATTTTTGTATTTTGGTACTAGGTGTACTTAGGGTAATTTTTTTCTTCTGAGGATGAGATTGTGACATTATACAAAACATTTCCATATTAACATGCTGCATGAAACATGTTGCAAAGAAAACAGAAGAAAACCAAGAAAAATAAAGAAAATGAAAAAAGTGTGCTTCAATCTGCATTCAAAGTTCATCAGTTCTCTGTCTGCAGATAGCTTTTTTTTAAAATCATGCAGCCTTTGGATTTATCTTGATCAGAGTTATTGGTTATTATTAATAACCAGTGATTTGGAGAGATCCAGAGTTCTTCCCCTTTTTCTAAGGTCCTCATTTCAAGGTTCAGCCTCTGAAAGACTGGCCTGATGATAGCAGTTAGTATTAACTTTCTCCTCAGCCTAAGTATTGCTATCCCACCCAACTTTATAAGGTTTAATTTAAGGTGAAACTCCAAACTGCTGTCTTCTGCTCAGGCTTGGGTTGGGGTTATAGATCCTTTGTCTAGATTTCCTTGAGGCTGGGAGTGATTTGGAAATAAATGACATGATCTAAGTTACATCCTCCAGCCCCCTCATTAGAATAGGTTCACCTCTCATTATAATATTCATTCTCTCAGTAATTGTTAGCCAATCAGAGTTTGATTGCTACCCCCAGGAACATCCACTCTTCCAAGGGTATATAAACTGTGAGCCCATCTCCATGAGGGGGTCTTTGGTCCAAGAGAGATGGCCAAATGGCTATTCCTTACTATGTCTCTTGAACTTTTAAAATGTCAGAATAGCAAAGTCTTTCATTGTTGATCATCCTTACAATACTGTGTACAATGTTCTCCTGGTTCTGCTCACTTCACTTTGCATGAGTTACTGTAAGTTTTTCCAGGTTTTTCTGAAACCATACTGCTTATCATTTCTTATAGCACAATAGTATTCCATCTCAATCATATACTGCAACTCTTTCTTTTAATTATTTACTTATTTCTCCCTCCTTTGTCCTTTCTTTTTCCTTTCTCTTAAGTGATTAGTTCAAATCACCTCCTCTCCAACTTTATTTATTAATTTCCTTTTTTATTGCATCTGTTTCTAAGGAGTTTTTCTTTTCTTTGTTCTCTTCATTAATTCTTTTCCCTTCCAGTCTGTTCTAAACTTTTATTCTCTAATTTGTTGTCTATACCTTCATTTACTCCTTAATCTTTCATTTCTTATGAGGTTAAAGCTTCTAAAATACCAGATTTGAGCTCTCCTAACTAATTTCTGTTATTGCCTATGTAGATCTTGCCTCATCACCCCCTTTTTTTCTGCTGTACCTTGTTTTTGGAAGTATGGATTAGTGAGGAAAACATAAGTTCTAGGATATTTGTTTTTCAAAAATTTGTCTTTATATTCATAGTACTAGGGCAGTAATTGCTGTTTATGTTACCATGGAAAGGCAAAAGAAAACACACATTGATTTTTTTCCCCCACTAAATTGTGATTACTTAGGACAGTCTTTACTTTGCCAAAGAGGAAGATATAGCAAAAAAATTATCAGGCAAAAACCTACTTTATTTACCTATCAATATATGCATAAAAACACTCCTTTGTTCATATGGAAGCCTGTTGATATCATAACTGTCTTTCAATATGCCAAATTGTTCAGTTATAAGACTTTGAATTGGTGAAGTTTATCCTACTTGAAAGTCCTTTTAGATGGACAGTAACCCCACAAGGAAATCTATTGCCAGAAAATCATCCTCTGATGACGAGTAGATACTTCTACATGTCATGAGACCACAACAAGGACCACAGAAATGAATTACATTTCCAATATATTTAAATTCTTTTTATATAGGAGTGGTATCACTTTTCAAGTATTATTCTAGGTTTGAAAAGCTATAATCAGCTGCGTATAAGAAATACCCATACCCTTATAGTATTTAAAATGTCCCCCAAAAGTTTGTAAATTAATTTGTCCTTGTAAAAGATATCATTAGATTTCTTAAAGTTAAGTTAATGTTTATAGATGGTTAAAAAAAAAAACAACCCTTATTCTGTGACAGCTAGGTGGCGCAGTGTACAGAGCACTGGCCTTGGAGTCAGGAGGACCTGAGTTCAAATTCGGCCTCAGACACATAACACTCACTAGCTGTGTGACTCTGGGCAAGTCACTTAACCCCATTGTCTAGCCAAAAACAAACAAACAAAAAAAAAACAACAACCAAAACCCTGATTCTTAGCATCATCTATCTCCCTTCCCATCATTTCACCATTGCTATTATAGATGCAAACTACTAAAATTGTAAACAGTAATGAAGAGGGACAGGTTTGGGGATCCACAGAGTTATTCTGATTAACTGAAACTATGGCAAGTTTGGAAATCTTATTGAATTTTACTGGTTGGAATTTTGGCGCTATTCCTGGGTTTGGGAACTCTTGGATTGTCTTCTCTCTGAGCCTGTCCTGGTACCTAACACTGACAGGAAAACTCAGATGTTACTAGAATCAACCTGCTCAACTTGGACACTTCCAGAATTTTGTGACTGGGCTGAGGTAAAGGATATGGGCTTCATGGGAATTCCCAGTTAAAATAGACATGTTGTTTTTACTGAATCCTACAGGATATGATGTATGGACCACTGAACATAATTAAGAATGTAGCAATATAGATTGAGATGATTAGCAATCTGAGGTTAATCTTGTTAGTCATTGGGCCACTGGAAAACTTATGGATCTAGTACTTTCCCTAGATTATTAGAAGAGTCCCCCTTTCACTACAACTCTTCCTCTTCTGACTTCATAGTAACTGACACACTAATACTTTTTCTCTCTTAAGTTTTTGGCATCAATGTGTGCATGAAGTTGGCACCTGAGGTAGAGAATACTCATATTTGGAAGGCACAATATAGATCACAGCAGAGCCTCATCACCCATCCTTTTGCCTCTGCTACTACTCCTGAGTATTTTCTTTTGACAACATTATGGCAGCAATAAAGATCAGATACTTCCCTATATTGTGCGTGCTGTAGGTATATAACATTCAATATTGATTTATGAGTAAATACTGTAGTTTCTTTTCTAGAATATTGACAGTGTAAGTCATTTGGCTTTGTGAGTTGGGGTTTCTTCATGCAAAATATGAACATTTAATTTCACATTATCTAAATTAAAGTTAAATTTTAAAATACGATGAAGTCAGCTTTCTGGGAGTAAAATTACTGATTTGTAATTTAAATGATTAGAAGTATAGGCATCACTTGACTATAGTTAATTGGATTATCTAGTCTTGTCTACCAACCTTTTCTTCCTTATTATATAACTGATTCTTAGCCTTAGGGTCAAGAGGATTGACTAGGCATAGAGAGGTTGAATATCTCAGTTTTCTTCCATGTGCTCACATTTTCTTACATCTCTCATTGCATTCCAAAATCAAATTATCTGTTTCTTAGCAGTACTTAAATTTTCTCAGATATATAGTTTGAGTCTTCAGAGATAATGTTGTTCTAAGTTGTATAACTCTACAACCTCATTGAGAGAATTTTTTCTTTAAAAAGTTGGGATTTTGTTTAGAGGAATAGATGATTGTTAAAAATCACTGCATCGTTTCCAAATTGTAATCCAATCCATTCTCTAATTCTTGCTTATTTTTGGGCCTAACATTGCTTATCTATTGTGCCCTTCCCAGATACATATCCTGTTGAAGTTCTCTGTGAGACATTTTCTTCATCTGTGAAATAAAGACTACTTAGAGTTGCTGAGACTTAAATGAGAAAAGTCTGTAAAGTACACTTGAAAGCACTGTATTATCAGTTGTTAACATTATCTATTATCTCACTGGACGGGCCATTCAACTATAGTGTGGACAAAAGCATTTTTTAACCATGTAGCTAATACTGAACAGGACTCAAAAACAGGAAGACCTGAGTTCAAGGCCTGCTTCTAATACTTGCTGGCTGAAAAACTCTGGGTACATCATTTAACTTCTCAGGGCTCAAGGCCTCTAGGCAACTCTTTAAGATCATAAGTTGCAGAGAAGGTGCTGACCTGCACTGATAGAAAGAATTTTATCATATGGGTGGGTACTCCTATACCAGTGAAACCAGAAGTCTACTGCCTATCACTATCTGGATTGGCTGATCTCTCTCTCTCTCTCTCTCTCTCTCTCTCTCTCTCTCTCTCTCAAAAAGCTTTTATAAAAGGACATATACTGAAAAGAAATAGCAAGAATGGAAGTACTTCTCCCCAACACTTGAGGGCTCTCCTATACCACCTCAGACTGTGAGGAGAGTGAGTTCAACCTTAAAGCATATTGTCTCTACCAAGTTCATTTCCAAGTACAGCGTAGTCAATGGATGACTTATTTCTCCAGTGCTATATAGCAAACAGACAGGCAGAGTTACATAGATTCAACAAGAAGCATTTTATAAATTTTATCAATGATTGCTGCTTTGTCCTAAACAAAGCCTTCCTTCATGCTAGAAATGGCCATCCCCAACCCAAAAGCAATAAGAAATGGAAAAATAAAACAAGGAAAATCAAGCTTCTTATCTCAGAAGGAAACTATGTTCCTACAGAGCTTTCCAGATCATGTAGAGCTTTTCCAGAAGAAATTTAGGACCTGGAATCGACTGGCAATCATTTCCTCTTCTCTAAGTAAGAACTCAAACTGATTTGGTTTGGTGCTAGCAAACCATATGTAGAGGAATGGTTGGGGCACTTTGCTTTCAACCTCTTCTGTTAAGGCCACTCTCATTCCCCCATGCTGATAGAGCAAGTTAATACTGTAAATATCCTCTGAATCCCTGAAACAACATAGGGCAACCCACATTTACTCCAGGGATTCCTGATACTGATAGGAAATCCAACTTAAGGTTTAGATGAACTTTCTAGGTATCCCTCCCTATATACCTCACCTCTAAATCCTCTAGATCCCTGCACCAACCTCGGACAGTCCAAGTTTTACCTCAGGGAATCCTTGAAACAGAGAAACTGAAAGTCTGGACAAACTATTTAGGTATCTGTTTCTATACAGAAACATTTGATATGATTTTGTTTAATTATGAATCTCATTGAGGCAGCCTTGTACTCTGGGACATGATGAAATCTCTTAATATTCTTGATAACTAATAGAAAGCTAAGTTTTTTCTCCTTTTAAAATATTTTATTCCATAAAAAACAAGCATTTATTTTCTCTCTTACCCCCTCCAATTTAAAAGAAAAACAAAACCTTGTAACAAATATACATAATCAAGAAAAATAAATTCCACGTTATCCATGTTCAAAATGTGTATCTTATGTATGTATATAATATATAATATATATCATATATGTAGATATATAAAATGTATATCCATGTATCCAAAAATGTATATTTTATTCTGCATCTTAGATCCAGCACTTCTCTGTCTGGAGGTGGGTTGCATAGTTTGTCATTAGTTCTCTGAAATCATGATTGGTCATTGCATTAGTCAGAGTACTCATCTGTTAAAGATGTTTGTCTTCATAGTGTTGTTATTGTATAAATTATCTGCTTCTGCTTACTTTACTCTTCATAAGTTCATATAAATATTCCCAAATTTCTCTGAATTCATCCCTTCTTTAATTTCTTATGAAATAATAGTATGATATCTAATTTATATACCATCATTTGTTCTGCTATTCCCCAAATGATGGGAACAACTTTAGTTTCCAATTCTTTGCCACTACAAAAAGTGTTACTGCAAATATATTTTGTAACTATAAGTTCTTTGATCATTTTAGGGCAGGTATGAGGAACCTGTGGCCTTGAGGCCACATGCGACCCTCTAGTTCCTCAAGTGCGGCCCTTTGTCTGAATCCAAACTTCACAGAATAATTCTCCTTAATAAAATTATTTATTCTGTAAAACTTGGACTCAGTTGAAAGGCTGCACCCAAGAACCTAGAAAGCCACGTGTGGACTCAAGACCGCAGATTCCCCACCTCTGCCTCAGGGTATAAACCTAAATAAAAGTAATTGAAAAAGAGGAATTTTCAGGTCACATGACCAATAAGTTAAAAAAAAAAACTGAGACATTTTCTTTGATTCTTACAACCTCTCAAACTTCTCCAAAATAGGAATTAATGCCCAAGAGGTAAAGTAAAACCAACTGTCTCCATAGTGTAGGATACCAAAAAGCCACATGAGGTAAAGAGTTCAATGAACTAACATCAGAGAAGGCTAATCTCTAGCCCTTGATATGCTTACACAACAGCCATTCCCACCATGTACCAGCTGCAAGGCTATGCCAGTCAACCCATGGGCTTGCAACGGAACTCAGCTCTATCTTCCCCTCGCCCTCTTCCCTCCTTTCATACTGGAAAACTAAAAGCGGAAGCTTACTTAGACTGGGACAGCAGCAAAGAACAGAGCTGCACTAGAGAACTGAGGAACAAAGGGAAATGGGGCAAAACAGTGTGTGGATGTGGCTGTATGGCACTCTGCTAAGCCTGAGAGAAAAGCCCAGCATCTAGCAGAGGCCAGTTCTGTATCCCCAGAAGTTACTTGGATCAGAGATAGAGGCCAGTGAGGTGTGAATTACTCATCATGGGAGGAGGTTGAGACAGCTTTGACATCCTGCTTCCCGTGAAACCATATTCAAAAGGGAAGGAGTCAGAAGGTGAGTGACAGTTCTGTATGGGTTAAAAAAAAAAAAAAGATGAAAATTACCAAAGATCTCAGGAGGAAGAAAGCTCAGTTAAAGACCTTAAGCATAAGCAGATAAATAAACAGGAAAAATATTAAAAACAGAAGGGAATATGGCCTCCAGATTAGGTAAAAGAGTCCAAGCATATATGAATAAATAATAAATATTGCAATACAAGGGAAATTAATCAATACCTGATGAGGGCGAGGATCATGTGGATTCCCAAGAGAGTATAGAACTATGGCAAGATATTTCTAAATGGTTTAAAAAAGAAAGAATAATTTTGAAAGCAGAATTTAAGACATGCACAACAGAAATAATTGGCAGGATAGAAAAACTTGAATTCACAGTGGCAAATCTCACCAAAGAAACAAAAGAAAGAATAACTGGGAATGAAAATACACAGAAATGAAGGGCAATCTGGAAGAAGAAAAGCAAAAAGCAATAACATTAAAAGAATTCATGACCTGCATACATAAGTGCAATATATTGATCTTGAAGACAGGATGCATAGAGATAATTTAAAGATTATTTCCTCCTAGAAGAACAAGTCAAAAAAATCTGAGTATCATAATGCAAAAAATAGGACAAGAAAACTGTACAGCACTTCTGAACACAGAAAACAAAGTGCTGATTGAAAGAATCTACAGATCATTCCATTAAAAAACAAACCAAAAATCTTATCTTGCAAACTCTAAGGTAAATGGTGGTTAAATTTAACAATTCCACTGACAAAAAAACAAGTTCTGCAAGCAACGAGGAGAAGGACCTCCCAAAAGATAAAGAAAGGACATTCAAATAGCAAAAAACTATTCTGCACCTATTGGAAACCTTAGGAGAGAATGGAATAATAATGTGTTCCAAAGAGCAAAGGTGCTGAAGATAGATCCCAAGGTAACTTATCCTGAAAATATAAATCTAATCATTAATAAAAAAATCTGGATGTTCATTAAAAGAGGGCATTTGAAACATTACTAGGAGGAATAAAGAGGAATTTCTATTACTGCATTTTAAAAAACAAAGTCTTATATTTAGATTTTAAAAATTGATCTCAAAATTCAATATTGGAGTGAGGGGGAATCTTAGGTAGCAGTTTGTCTAAAAAAGATCCGCAGGTTTTAATAGCCTGCAGGAACAGCATGATTTGACAGTTTGATGTAATAGTTCCACTGTATTCTCTCTAGGTCAAACCACATCTGGAGTAATATGTTTAGTTCTGGGAACTATGTTTTAGAAAAGATATTGATAAGCTGGGTAATGTCTAGAGGAGAGCAATCAGAATGGTGAAGTGGCCCAAATCCATACTGTATGAGGACTGGTTAGAGTAATGGGGCATACTTTGTCTAGAGAACATAAGAATGTGATAGCTATTTTTAAGTACTTGAAATTCCATCATGGTTAAGAAGGATTAGACTGATTCTTCTTGCCTCCAGAAAAGGCAGAACCAGGAGCAATTTGTAGAAGTTACAGAGGCAAGTTTAGGTGTAGCATCAACAGATATTCAGTGCAATGGGCTATCATGTAGGCAGTATGATTTTCTTGGTTGGTAATCTCCAAGTGAGTATTTTTTTTTCCAGTGTGGGTTGGATGAGATTGCCACTGATGCCCCTTCTCATTCTGAAATTCTGTGTTGTTGTTAGTTTTTTTTTTTTTTTTAAGGAATGTTAGATGAATTTACCATGTGTATTAGAGACTCATTGTTGGAAGAGAACCTTCAAGTTAATGTGTCCTTAGGAAAGACAGTTAACTTCTTTGAGACCAATTTCTTATAAAAATGGGAATGATAGCATTGCCGTCACAGGGTTCCTATGAGGATCAAATGAAATAATGTATTGTCATGTGCTTTGCTTATCTTCAAGTGCCACATGGATACAAATTATTACTATTATTATCATTATCATTTCCTTCTTTTCATCTTTATTTTGGTTGTTAATCTGATTGAAATAGTCTTTCAACAAATCACTATTCTCTTATTTTTCTTGGATATTATAATGTGTAGAGTCTTGAACCTGTTGTCACAAAGACCCAAGTTCACATTTGGTCTTAGACACTTGTAGATGTGTGACCCTGGTCAAATCACTTGCCCTTTGTCTGCCTTAGTTTCCTCATTTATAAAATGGGGATAATAATAGCACCTATCTCTTTGGGTTGAAGCTGAACTGAGATAATATTTGTAAATCTTAAAGCACTACATAAATGCTAGTTATTATTATTGTTATGATTATTATTAAGTTCAGCAGACTATTACAAAAGAGCTTAATTTTTGAAATTGAATCAAAGTGTTGAATGTAAGCCTGTTTTCTGTAGATTCGCTGAAAGCATTTTCAGGACCATTCCAATAGCAGACATGACAAGGGTGATAATATATACTTCTTTCTCTATGTGGGAACATGGTTTTGATTTCTTCAACTAGGTCTCTAGATTTTAAGAGCCTTTCATTCCACATATTTTGGAATTTGTGAATGTTTGGTACTGAAATGTAATTTAAAATGTTCTTAAATTTTTGTGGGTCAGTGTTATGACTGGGTGATTGTGGTTGACAGTTTTGTCTGTGATAACGTTCTAGTTTCTATACAAGTTACTTGTTGAATTTTCAAGGATATTTTGAAGTTTGTTTTTGTGGGAGGAATTATGTTGTTTTGTACTAAGAGTTGTGTCAGAGAGGGGCAACTGGTCTGCTATCCCTGAACATTATTGAGGGATACCACCCTTCACAGTCTGTCCAGAGCCTCATTCTGCTCTCCCTTTTGTCCCCACTCACCCCTTTAGTCTTTCCCATTTTTCTATGGATAATCCTAAATAGCATTTTTCTCTGCTTGTTATTTGGTTTAGCAGCAAGTAAACTAGTCTGTCCTTTTAAGAGGACAAGCATTTTTCTGCAGATTGAAGTATAAAAGGCTTAGGCTGAGTGGAAAATGTAATTAGAGAATACTTCTGAATTTTTACTTATTATGCCAAGTTGACTGTTTGACTTGGGTAATTAACTGTTGAGTAATGTTGCTTGTAGGGTAATACCACGCTCACTTTGTTGCCCTTTAGACTTAAAATTCTTCTACTTACAGATGCTTTCTTGAGTTTCCTGACCCTGTGATGGTGGATGCAGAGGGGAGCTTGTAGATACACGTTTTAGAATTGACATTGCCACTAATAAACTATGTGATCTTGGATAGATCATTTAACTTATCTGGTCTTCAGTCTCTGTATTTGCAAAATGAGAACTATGGATTAGATGATCTCTAAGGATTCTTTCAGCTCAAAAATTCCAGGATTCTTCGAATATCTGAAACCATAAAGAAGATGATTTTAATCTCCACATACTGTTACATCTAAATTTGTTCTTAATAACCTAATAACAGTAATTCACACTGTTTCAAAAGATCTGTATTTTAATATTTTGATGGGTCTCATTGATGTGGACAATTTACCCATTAAGATCACAACTCATGTAGTCATCAACAGTTAACAAGCATTTGGCTGCTAGATGGCACAGTGGGTAGAGCACTGGGCCTGGAGTCATTAAGACCTGAATTCAAATTTTGCCTTAGACACTTGCTAGCTGTGTGATTCTGGGCAAGCCACTTAACCTCTACACACTTCAGTTTTCTCATATGTCAAATGGTAGCACATGCTTCCCAGGGTTGTTTTGAGGATCAAATGAGATAATATTTGTAAAGTTTTTAGCATAGTAGCTACCACATATTAGGTGCTTAATAAAATGCTAATTTACCCTTAGTCCTTTATTTATTAAGTGCTAACTGTGTGTCAGACACTATGCTAAGTGCAGGAAGTACAAAAACAAGCAAAAGACAGTCCCAGCTCTCAAGGAACTTACATTCTAATGGGAAAGGCAACACATAAAAGAAAGCTGAAGAGGGTGCGATAGAAGAAGGTAGAAGAGATGGTTGGCCTGGTAGACCTCTAGGAGAGCCTCTACTCTCCAATCAGATGGAGGGGCTCTAGGGCACAGGATACTTCCAACATGTGAGTTCTAGGATTGAAGTTCTCTTTCAGGATGCAGAATTTCTGGGGCATGATAGAGAAGTCGAGAGAAGCAGAGCTTGGTAGGAAGTGAAGAGATAGCTGTCCTGGGCACCCTCCTTTAATGGAGGAAATAAAATAGTGGAGAAAAGGAATTCCCACCCATCCTGTGTGATTCTTATTCATATTCCCATGAATTATCTGTGGATGACACTTTTAATGGGTTAGAGTGCTTCCTTTGGGTCTTACAACATTTTGTGGCTACCAGCCCCACCCCAGGGCTGGTAGTTGGTTATCTTTCCCTCTCTTTAGATGACTGGCTTTTCTTATGCCACTCCTACATTTGCTATTTCCTTTTTTTGTCATCTTTGCCAAACCAAGAGTGAGGCTGAGCCTCAGAGGGATTTTAATTTTTATTTTGTTTGTAGTAACTTGGAGCATTTTTTTCAGATGGTTGTTAATAAGGTGGGGGAAGGGAAGGGAATAAGCATTTATATAGCACCTACTACATACCAGGCACTGTGCTAACCACTTTACAAATATTATCTCGTGTGATAGCTTGGATTTATTCCCTTGAAAACCTACTTGTTCATATCCTTTGACCATTTATCATTTGATTTATCATTTAGTCTTATGCATTTGAATCAGTTTCTTATATATCTTGGAAATGAGACTTTTATCAGAAAAATTTACTACAAAGATTCCCTCTCACCACCCCCAGTTAAGTCTTTCCATTCTAATCTTAATTACAATGGTTTCATTTGTAGAGGGGAAAACTATTTGATGTTATGTAATAAAAACTACCCATTTTACTTTCTTTTATCTTTTCTCTTGTTTTGTCATGAATTTTCCAGAGCTATAGATCTGAAAGGATATCTTTTCCTTGTTCCTATAATTGGTTTGTGAAGTGGCATTTTATATCTAGTTTGTGTATCATTCAGAGCTGATTTTGGAATATGATGTGAAATGTAGACAGCTTTCTAGTTTTCCCTGCAGTTTTTGTTGAAAGTGAATCCTTACTCTAGTAGCTGGAGGTTTTGGATTTCCTCAATGTGCATTCTAGATTTGTGTCTTTATATGTTGTGTGCCACATTTGTTTCACTGTTCAACCTCTTTATTTTTAACCAGTACCAAATTGTTTTGATTATGACTTTATTGTATAGTTTGAGATCTGATACTACTGGGTTCCCTTTTTTCCCTTGAAATTCTTGACCTTTTTTTTCCTGCATATGAATTTCATTATTACTTTTTCTAGGTCTATGAAGTAATCCTTTGGTAGATTAATTGGCATTAAAATAAATTAAGTAGTATTATCATTTTTATGAAATTGGTTGGGCTTGTGAGCAATTAATATTCTTCCAATTTATTTGGGTCTCTATTTCTACAACATGCTAATTAAAGTGCTTTGTAGCTGTGTTCATATATTTTCTGTGCTTATTGCAAGTAGCTTTTGCTAGCCCTTCTTTTCTTCTCACCAAGATCCCAATAATCATTTCTTACTCTGCTTACCTTTTCTTTTAAACTCTTCTTCACAAATCCCATTCTGAGCTTTTAGTTTGCTTTGATTACAACTTAATTCTTCCCTGATTCTACTATTCCTCTTTTCTCCTCTTCCCTCTTCCTGGTTCCTCATAGGTGTTTCGTTGGATAGAATGTTGGGCAGGAAGTCACAAATACTTGAATTCTAAACTGATCTTACAAACTTAGCTAGCTGTGTGATCCTTGAAAAGTCACTTAGCTTCTGCATCAGTTTCTTTATCTGTCAAATGGGGATCATAACAGCACCTGCCTCACAGAGTTGTGATGATCCAATGAGATATTTGTAAAACACTTAGCACAGTGCCTGGCACAAAACAGGAGCTTGATAAATGCTTGTTACCTCCCTTAATTTGTGTATTGGTTGAATTTAGGTATTTTTCTTATAACAAAGTATTTGCCTTTGTGTGTTTTTTACCCTCCTTTGACCAGTTTAGATGAAAGTGAGGCTTAAATAATGCCTGCTCCCCCTACCACTTCCTCATTTATGTGTACTTTTACTTACCTTGATTACATGAGGTAATAAGTTCCCTCATTCTTCCTCTCTTCTCTTTTTCCCTTGTGTATAACTTTTTTTCTTTTCTTTTCTGATAGAACAGTGGCCAAAGAACTATGACTTAAGCACTTAACCTAGAATCAGGAAGACTTTAGTTCAAAACCTTAGACACTAGCTATATAACTCTTGGCAAGTCACTTAACCTCTGTCTGCCTCAATTTCCTCATCTGTAAAATGGGGATAATAATAGCATTTATCTCCTGAGGTTGTTGTAAAGCTAAAATGAGATATTTCTAAAGGATCTGGCAGATCTTAAAGTGCCATATAAATGCTAGCTACTATTGTTGTTGTTGTTATTATTAATCATCATCAAAATATAACAAAACCACTTTTATGCTCTCTTCCTAGTTTAACTTCCTTTATGCCTCCTAATGACATTAGAATTCTGAGGGGGAACTTGTATCATCTCCCACAATTAAAATGTTAATGGTTAATCTTTGTATAGTTCCTTCCAGTTGTTCACTTATACTTACCTTTTTTATGTTTATTTTGACACCACTGTTTACATTTCAAAATTTCTATGCAGCTGTGGTCTTTTCAGCAAGAGTTCTTGGAAGTCTTCTATTTCATTAAAGGTCCATTTTTTTCCTTTGGAGGACTGATTATAAGCCCGTATCTTTTATCTTTTGTAATGTTGTATTTCGTGCTCTCTATTCCTTCATATTGCTAGATGCTAAACCTTGTGTGATCCTGATTGGTATTTGAACTCTTTCATTCTTACTGATTTAGTATTTTCAGTTTGACCTGGAAGCTCTGGAGTTTGCTAAGACATTTCTGGGAGCTTTCTTTTGGGAATTTCTTTCAGGTGATCCAGTGGATTCTTTTGATTTTCATTCTGCCTTCTGGGTCTAAGATTCCTAAGCAATTTTCTTTCATGATTTCTCAAAATATGATGTCTAGGATCTTTTTTTTTCTTGGTTTTAGCTTTTGTGTATTTTAATGATTTTATCTCTCTTTGTTCTGTTTTCTAGGTTAGTTGTTTTTGTTAATAAACACGTTAAATTCTCTTCCTCTTCCTTTTCTTCATCTTTAAAATTTTTGACTTTGTTTTACTATTTCTTATTTTCTCATGAAGTCATTACTATCTATTTTGTCCATTTTAATTTTCAAGGAGTCAGTTGTTTAGATAAGATTTTATACTTCTTGTGCTATTCTGTTATTTCTTTTTCTAAGTCTTTCCTACATAGCTCTCATTTCTTTTCCAAATATTTCCACCAGCACCCTTATTTATTTATTATTATTGTTATTAACCAACATTTGTATAGTACCCACTAAGTGCTTTATAAGTATTATCCCATTTTATCTTCACGGCAACCCTGGGAGATAGGTGCTATTCTTATCATTATTTTACAGATAAAGAAACAACATTTTAGATTCTTTTAAAAACTCCAGCTTTATTTCTTCTAGAATAGGACAATATTTCTGAGCTTTGTTTTTCTTTGAGGCATTTTAGGTATTTTTCAGTTATCCTCCTCTTCTATATGTGTGTCCTGAAAATTCTTGGTACATGATAGTTCTTTATTATAGAAGGTTTTATTTTTATTTTTATTGTGTTACTCAATCTGTCAGTCTTCCTTTCCAGATTGGGACTTTATGTCATGACCAGGCTCTGTTTACTTCTTGACAGAATGACAGAACCTAGTTTGGTCCTGATTTGTATTCTTTTGAATCCTGCTGAGGCTTCTTCCATGCGTGAAATGTTCTATTTTCCAAGCAAGGTATAATTTTCAGTGGGCACTAGCAGTCTGATCTTAAATACAGGCTGATTGCTACCTGCCTGGACTTTTAAGATTCTGGATCCCAGTTTGTTTCTACGTAACACAATTGCAGAGTTGCCCTTGGGTAGAGCTTCAGTAGACATTTGCTGTCTTCACCCCCTATCATTTAGTTGGTAGGTTCTATAGATTCAGCCAACTAAGCTGTAGGTTTATCCCCAGTCTGAGCCCAGGGCTAAGTCTGTGACTCCAATGTGGAGTCAGAATGACTATGCAGCTGGTTTAGCTCTATTCTAAGACCTAGCTTGAGGTCAGAGTGACAATGCAGCCTGCCTACATCTAACCTGAGACTGGAAGCTGCATCTGTGATACCTATCCCTTTCTGGGGTCACAGATCGATTTTATTTGCTCCTCTCTGGGGTCAGAGAGAGGGTAGAGAAGGAGGAGGAGGAGGAGGAGAGAGAGAGAGAGCGCGTTGTTGACCTCGCCCTTTTCTGACCCCTCTTTGTCATCAAAGAAAGAACTGTAGACCCACTGTGAGCAGAAGTAATAAGCTTAGACTAGGGCTAGAAGTCTCTTCCCCCCTCCCCATGTTTTCTGCTTTGATCTCCTGATCCACTACTCAATCTGAACTCTTGTTCAACCTTTGTTGGAGTCATTCAGGCAGAGTAATCCTATACTACTTTCTCCTACTTCATCATCTTAGTTGGTCCCAACCTTTGGAGGGTAGATTGTGAAGGATGGGGTGAAAATGAAAGAAAGAAAGAGTAAGAATCAGGGCCTGGATGAAGGGAAGAAAAAAGTATAAGGAGGTGGAAGCAGATTGATTATAGATCACTCATGTTAAGCACATTCCTCTCTTTCTACTATCTGTTTCTTGTAGAGGCAGCAGGAGAGAAAGAGGAGAAAACTTAAAAGGACAGGATAGAAGGAAAGGCACAATTAATAATCATACTTGTGAAAAACAATTGGATGGATTCACCAATAAAGCAGATGGTAGCAAAATCTAACTGTATGTTGTTTAGTAAAAACAAACTTGAGAAAGAAGGATTCGCAAAGAGTTAAAATAGGGAGCAAGGTTTCCTATGCTTCAGGTGAACTCAATATCATAGCTCTAGGAATCATGATACCTTTTTATATGCAATCAAGACATTACTTAAGGGAAAATTTATATCACTCAACACTTTGAAAAAAGAATAGATCAGTGAATTGGGTATGAAACTAAAACAAAAACAGAAATGAGAAAAACAGCAAATAAACAAACTGAACTAAATACCAAAGTGGAATTCTGAAACTCAAAGAGATTTGCAAAATTGAAAGGAAAACAAACTTCTCGGCCACTCACTGATCTGTTTCATTTCTATACAATCTGTTTTGCGTGCCAGAGAATTCTGCCTTGACACCTACTTAACGACTTGCTAGTCCCTGCCTAGAAACAACATATCATGAGGTATCGCAGCCATGCCACTCACTTCTCTTCTTACTTACCCTCTGGTTTGCTTCACCTCCACTCTGGCTGCTTTTACCCTCTTGGGGCCATCACCGTTCTCCCTCCTCCTTTGCAGTTCCCTTTTATGTCTGGTCTTCCTTTATTAGAATGTAAGCTCTTTTAGAGTAGGAACTATCTTTTTTTTTTTTTTAATTATGTTTTGTTTTTATATTCCTAGCTCTCAACATAGTACCTGACACGTAGTAGATGATTAATAAATCTGTCTACTGAATTTATAAAGAAAAGTCAGAGCTCATTTAAAAAAATAAACTAGATAAACCATTATGAGCTAGTCTGATTATTTTTAAATGGAAAAAATAAATTGCCTGTATCAAAAATGAAAAAGCATATTTCACAACAAATAAGGAAGAAATAAGGGAAATTATTAGAAACTTTTGCACAATTTTATGCCAACAAACTAAATTATAAAAATAAATCTAATAGGTGAATATTTTAAAAATATAAAATACCCAGGTTAATAGACAATAGAGAATTTAAACAACTCAGTCCCAGAAAAAGGAATTATATAAAACATAATGGAAATTCCAAAGAAAAATACCCCAAGACCAAGTTGTTTGAACTATATGAAACATTAAAAAAATTAAGTCCAGTATTATATAAACTCTTTGGAAAAACAGAAAAAGAAGAAACTTTACCAAAGTCCTTCTATGATACAAAAATGTTCTTGATATTCATAAACCCAAGAGTGTCCAAAGAAAAAATTGTAGACCATTCTCTCTAATTAACATCATTGTAAAAATTCTACATAAAGTATTAGCAAAGACACTAAAGCAACATACTAAAAAGTTTATGCACTATGTCTAAGTTAGATTTCTATTCAGTTTAGAGTTGGTTCAGTGTTAGGAAAATGTTGAGTACAAATAATATGCATATACTACATGTACAAATATAACTGTAACATAATAATAAAAGCAATACAAAGTAACTGATTATATGAATAGATGAAAAAAAGCTTTTTGAAAAAACACAGCACCCATTTCTGTTAAATACACTAAACAGTATAGGAGTAATAACCATTCCCTAGTATGGTGAGTTGTATCTGTCTCAAACTAAGAGCTGACATTATATGGAAAAAAGCTAGAGGCCTTTTTAATATGGTAAGAGATAAATCAAAGATTTCTGTTATCAACAATATTATTTGATATAGTCCTTGAAGTGCTGGCTATAGTAATAAGAACAGAAGAAGTAACTGAGGGGAGTAAACATTGGTAGAGAAAATAGAATTGTCACTTTTGGCAGATGGCATAATGATCTACTTAGAAAGTCTCAGAGAGTCAACAAAAATTTAAATGAAACAATAACTTAGGCAAAGTAATAGAATATAAAGGAAACACAAAAATCATTAGTCTTCCTATGTATTACCAATAAAGCCATCAAGAAGAGGAAAGAGAAATTCCATTCAAAATAACTAGAGATTATATGAAATCTTTTGTAGTCCAAATACCAGTGCACACTTAGGAACTATGTGAATACAAGTAAAAAATATAAAAATACTTACCTAAAGAAATGGAAACATAATAATTGTTCATAGCTAAATTGTGCCAATGTGATAAAAATAACAATACTACTTAAATTAATTTACCTATTCATTGACATATCAATCAAACTACCAAAGGATTGCTCTATTGAGCTAGAAAAAACAGTAACAAGATTGATTTGGCACAGCTCAAGGTTAAGGATCTCAAGGGAAATTATGGAAAAAGTGAAAAGGAAGGGGGGCTAGTAGTATCAGATCTCAAACAATACTACAAAGCAGTAATTATCAAAACAATTTGGTACTGGTTGTAAAATATAACATATTCAGTTATACAGCATGCAGAAGCAAACATAGTAGAATAGTGTTCAATAAACCCAAAGTCCCCAACTATTGGAATAAGGACTCCCTAGTTGACAAAAAATGGGAAAGCTAGCAGTAGTCTGGCAGCAATTAGGTTTAAACCAACATCTCACACTATATCCCAAGAATTGTTCCAAATGGATATATGACCTAAGAAATAATAAGTGACTTCATAAACAAATTAGAGGAGCAAAGAAAGAATTATTTTTCATAACTGTGGATAGGGACTGAAAAGAGCAGAGATGAAAAAATAGACAATTTTGATTTCTTAAAATTTAAACATTTTGTTAAAATAAAAATTAATGCAGTTAAAATTAGAAGGGAAATAGTTGCCTAAGAATAAAAAAAAATCCTTGTGGCAAAGTATCTGAAAAGATCTAATATCTGAGGTATAAATCAGGGACTGATTTAAAATATAAGAACAAGAGACATTACCCAAAATATAAATATTTAAACAGGTAGTTTTCAAAGGAAGAATTTCAAGGTCTCACAAAGACATAAAATGCACCCAATCACTAATAATTAGAAAAATACAAATTAAAACAACTCGAGTTACCTTGGTGCAGAGCCAAGATGGCGGAGTAAAAGCAGTGACTTGCTTGAGCTGTCCCCCAAACCCCTCCAAATATCTGTAAAAAATGGCTCTAAACAAATTCTAAAGCAGCAGAACCCACAAAAAGACAGAGTGAAACAAATTTCCAGCCCAAGATAACCTGGGTGGTGGATCAAAAAGGTATATCGTGCTGGGCTGGGAGAGGTGCACAGTTTGGTATGGGCATAGGCCACAGCGAACCTGGAGCAAGCCTCAGAGGACTGAATCACAGGCAGCTGTGGTGGTTTCCAGACTTCTCAACCCACGAAGGCCAAAGACAAGTTAGAAGGTCAGTGGGAAAAGTCTGTTTCTACAGTGGTGAGAGACGGGCGTGGGATTCAAGCCCCATTCCTTGGGGCTGCGGCTGCTTCCTGAACTTCTGGCCCACAGACTGAGGGGGCATTGAGTGACTGATCAGAGGGGGATTGCAGGGATCTCTTGCTTTGCCTGTGCTTGGATCTGGGTCCCAGTTCTGAGGGGCGGTCCTGGGCTGAGGAGGACCGCTGGCGCTGGCATAGTGGAGCTTGTAGTGGTGGTGGAGAGGAAATCATCCTCACAGTTCCAAGACAGAAAAAAGTGCTTCTGGTCACTCATAGACCAGAGCACAGGCCAGGAAAGGAGTAAACACCTCACCCTTGATCATAGCACCTTGGAAGAACTGAAAATGTACAGGTCCCTAGAAGTATCTCTGAAAACAGCTGCACAAAACCCCTGAAGCTTGGGACAGTACATTCTCCACACTGGAAACAGACTCCTACCTTAACAAAGAGTTTATAACTCAAGTAATTGGCTGAGATCATGAGCAAGCAGGGCAAAAAGAGTCAGACCATAGAATCTTACTTTGGTGACAAAGAAGATCAAAACATAGAACCAGAAGAAGACAACAAAGCCAAAGCTCCTACATCCAAAGCCTCCAAGAAAAATATGAATTGGTCCCAGGCCGTGGAAGAGCTCAAAAAGGATTTTGAGAAGCAAGTAAGAGAAGTAGAGGAAAAACTGAGAGTGATGCTAAAGGAGACCCAAAAAATACTGAAGAAAATAGCACCTTAAAAAATAGCCTAACCCAAATGGCAAAAGAGGTCCAAAAAGCCAATGAGGAGAAGAATGAAAAAATAGAAGAGAATGTGAAATATCTCATTGGAAAAACAACTGACCTGGAAAATAGGTCCAGGAGAGAGAATTTAAAAATTATTGGACTATCTGAAAGCCATGATCAAAAAAAGAGCCTAGACCCCATCTTTCAAGAAATTATCAAGGAAAACTGTCCTGATATTTTAGAACCAGAGGGCAAAACAGAAATTGAAAGAATCCACCAATCTCCTACTGAAAGAAATCCCCAAAGGAGAACTCCTACGAATATTGTAGCCAAATTCCAGAGTTCCCAGGTCAAGGAGAAAATATTGCAAGCAGCCAGAAAGAAACAATTCAAGTATTATGGAAACACAATCAGGATAGCACAAGATTTAGCAACCTCTACATTAAGGGACCGCAGGACATGGAATATAATATTCCAGAGGGCAAAAGAGATAGGATTACAACCAAGAATCACCTACCCAGCAAAACTGGGTATAATCCTTCAGGGGAAAAAATGATCATTCGGTGAAATAGAGGACTTTCAAGCATTCTTGATAAAGAGACCAGAGCTGAATAGAAAATTTGACTTTCAAATACAAGACTCAAGTGGAACATGAAGAGGTAAACAGGAAAGAGAAATCATAAGAGACTTACTAAGGTTGAACTGTTTACATTCCTGCATGGAAAGATGATATTTGTAACTCATGAGACCTTTGTCAGTATTAGGGTAGTTGGAGGGAAACAATTATATGTATATATATATAGAGAGAGAGAGATAGTTAGAGGGAACAGGGTGAGTTGAAGATGAAGGGGTGATATCTGGAGAATAAAATTAAGTGGTGAGAGAGGCTTATACTGGGAGAAGAAGAAAGGGAGAGGTAGAATGGGGTAAATTATCTCACAAAAAATAAAAAAGAAAAGGCTCTTACAGTGGAGAGGAAATGGGGGAAGGTGAGAGGGAATGAGTGAATCTTATTCTCTTCAGATTTGGCTTAAGGAGGGATAACGTTCACACTCAATTGGGTATGGAAATCTATCTTACTCTACAGGAAAATGGGGGGGAAGGGGACAAGAGAGCAGGGAGATGATAGAGGGGAAGGAAGATTGGGAGAGGGGGTAGTCAGAAGCAAACACTTCTGAAGAGGGACAGGGTCAAAAGACAGTATAGAATAAATTGGGGGCAGAATAGGATTAAGGGAAATAGAGTTAGTTTTTCACAACATGACTACTGTGGAAGTGTTTTGCATAACTGCACATGTATAACCTGTATTGAGTTGCTTGCCTTTTCAGTGAGGGTGGGTGGAGAGGGAGGAAGGGAGAAAATTTGGAACCCAAAATTTTAAAAACACATGTTTAAAAAAATGTTTTCACATGCAACTGGGAAATAAGAAATATAGGAAATGGGGTACAGAAATCTATCCTGCCCTACAGGAAAATAGAAGGGGAAGGGGATAAGAGAAAGGGGGAGAGAGAAAGAAGGGAAGGCAGACTAGGGCAAGGGGTATTCAGAATGCATATCATCTTGGGGTGGGGGAGGGGCGAGATGGGGTGAAAATTTGGAACTCAAAATCTTGTGGAAATGAATGTTGAAAACTAAAAATAAATAAATTTTAAAAAACTAAAAAAAAAAAAGAAATCAGTTACCTTATCATCAGCGTGGGACTTAAAGTGAAGGTTGTAAAGGACAATGAATGAAACATCATGTTAATATGAGGATCCATGTTCCTTCTTTTTTAAAATAAATCTTTACTTTTTCAATTAAAAAAAAAACCAACTCTTAGATTCCACTTCATTCCCATCATATTGTCAAAGATAACAAAAACGGAATGTGATAGTTATTGCAGAGGCTACAAGAAGACAGATATAATGCCTTGGTGGAACTAGAATGGTCCGACTGTTCTAGAAAGTTACTACCCTTTTAACTGAAGTACATATTCTTTAAACTGGTAGTATTCTTAGTAGGCCTATACCCCAAAGATATACACACACATACATATATGTATGTATATATGCGTATATGTATATATATATATTCTTTTTTTTTAGAAGAAAAGGTCCTATATGTATAAAATTATAGCAGCTTTGTTGTTGTAGCAAAGAAATCTATCAAATGGGGAATAGCTGAGCAAATTATAGTAAATAGTATAATACAGTATATCTAGTATTGTATATAGTGTAGTACAAGGATAGAAATAAGGACTAGATATGTGATTTCATTGGTATAAAGAACTCCTGGATTAGGAAACTTCCTCTACTAATACAGACTGGCACCTTCTCTGCAACCTATAGTCTATTAAAGTTTAAGTGACTTACCTAAGACCACACAGCCAATATGTGTCAGAGGTGAAACTTGAACCCAGTTATTTCTGCTCCTGAGGCCAGCTCCCTGGTCACTAAAGCATGCTAACCCTATTAAAATTAATGTGTTAATATGAATATAATTTATTAACATTAAATGAGGCAAAACAAAACAAAACCCAGGAAGATGTATGCTTGTTAAAAGCATCTATCTTTGTCATAGACTATTTCCACTGTCAAGCCCTAATGAAATGTGGATTCCGTATAGATTTTGAGTTTCTCCAGCTGCTTATCCCTGTGGTTAATATATTAATTGTGTCACTCTTGGAATACTATAGTGCTTCTTAAATGTTATCTATAACCACTCAAAAGAGTTTGACCCTGTGACTGAGCAAGTCACTTAAGCTCTTGCCCTGGGCAAATCTCCAAGGCTATAATTTGTAGGATAGTTGCTGATACATACATGATACAGGCTGGTACATTTATAAGGAGTTTCCTCACCAAGAGTTCTCTACACCAATTACATTTTATGTCTGTACTTTCCACCTAAAATGTCCTGGTGAAATTATATGTCTGCAAATAATGGAACACTACAATATCCAAACAATCTAAATTGTGGGTCAATGGAATAATCCGTCTGCAAGTAGGCTATGACAAATTGTTGATGATGACTTGTGTGCAAGGTTTAGCATAAAATACATTATTGAGGGTAAATGTGATTGAAAAACAAGGTGGGCTAGTTGTGTAGCAAGAGTTTGAGATAGCCTGAGTGTTTTATTGGGACCAAGGTAGTGTCAAAGGACCTAAAGGAAGTCCTCCAACACAATGGATGATTTCCTAAAGCAGATTTTTAGGATATCAAAAGTCACAGGATTGGAGGGCATGGATGGGTTGTAATCCACTGTCTTGGAGGTAGTGGCAACATCAAGGAGGTTAAGACTATACAGACTTATTAGACTGGCCATTATATATGTGTGTATATGTATGTATATGTATGTGTATGTGTATTTGTATGTATATATATGTATATGCATGTGTATATGTATATGTGTATGTGTGTATATGCGCGCACACACACACACACATACACACACACACACACACACACACACACACACACACACACACCCCAAAGCTATTCATGAGAATTACTTAAGGCATGGAATGGTTGCAACTTGAATTGTTGAAGAGAATATTTATAGCAATGAAATTAGAGCTCTTTTGATGTATTGAAGAACTAGAATATATATATATTTTAAAAATTTAGACATTGATTTCATGGCAGCAAATCTTATATAAATGAAGATAAATAGTTAAGATGTTTTCTGAGGTTGTAATTAAAAGCGTTTATTTTTATCTTTACTGTAGAAGAATCAGTATTATTATCCCTTTATAGATTATTGTGACTAATGCCAGTGAAAGGAATCAGCTGGCAGAGGAGTCTAGGTTCTCAGTTTTGTGCTCATCTTCTCATTCTTACCTCTAGCACATAGCCTGGAGCACCCTGTACGTAGTATGCTCTTAGCACAAATGTTTGTGGCTGTAATTGTATCTAAAACATACAGACAGAAAAATGTTAAGTTCATTTTGGTGAGAGAGACTTTCACTTTGTAAGAAACAAAAAGCTAGGAAATGGTAGAACTTTTAACAAAAGGAATGCTAAATGTTTCTATCCTGGAAAAGTTACATCTGCCTGCTGATAGGAGTGGCCTAGTTAGAAGGTCACTTTAAGGTCAGGATTAGTTAAAGGTCAGATTAGAAATACTGTTGCTTTTAATAAAATAATAATGATATTACTTCATAATAAAGATAATGGTGACCTTTTATGTACTAAGAGAGTTAGAGCCATGCTTTATGCAAAACATCCTGCCTCTTCTCATGGTGGTGGTAAACAGTTTCACTGGATTAATAAGGAAATTATCAAGGAAACCATTTACTTGGGCTCTTTGATAAAGTGATTATGTTTCTGAAATGACTGAATCCATACAAAGTTTTGCACGATTTTGAGAGCTTTACTTCCCAAAGCAAGGGGAAATAGTTACCTTTTTGTAGCCTAATGGATTAAGTAATGGATTAAGAAAATAAATGATTCAAAAATTAAATTTAAAATATTCACTCTCTTCTATATGGGACTAGAATTTGTTGAAATAGAAATGTTGTAATTCTTTCCATATGCTATCAGTGTCCCCAAAACTATTTGAGCAGAAGAGAGCATAGTTTACATATTTTAAAAGTTGTATGATAGCTTTTTCTACCCTAACAAAAGTTAGTTGTTCCCTAGCTTTTGGGGGACACCTTGTCTCCATCAGTAAGCCATACAAACACATGAGTCAAAAGAAACCTAGTCTTTAAAATATTCTTTTTCTTTTCCTTCACCATTTCTTTTTGCTAATTTCTAAACTGTCATATATCAAATTAACAATGTGCTTGTATTGTTCTGAATTTGATTTTTTTTTTTTGGTGAGGCAATTGGGGTTGAGTGACTTGCCCAGAGTCACACAGCTAGTGAGTGTTATGTGTCTAAGGTCAGATTTGAACTCAGGTCCTCCTAACTCCAGGGCCAGTGCTCTATCCACTGTGCCACCTAGCTGCCCCTCTGAATTTGATTTTTAAAGAAGGAGAAATTAATAGTTCATTTCTACATAATATAATTTACTGTATGTCAGGTTTGTTCCCCAAAAGTCTCCTTAAATGGAATACTCTTTTGGAATTTCATATGCATCAAGAAGATATCCATTGACTTCACTGCCTGAGTCATCCTTCCCCTTAGGCATCAGTAGCCCTATTCTGGGACTTATCCTGTAGTTTCATGTTGGATATTTGGCACCTTAGTAAATTATAGCTGGGCTACAAGGACGTTAGAATGATCCATAGTAATCCTCTCCATCGTGGCTTTTGGGAGTTTTCTCTAATATGGGTAACCTGTAAATGTCACTTTCTCAGAAATTGAAATAGATTAAAAAATCTTATCAATTTGAATGCTCTCTCAAATGATACAGATCACAACCCATCCATAGTTGCCCATCCTGTGCAACTCTTGTCCTAAATGTCCTGTACAATTCTGTCCACATTGTCCAATAGGTTCACCATAGGGGGTCTACCCATTGTGCCAGAGGAATTTGTTATTTTCTGCTGATGTCTCAACTGTGATGTTGGAGTACTTTGGATGTCTAGATGTCGCCCTACTTTTGCCACATTATTCCTATTCTTTTCTTGTCTTACAGTTTCTTGAGAACATCTTTATCTCTATTCTTTGATGTTTCTCATTGTTGCAACCTGCTTACATCTACATGCTTCTCCATCACCTTGTTCATGACATTAATTTTTAATTCTTTGGAGACTGTTTAATTATTTGTTTTATGGCATACAGCAAAAGTGCTAGACTGTTGATAAAAAAAAAGATAGACATTTGTTTCTAGGGGAAACTTGGAGTCATTAAAGAAGCTTTGCCTTCTCCTTCTCTTCAGGTCTGGGCTAAGACATTCTACATTTATACTGTCACAGATATACATACATGATGGACAAACTCTATAAATTATCTATTTAAATGCATGCTTATCATCTGGGCAATAGGTAGTCTCCATTGATTTTGTCTTTCCTGTTTGGATCATCAGTCCAAACACGTTTGTGTCATTATAGATCTTTTCCAGGAGGCTCCAGAGTGTTCTAAGGTTTGACACAGTTAGCAAAATATTTTCTAAAAACAAGAGTATCTGGAGAACCCCACTATCTATAGAGAATTTTTCTTCAACTGGGACTCTGCTGGGTGCTACATTACGGTGATAAACACCTTTGACAATCATATGCTTCCCTCTTTGATTGTTCACCTGATGTTTATGATCAGAGGGTAATTGAATAACATTATTTCTGTTATTATGTCCTTCAAAAAATCTTGAATGACTATGGGTGGAATACACGTTGATGTAAAAGAATTTTTAAGAAGCATTTTGCTCTAATGAATGAAATGCTTTTTCATAATGAAAAAATGGTAAGCACAGTTGTATCTCCTATACTCTGCATCTTTCAGTCAGTTGCAAAATAGTAAAGATGAAGTCCATTTACTAATATTGTTTGCCAAAGCCTTCTTATTCCCTATTAATATTCTTAATGATGGTTCTCTTGATTTGGGTATAGATGACTCTTAATTTTTTGAAATTCTGAGCTTAAACATCAAATAACAGCATTTCCATATAAGCAGTGCAGCACTAAATGAGAGTTCTTTATGTTACCATCAATCTCTACTTCATGTCACTTGTTTTTTAAAGTATGTAATAAATTCTACATCTGACTTTCAAAACTGTCCTGCTTGTCTGCTTCCTTCTGAACTTCCTTCTTATCTCTCTGTACATATTTAAAAAAAGTTTCAATGGCTTCCTTCCTTCCTTCCTTCCTCCCTCCCTCCCTCCCTTCCTTCCTTCCTTCCTTCCTTCCTTCCTTCCTTTCTTCCTTCCTTTCTTCCTCCCTCCCTCCCCTTCTTGCTCTCTCTTTCTTTTTCTTTCTTCCTTCTTTCCTTCTTTCCTTCTTTCTTTCCTTCTTTCCTTCTTTCTTTCTTTCTTTCTTTCTTTCTTTCTTTCTTTCTTTCTTTCTTTCCTTCCTTTCTTTCTTTCATCACTATTGTTAGCCTCTTCCCCCAACCTTCAATTAAAAACTTAGAGAAAGAAAGAAAAATCCTCATTACAAGTAAGCATAATGAGGTAAAATAAATCCACACAGTGGTTATGTCCACAAATATATGTCCTTTTTTCACTTTGTATCTATCAATTCTTTCTCAGGATGTGGGGGATGCTTCTGTAGAACCTCTATAAGCATGGTTTGGCACTGTATTGATCATAGTCTTTAAGTCTTCCAAAGTTGTTTTTTCTTTACAATGTTACTGTCTATGTATATGTTGTCCTCTGGTTCTACTTACTCCACTCTGTGTCAGTTCATACTACCCAGGATTCTCTAAAGTCATCTTTTATCATTCCACTGAAAGTACTGTCTCCAAAGTATTAATGATCTCTTAGTTGTCAAATCCAATGGCCTGTTCTCAATCCTCATTCCCCTTGAGCTCTATATAACCTGTGGCACCCCTCCCCCCACCTTGACATGCTTTTCTCCCTAGGTTTTTGGGTCAACACTCTTCTAGTTTTCCTCTTACCTCTGACCTCTTGTTTACTGGATCCTCTTCCAGATCACTTCCTCTAGCCATAAGTACCTTTCTAGGGTCTGTCCTCAGCTCTTTTCTCTCTCTGTACTACTTCACTTGGTGATCTCATTAGCTTTCATGGATTTAATTATCATCTCTATGCTGATGATTCTGAGATCTACCCATCTTGTGCCAGTCTGTCTGCTGACCTCCAATCTTGCATCTCCAACTGCCTTTTAGACATTTTATATTAGATATTCAGTTGACATCTTAAACTCAATATATCCAAAACAATTTATTGTCTTTCCCCCTAAACCCTTCCTTCATCACTTCCCTGTCACTGCAGTGGGCAATACTGTTCTTCCAATCCCTCAGGCTTGCAACCCAGGAGTCATCCTAGATTTCTCATTATCTCTCTCCCCCCTCCCCATATCTAAGGTATTACCAAGGCCTGTTGATTTCCCCTATGCAACCTCTCTCCGGAAGCCCCCTTCCCTCCTCTGACATTGCCACTGCTCTAGTACAGGCCCTCATCACCTCGTGCCTGTATTCTTGTAATAGCCTGCTGGTGGGTCTGCCTGCCTCAAAGTCTCTACTCACTCTAGTCCATCCTCCATTCAGCCACTAAAGTGATTTTCCTAAAGCCCAGGTCAAACCATGTTCTAACCCCGCCCCCAATAAACTCTAGTAGCTTGCTGTTGCCCACAGAAACAAATACAAAATGCTTTGTTTGGCATTAAAAGCCATTTATAACCTAGTCTCCTTCTACTTTTCTAGACTTCTTACTCCTTATTCCCCAATACATCTTTGATCCAGTGATGCTGACCTTCTGACTGTTTCACAAACAAGACTCCATCTCTTGGCTGTGAGCATTTTCTCTGGCTATACTTCATGCCTGGAATGCTCTCAACTCCAACAACTTACCTCCCTGGCTTCCTTTACTTCTCAACTAAAATCTCACCTTCTACAGGAAGTCTTCCTAATCCCTCTTAATCCCAGTGCCTTACCTCTGTTAATTATTTCCTATTTATCTTGTATGTGGCTTGCTTTGTATATATTTGTTTGCATGTTGTCTCCCCTGTTAGAATGTAAGCTCTTTGAGGGCAGGGGCTGTCTTTTGCTGCTTTTTGTTTCCCTAGCACTTAGCACAGTGCCTGGTACCGCTCTTAATAAATGTTTGTTGATTGATTGATGGTGCAATGATATTCTGTTACATTTATATACCACAATTTGTTTAACTATTCCCTAGTGGCAACCTAAGGCAACCCTTAGATTCTAGTTCTTGCTTTTTCTTCTCTTTCTTCCTCTCCCATTTAATCCTCCCTTCTAGATCAGGAAGTTCGTTTTGCTTGTGACTGTGACTTCTTGGGTATTATCTAGGTTTTTTAATAACTTCTTTGCCCCATGCTTATTCTTTTAGAGTTTTATCTATTTCTAAACCAAGCTGTTAGGGCAGCTAGGTGGTACAGGCAGTTCCAGGCCTGAAGTCAGGAAGACTATCTGAGTTCAAATCTGGCCTCAGACACTTACTAGTTATGTGAGCCTGGGTGAGTCACTTTATTCAGTTTTCCTCAGTTCCTCATTTATAAAATGAGCTAGAGAAGGAAGTGGCAAACCACTCCAGTATTTTTGATAAGATGACTCATGATTGGGTCATAAAGAGTTGGACACTATTGAAGGACTGAACAACAACAAGAAGCCAGACTGTTACATGCATCTGCGTGTGCTTATTTTTATGTGTTCTGCTTTCTTAAGTCCGTTTCAGATGAGAGTGAGGTTCAACTAGTACTCATTCCCCCTCATCCCTTCCTCCTTGTTTGTATACTCTACATGCACCCAAATTATAAGAAATATCAATTTCTACCTTCTTCTTCTTTTCTATAGTAGTGTATTCCTTTTACCATCCCTTCCTTTTTCCCTCTTAAAACCCTTGTGACAAAACCAATCCACCCCTGTAATCTCTGTTTTTCTTCTTTAACTCCCTCAAATACTCTTTCAAGACAATAAGATTCCAAAAGGACACCTATTTTGTCTCCCTCTCTTAGAACATTAGTACTACATCATCATACGACTTTTTCCAGTTACTCAAGTAACCTTATTTTTCTGTGTTTTTCTTGACTTCTTGTGGTTGTATTTCAGAGTTCTTACTCAGCTCTGGCATTCTTATTAGAAATGCTTGAAAGTCCTCTTCTGTTAAAAGTTCATTTTCTCCCTCTGTAGAATCATACAAAGCTTTGCAGGATAAATTATTCTTTGGTTGTAGGCCCATATCTTTCTTTTTGGAATATTGCATTTCAAAAATCTCTGTTTGTGGTAGAATATGTCAGGTCTTGTGAGATGCTGATTGTGACTTTTTACTACTTGAACTGCTCCTTTCTGTATGTGTACAGTTTTTTGTTTTTTTTTTTTAATGTGAAAGCTTGGGATTTTGACTGACATTTCTAGGAATTTTCCTTTTGGGGCTTCTTTTAGGAGGTGATCAATGAATTATTTCTATCTTTACTTTCTTCTCTCCTTCTAGTAGGTCTGGACATTTTCACTTGTAATTTCTTGTAATATTGGGAGTCTGGTGATTCTTAAATTATTTCTCCTTAATATATTTTCTAAGTCAATTGTTTCTGATAACAGAGATCTTACTTTTCTTTCATTTTAAAAAATCTTTCATTTTTGTTCTAACTTTTCTTGCTGTCTCTTAAAGTCATTGATTTCTGCTTTGTTAACTAGAGTACAAGGAAGTTATTTCTTAGGTAGGTTTTATTACTTTCTCTTCTAACCTATTTTTCTTCCACTTATTTCTTTCAGTGCTTATATTTTATTTTTTTTTTCTGAGTATTTATATAATCTTCCTGGGAAAAAAAGTTTTTTTTTTTCCTTTAAGTATTTGCTTACCATTTTAAATGCTTACCTGCTTCTTCTCAGGCATATTTTTATCTATAATTCCTTTTTTTTAGTAATTGGTCTTTTCTTTAGCTTATTCATTTCTATAGCTTTAGTTCCTGAATTGAGCTTTGTACCAGGCCCATGCTGCATCCTATGGTTTGCTTTTGGGTGGTATGCTTGGCCCTTCTGGAGTCAACCTGGGTCATTTGGGTTTCTATTCTGACCTCTGCTTCCAGAGGTTAAACATCCCTGGATCTCTGAGGTTCAGAGAACTGAATCTTCAGGGCCCTTTATGGTACTCAGGATATACTACTAACTGCATCTTGGACATCATATATGTCCTGTAGATATCTCAAACTCAACATGTCCAAATCAGGGCTCATTATCTTTTATCCATGACACAACCATCCTCTCAGTCCCTCAGGTTCACTACATTAGACTACTTTAATGTTATCCTCAATGCCTCATTCTTATTCATACCATATATCCAATTCTACTTCCAACTCTTGTCATTTTTTCCTTTTCATCTCTTGTATATATCCCCTTCTCTCCACTGTCACCATGGTGTGGGCACTTATCACCTCATGCCTGGACTATTACAATAGCATTCTGGTTGGTCTGCCTGCCTCAAGTCTCTTTGCATTCCAGTCTGTCTTCCACTTAGCTGCCAAAGTGATTTTCCTAAAGCACAGTTATCACTATGTCACCTTCCTCCCCCTCACCCCCATCATAATCTCCAATAGCCTTCTATTACCTCCAAGATGAAATATATAAATAATTATGTTTTGCTTTTATAGACCTTTACAACCTGGCTTCTTCCAACCTTTCTAGTCTTCTTATAATTTACCTTTCTTGTACTCTAAAATATACCAACATTGACCTTCTTGCTCTTTCTCTTACATAACAGCCCTTTTCTCAACTCTGTGTCCTTTCACTAGCTCTCTCCCATTCCTGGAATACTCTCTCTGGACTCACTTCTACCTCCTGTCTTCCCTGGCTTGCTTAAAAATTCAGCTCAAATCCCACCTTCTACAAGATGCTATTTCTAGTACTTCCCTCTTTCTGCCACCCCTAATATTGCTAGTTGCTTCCCTCTGAGATTACCTACAATTTGCTTTACATGTATCTCTATCTATATTAAGATCTAGATCTACACAAAGATACAAAGAAAAGGGATTTAAAGAAAGGCAAAAATGTAACCTCAAAGTCTAATGGGGGAGACAATATACAAATAGCTATCTGTACATACACACACACACACACACACACACACACACACACACACATACACACACACGTTGTTGTCCAACTCTCCATGACCCTATTTGGGTTTTCTTAGCAAAGATATTGGAGTGGTTTGCCATTTCCTTCTCCAGTTCATTTTACAGATGAGAAATTGAGGCAAACAGGGTTAAGTGACTTGTCTAGGGTCACACAGCTAGTGTCAGAGACTGGATTTGAACTCAGGTCCTCCTGACTCCAGGGCTATCTACTACATCACCTAGCTGCCCCCAAATTATTTTATGTGTATGTGTGTGTGTGTGTGTGTATAAGTGCATATATATATAATTATAAATGGGAGGTAATATATTACACGTGTTATTCTGTCACTGGCGAGAGTTTTTGATGCAACTATCACTGACTATTTCGCTAGGAAAAATTCCTTTAATATTACAGGAATATGGAATACCTCAGGTTTGGATGAAAATGTGAAATAGAGATCAAACTGGAATGAATGGTGTCAAACAAATATAGTTAGGCCCACAACATGATCTTGGCTTCTTCTCCCTGCCTGCTTCTCATGCTTAGTAAAGTATCAAGGATATTACATACTATATATATGTGTATATATATATATATATATATATATATTTATATGAGGTTCTTCCTATATACACACACATATGTATATACATGTACATATGTATCTCTCTCTCTCTCTCTCACACACACACACGCACACACACACACACACACACACACACACACACACAATTTCCCAGG
Source organism: Vombatus ursinus (assembly GCF_900497805.2). Lineage (NCBI taxonomy): Eukaryota > Metazoa > Chordata > Mammalia > Diprotodontia > Vombatidae > Vombatus > Vombatus ursinus. The sequence continues at coordinate 95,960,404 of NW_020954590.1, read as the reverse complement.
GCTTCCAAGGCTCTCACTATGGCACTTTCTGACCACTCTTAGGCTTTCTTAGTTGAGTCCTCTGTTGTTGTTGCTTATGGACATCAGTCTTTGCAGGATATAGCTATCTCTGGCCCATCTCTGGTCTTACAGGGAATCTTCCTGGCCACCTTTTTTCTGTTTCCTTTGGACTTCTCCTGACTTCTTGCACATCTTTGGAAAGGAAGACGTCACTTGTGATAGTTTATCATTGGAATTCTTTTTTAAAAATTTTTTTACTAATTTATTTTGATTTATCAACAATCACTTCCATAAGCTTTTGAGTTTTAAATTTTTCTTCCCCTTGCCCCTCTCTCTCCCCAAGACAGCATGCAAATACATTCCTATTAAACATATTTTCACATTAGTGATGTTGTAAGAAAGAATTAGAACCAATAGGAGGAATCACCAGAAAGAGGAAACAAAATACAACAGAAGAAAAAAATAGCAAATAGTATGCTTCGATCTGCATTCAGATCCCATAGTTCTTTCTTTGGATGTGGATAGTATTTTCCATCATGAGACCTTTGGAGATGTCTTAGATCTTTGTATTGCTGAGAAGGGCTAAATCTATCAATATTAGTCATCGCACAATGTGGCTGTTATTGTGTACAATGTTCTCCTGGTTCTGCTCACTGCACTCAGCTTCAGTCCATACAAGTCTTTCCAGGTTTTTCTGAAGTCTGCCTGCTCATCATTTCTTATAGCACAATAGTATTCCATTACACTCATATACCACAATTTGTTCAGCCATGCCCCAATTGATGGGCATCCTCTCAATTTCCAATTCTTTGCCACACAAAAAGAGCTGCTATAAATATTTTTGTGCATGTGGGTCCTTTTCCCATTTGTATGATCTCTTTGGGATATAGCCCTAGAAGTGCTATTGCTAGGTCAAAGGGTATGCACATTTTTATAGCCCTTTGGGCATAGTTCCAAATTGCTCTCCAAAATGGTTGGATCATTTCACAACTCCACCAACAATGCATTAGTGTTTCAGTTTTCCCACATCTTCTCCAACATTTATAATTTTCCTGTTTTATCATGTTGGCCAATCTGATAGGTGTGTATACTGGCCGCATGCCGACCTTCTGCCGGCTGTACGCCGGTACCCGCTCCTCCTATAAGGAGCACACTACCAGAGTCATACTCACACTCGAGTCTTCGGTACTCTGCCGGATAACCACACAGAGACGAGCCATCGGGAGGTGCCAACACCAGAGCTTTATTCAGAGGCCATCACAGCAAGCCATCATAGCAAGCCCAAGCAGCAAGGCCAGAGCAACAGGGCAGGAGCCAGGAGAGAGAGCGCGTGTTCTGACCACGCTTGTTCCTAAGCACCTACTTAGCCCCTCCTCCCCAGCCCGCTTACTAGCCAATGATTGTAGGGTCAGATACCGGAAGGGGCTGTCTGAGTTTAGCACACCAAGGGGGAGGGAGTGACGTAGGAGGCTAGGACCGGATACAGGGAGGAGGCATCTGGGATTAGTGCATAGACAAGAGTACGTGACCTAGGAAGTCAGACTCAGGAGGGGTCTGGGGTCAGTGCTGCACAAAGGGACCCAGGAAGTCAGGAAGGTCACAAGAGGCATCTGGGGATGACGTTGCATTTAGGGAGGGGACTAAGCAAAGGGAACTCAGTCCTCTGCCGTCCCACTCCCACATGGCACCGCCCCTTGCCTCAGGAGCTCAAGCTCCGGTTACTTCCTTGTACCCAGCTTATCTCACATAGCACTGCCCATTGCCTCAGGGCTTCTCCGTATCCAGCCCATCCCAGTTCACCATGACTCTGCCTACCACAGCCCCTGCCTTGACTTCCAAAATACCCAGATCTTACCCTACCCTTGCCACAGCGCCCAACCTGGTAGCTGCCAACATCAGACTGTCCCTCACAGGTGTGATGTGGTATCTCAGAGTGTTTTGATTTGCTTTTCTCTAATCAATGATGATTTAGTATCATTGGATTCCTTGATCATTTCTTGGTCTTGTGTGAACTTCAGGGTTTTTTGGGAGGAGGTATGTAGGAGCTGGGGAGGTCTGTCTACAACTCTTTTGCTTAGAGCTCTTTATAGGTAACTCTCAAAGATTTTGTATAGGGGTGAGAGTAGGCACATGTATCAATGTTCTTTTTGTCACCTTCTTCTGGTGTCTTTCCTCTCCTTTATATACAATGCACCAACCCAGATATATGATTAGATAGCTTACTTTAAAATAGAATTAACCATATTTTCTTTGCTGTTAGTTTTATTTCTTAATTTATTTTTGTTATGGAAGATGCTCTTCAAAGTTTTCCATTCATGGAATTTGCTTAGGGAGAAAAAATAGATAAATATCAAGTTAGGAGAACCAATAATAATATGTTCTTAAATTTATTTTTACTACTGTCTTCTAGGCTGACCCAGAATATGGTCAAGGGATGAACCCTGTTAGCTGTCTGGCTCAAATTCAGCAGGCCAGAAAGGAAAAAGAACCAGACTATTCCCTTCTTTCAGACAGAGGAAAGTCCCGCCGGCGAGAGTTTTTGATGCAGGTATCACTGACTATTTCAGTAGGGGAAAGTCCTTTAATATTATAGGAATATGGAATTCCTCAGGTTTGGATAAAAATATGAAATAGAGGTCAAACAGGAATGAATGGTGTCAAACAAATACAGTTAGGCCCACCACATGTCCTCTCCCTGCCTGCTTCCCATGCTTGGTATGGTAAAGTATCAAGGACATTTATAATAGACAGTGTGAGGAGTTCAAGGCTGTGTGGGATTCACACAGGGTATTTATGACCCAATTCATTATCTTGAACATATTTATGTTGCAGTTTGCAGCTGGGGTATTGTACTTTCTGGGGATTGGAGACATGGTAGCTTTCTTCAAGTATTTGAAGGACTGCCCCATGGAAGAGAGATGGGACATATTCTTTGGGTCCCTAGATGGCAGAACTGGGACAAATTACAGATATGTGGATTTAGGCTTGATGTCTGTAAAAACTTTCTAATAATTAGAGCTGTCCAAAAGTATAATGGGCAGCCTCAAGAGGTAGTGGCCTACGGCTTCCTTACAGGCTAAGAGGCTGGATTTTTGTTTAGATTCAGGATGGACCAGCTGGCCTCTGAGGTCTATCCAAACCCTGAAACTTTGTGAATCTGTTGTTCTGAGAAATTAAAGTGGCAAATAGGTGGTGTTATCACATAGAACAGGGCCCAGAGAAAGTATTCTGAAAGGAACTATGAAGGAGAGCTATCTGACTAACTGCCACAGGACCTAGAGGGGTTCAGTCATTTAGAAATATTGAGGGATTTTTTCTCCAGTCCAAGTCTTAGGCGCAAGACCCAGTGCTAAATGCTGGCCATACAAGAGTAAATGTGATGCACACCCTGCTTTTAAGTAACTCACAGTCACTTCTAGGAAAGTAGAAATTTAGTCAGGATGAACCCTGTTGCAATCAATGAGTGTCTATGCTACGATAACCAAGCTGTATCTTTACTTTTTTGCATATTTTAATACTCCAGGGATTTGGCAGAGGTGATTGCATGTCCTCTTGCCTTTGCTTCCTGCAGTTAATGATGCATCCAATGAAATAAAAATTAACCACTAATTTCCTTATGTTTGTAATTAATAAATACTCTAACATACTATATTCAGTAATTTTGAGGATATGAGCCCTGAACGCATTTTCTAACCAGTAATATTTGGGCAGAGTTGGAGAAGGAAACAGAATAAAATTACATAAAAAAGGATCAGGTTGTTTATGATAACATAGCAATAATAACCATTTATTAAGCACCTACTATGTGTAAACCACTGTGCTATACTCAGACATTACAAAGATAATTACAAAACTGTTCTGGCTCATGAAAATGGTTTCTTTAATGTATCTTAATGTCTAAAATAAGTGACTTGCCTTTCTGACCTACTTTAGTGTATTTGAAATGTTTCATATTAACTCTAATTTACTTATAGATTGTATTTGCTACTACTTTGTTTTTTACACAATCTATATTCTCATCTGTAGAAGACAAATTATCTTGATGTGTTAGCAGTTTAGACATTTAGGACTGACAGACTTCTTGATATTCAGAGGAGTTTAATTTGTATCAAAGTAAAGCATTCTGATAACTATTAATTCTGATAGTTATTTACTAATGCAGCCCAGTTTATGGGTGATGTGATAAGGTGTACCCAAAATGGAAGGGTGGATAGAAACAAGAGTAAGGTTGAATGGAGGGTTCACAGCCACTTGGTCAAAGTGATGCCTACAGTTGTCTTAGAATTAGTTGTTCATTATTTCAGTTTCTATTTACACTGTATTTGGAGCCCCCATAAATATACATTTTCACCTTCTTTTGTACTCTCAAATGTATACAGAGGTAGTATGGAATAGGAAAAAGAGAATGTCATGTGTGAAAGCTGCCCAAGGGCTATTAGTTCAGCCTCTTTGATTTAAGTTTATTTACTTAAAACTTTTTAGTTAATAAATAAATTACAAACTTGGCAAAATTAGACTTTGTTGTGAGATTTCTACAACTTCTCAGTTTGGTTTGTACTTCTAGAAATAATTCTAGAAGAGATTTTGGTCCGCTAAAATAGCATTGGTTCCTTAGGTGTTGAGGTGTAATAGATGATTTCTTCTAGTCTGACTGCCACGTAAGAACTTGTCCTTTTGACAAAGTACTTTCTGTCTTAACTGCCTTATAATTAGATTTATATTTTAAAAAATTTAGTATGTATAGAGAATAGCAATATATCAGAAGTGGAAAGAGAGCAACTTACTATAAACACATTCTGGTTCATAATTTTCCTTTCCTGTTTTTGAAAATTACAAGAACTAAATCTTTAACTTATTTGTTTATTTAGATTTTGGAAATGGATTTTTTTTCTGAATAAACAAAGCTCCTTTTTGGTGGCTTCATTGACTGGTTGCCATTAAGACAAAGAACAGTGCTATTGTAGTAGTTTTACTTTGTTGAGCATTCATGAAACCTTTTTACTGTCTTCACTCTGGCTTTCTTAGATTTGAAGAATTCCAGAAAGTTTTCTTTGAACTCCAAAGATTCAAAAAATCTGATCTAAAATTTTGACATGTATTAGAAATATAAAATTTCTTTGGCCTTATAAAAAATAAAACAAGCCTCTGTCTATAGAGTATGTTGAGTACCCTTTTGAAAGAGGAACTCAGAATTTTTCTTAAGCAGCCTTCTTTTTTATGGGTATTCATAAACATTCTAGTTAAGCAGGGACATTTGGCCATGCTTTTAAATGTTTTCACACTGAATTCATATTGCTTCCCCCCCTTCCCCCAAGTCCCAGTGGATTCATTATAGCATTCAGCAACCTTATCAAAGTAAAAGGCTTTTTGTATAAACTATTTAAGCAATGTTTTCATTTATTTTAATTGAATGTGGAAGTAAAGTATCTAGAGATAATTTGCTCATTTTTATCTGTCACAGAAAGGGTAAATTTGAATGTAATGAAATGGATCCAATTACTTGTATTGGCCATTAGATAAACAGAAGAAAATCTCTGATGACATTGGTTGAGTATTCTACTCCCAAAGCTAATTTTGGAAAGATTTTTAAAAATGTTAATCTTTTGATAGAGAACATAATAATGTCCAAAACCTGGTTTCGTAGCTTTTAGAAATATTAGGATTTCAATTTATTATGTATCATAAGACAAATTTCCTCTTTCAATTTTTTTTAACATGATAGCTAATTCTGTGATGTTTATTACTTGATCAGGTACTAAATTATTTAACTGGTAAATGGTGTTTTAGGACTTTTGCATATTCCTTAATTTATTTGGACTTATTAACTAAAATAATCTGTGAAGTTAAAAAAACCCTCCCATATTTATATTAACTTTTCTCAAGTAACAAAATAATTGAAGCACATTTCAAAATAAGTTACCATTACTTAAATAAAAACCTCATTGTTAAAACAATGAATTTGTGAGCTTTATCAGAAGATTTTACTTTTAAAATATACAATGTTTATTTCATTTCCATTATTAAGTAATGAACCAGTTCTTCTCAGTGAATCAACTAATTTTTGTGTATCAGGATTTTATTTTTGTTAATTTACTTACTTAGGTTGGTATTGAGGTAGTGTGATGTAGTGGTTAAAGAGCTGGCCTTGGAGTCGGGGCCCCTTGGGTTCAAGTCTTGCTGCTGAGATATACGGGCTATGTGACCTTGGCCAAGTTGCTTAATCTCACAGTATTCCAGACAACTCACTAAAACTAATTTGTGGGTCACTTGCTGGTTTTCCTTAATGGAGGGCCTTTTCTACACTTATGAAATCACAGGTCTGCATCCTTCACCAACTTCCCATCCTCATTCCCCCAACCTCAATAAATAAATAACTGTGCCTGTATTGTTGTCTTGACTTAAAAAGGCTAATAACGCATCTCCAAAATTGCCTAACTTTACAATGTGACAACTTAGTAATTTATGTTACTATCTTGAAATTTTTATTTACTGACAAAGATCAATATTTATTACTTTGTACATATAAGATATGCATGTAAATCTATAAAACATATAGAAACCCCAAAAGGTTTTTTTTTTTAGTAAAAATGATAGGAATTCACTTGAGGAGCTATAGTAACATAAAATTTGAAATGTACCTTAAACACTTTCTGAATTGCATGCAGGCACTGACCTAAGAGATAGGAGATTTTAGGCTTCCAGTCTTAGCTCTGCCACTTATTTAGCAGTAGGATTTTAAGTCAGTCTTTAAACCTTACTTTACTCATCTGAAAAATAAAAATATTTGAATTAACTGATCTCCTAAGCTTTATCCATCTCTAAGATAAAGTTCTATGAATTTCAGGGATTTTTGAAACTGAATGTAGTTCTAATGGAATCGCTTCAAAACTTATTATGTGGGGATGTCAAGAAGTTATGTTTGTTTAATGGTTATTATTAATTCTTTCTTTTCATTTTACCAGGTTAAGGTTGGCAGTGCAGTTGCTACTGGAATAGGCCTTAGTAAGAAGGTAGCTAAAAGAAATGCAGCGGAGGCAATGTTGTTACACCTTGGATATAAAACCTTCACTCCTGTTCAAGAACAACTTGAAAAGGTGAGAGTTAAGCTTAAACACCTGCATTTCATTCTATGTTGTAGATTACCAAAGGTATTAAAAAAAATCCTGACTTTTGGCCTTACATAATTTCTGACATAGCATTGAGGTAGACAATGATAACTTTCTTGAGGCATGTATATTTTTATTATCTATAATTAAAAATAGAAGCTACAGGTATAAACAGAAACCTAATTACACATACTGGAGATTTGTTGAAATTGAAATCAATTATTACTTTCCATTCATTTAAGAGTAGCATCTTATGGTAAATTTCTCCATATTTGTGGTGCAAATATAATGAGATGAAAAATTTGCTACTTTAATGCCTTGATGGGTCTCTGAGTTTATTGACAGCGGTACTACATAGGTTGAAATTTCAACCCTTTTACATTTTGTTATCCTCTTTGACTTTTGCCCATGTCTTTGTACAAATCTAAGATAGGAAGTCATTTGAAAAGTGAAAAATTAAGTTAAAATTCATTTTAGTTTTTGTATTGCACACTGCTGGTTTCCTTTTTAAACAGAATTGACTTGCTGCTTTTGCTGTATAAACCCAGTCTTAGACTATTAAGTTTTTTTCATAAGTCCACAGATTTGTGCCAGTGTTGTTAGCCTGAATTCTGGAACCCAGATGAAAACTTTTGAAATGAAAGGCCTGGATTATCCCTTTAGGGCATGCATATATTGGACAGACACTCTATAAAGTAATTTTTCTATTTATTTTAAACTTGAAGGTAAACTTAAAGGGTGTTGTTGTTTTTTCTGCCAAGAGCCTTGTTCATGGTTCCCTATTTCTTCTGTGGCACTTAATGACATCACTAACACCTCCCTCTATTGCAAGAGAAAAACAGAACCCTGAACTCAGGTCTTGGCATGTAAACAAGATACAACCAATTAAAGTTCATTTAAACTTAAAATTTGTTCATTATTAATTTTGCTAGCTGCACAGGTAAACAAATGCTTTCTTATTAAACTTTTTTAAATGACTGAAAGATTCATATTTTTTAACTGAGGTTAACAATCATTAAAAGTGAAAGTTTTAGTGTTTGGTTAATTTTACCACTCAAGAATCCTTTTTCAGAGATATTTTTAGTTACTAAAGGGACAGATACTTGAGTTTTAGAGGGCAAAGTAAGAAATAGAATCACTTTTTAAGTAAGACTCAGTTGTTCTTTATTTTTAAGGTATTAAAATTTTTTAGAAAATTAATTTTAGTGCCAAAGGGGTTATTTGCCTAAATATTATCCCTAGAGACTTTAGTTCTGTTTTCCTTACCCAGTCTGCCAATGATTTCCTTTCTTTTAAATATATTTGTAATATGAAACCTAACATGTGTTGTTAAGATTTTTGTTGCTTTTACATTGTATATGTGTTATTTTAACTTTACACATTTATATCGACTTAAAATTGTGATTTTAAAATGCATAGGTTGAAATAAGCCCCTTTGAAAAACACCTGTGACTTAAAAAAAACAAATATTCCAAAGTAAACTTAGATTCTTCTACCACACCTCCTAAGTTTCAGTTTTATTTTTTGCTCCTGAGGAAAACTGAGTAATATGAGCAAATGTAAAATGAGATTATATTTTCTACTTCTATACTAAATACCAATTATTACTCTTATCTCTTCACTCTTTTTAAAAGGCATTATGATGTCGTAGAACAACACTGTACTTGGAGTCACAAACCTGGATTTCAATCCATTTCCATGCATTACTAGCCTTGTGACTTTGGTAAAGACACTTAAATTCATTGAGCCTCAGCTTTTGCATATGTAAAATGGTGATAGCGTTAGTTACAGCTTCAGCCCTATTAGATAGTTGCAAAGATCAATGTAATTCGGTTCAACATGCATGCACCAAGCGCTTACTCTGTGCAAGACACTGTTCTAGACACTAGGCATACAAAACCAAAGAAGTATTTGACCTCAAGAAGCTTACATTCTACTGTGGAGCAGAGAGGAGAGATACATAATATACACACAGACAAATAAATATAAAATAGTTTAAAGAGAGTGACTATACTACTGTAGTGGGGATCAGAGAAAGCTTTATGGAGACAGAGGTGAGCACTGAAGAAAGATAAGGATTTTAAAAAGCAGAGATGAGAAGGGAGCATGTTTTAGACCAGAGAGGCAGCTGATAACAAATATGTGGAGGTGGAAGATGAAATGTCAAGGATATATAAGTTCAAGGGAACAGCTAGCAGACCAGCTTGGCTAGAAACAGAGTGTGTGAAGGGTGTGATGTGAAACAAGACTCAAAAATTAGTTTGGAGTCTTATTGTGGAGGACATGAAAAACCAGCCTGAGGGGTTTGTATATTATCCTACCGGCAATAAGGAGTCTCAGGAGGAATTTGAGCAGGGAAGTGACATGATCCCTGCGACCCTGGCCATCTTTTCCAGTACTGGTTGCATCTTCTCTCATGCCCCCTGACACATAAGTCCTGGAGGGTGAGTTAGCATACTCCTTACTCCTGCTGCTGCTTCCAGATTCTCCCTTTCCCACAATCACTCAGCAATTTATCCTCTTCTGAGGTTCACTCTGTCCAGATATATCACCCAATCCAGATTCTGATGGCAGTTGTCTACTGTCCTCCAAGTTATCCTCCTTCCTTTCTCAAGGGGTACATCCCAACCCCTTTTCTTATTTGTTATTTCAAAAAATACCTTGATGTGCCCTGAGATATCCTAGTCTCCAAGTAACTTATTCTCCTAAGCTTACGTTGTCTACCTCAGCCAACCATACACAGGGACCGTGATCGTTCTGTTACTCACAGGTGTTCCACTGCCATGATCAAGAATTCTGACATCCACTTATCTGACCATAATCTTCTATCATTTCATTTCTCCCTTTATTTCATTCCTCCTAAATCTATTCTTCTGCCTCACCATGACTTCTAGTCCTCTAGCCTTCAGTATTCTCCTATGCTATGGCTTTTCTCACTTATCTTTTCCCTGTAGTTTACAGTTCAAAATTGCACCATCTTCTACTCTTGAGTGCCTGGCCCCTTTCTCCTGTTGCCAATTGTGTCTTGCCAAGTGCAACTGTAGGATGCTGTCACCATTTTCTTCCTTTGCTCCTGTTTACTTCTCAGCTGTGATCTGAAAAGTCACACAATGTTTCTCCTATCAATGAGGCCTTCACTGAATTAAAGCAATCCTTTTTACTCTTTTCTAATTGATTTTACTTTTTAATTATATTTTTTCTTTTTGTATTATATGTTTTTTTAATAAACACAAGTCTATTTTCTCTCCCTTTGACCCCAACACGCCTCCCTCCATTTGAGAATAAAAGAAAAACAAAACTCCGGTTACAAACATGTGTAGGCAAGTAAAGCAAATTTCCTCACCGGTCATGTCCAAAAAAACAGAAACAAAAATCCCTTTTTTGCTCTAAGTCTGCCTCTTTGTCAGCAACTTAGTGGCATATTTCTTCATTAGCCCTCTTGAAATTTGTTGGTCATTACATTGATCAGAGTCTCTAATTCTTTTAAATTTGTTTGTCTACATTATATTGTTTTCATTATATAAATTGTTTTCCTGGTTCTATTAATTTACTCTGTATCAATTCATATAAGTCTTTCCATGTTTCTCTGAATCCATCCCTATCTGCATTTCTTACTGCATTCCATCATGTGTATGTACCATATCTTATTTAGCCATCCCTTATATCATGGGCACCCTCTCTAATTCATATTCTTTGCCACATCAAAAAGACTTATAGGTATTTTTATACATTCTTAGTTAGAGTTTATATTGCTTAAGACTACTCTATCCCTCAATCTACCCTTCCTCTCATTCCTCCTTCTCCATTTTCCCTTTTTCTCTCCTCTTTCCCTGTTGAAGGAAATGTATTTCTGTACCCAGTTCTCTGTGTGTGCATTCTTCCCTCCTTTGATCAATTTGGAAGAGAGTGAGGTTCAAGTGTTAATTGTTCCCCCCCAACCCTTGTTTGTATAGATATCTACTTGTGCACCCTGATTATGTGAGATAATTTCCCCTAACCTTCCTTACCCTTCCCTAACTAATGTATTCGACTTTCCCTTTTTTCACATTCTTTTTTTAAGATCATTAAGACATAACAGAGCTACTGTCAGGTCTTATCTAATTAGATTCTTTCGGTGACCCAAATGATAATTCAGTTCAGAGGGGACACATTATCATCATCTCATATTTGAATATAAAGGGCAGCTAGGTGGTGCAATGAATACAGCACTGGCCCTGGAATCAGGAGGACCTGAGTTCTGGCCTCAGATATTTGACACTTACTAGCTGTGTGACCCTGGGCAAGTCTCTTAGCCCCAGTTGCCTTGGCGCCCCACCCCCCAAATATTTGAATGTAAGCAGTTTATCTTTTTTACTTCCTTAGAATTGTTTATTCACATTTACCTTTTATGTTTCTCTCAAGACCTCTGTTTTCTTTATAATTTCTACTCGGCTCTGTTCTTTTCATCAGGAATTCTTGGAAATCCTCTGTTTCTTTAAAGATTTCTTTTTCCCTCTTGAAGCATTATTCTCAATTTTATTGGGTAAGTGATTCTTGGCTGTAAGCATGTCCTTTGTCTTCTGGAATAGCATATTCCAAATTCTCTACTCTTTTATACTGGTGACTGTGAAATCACTGTGATCCTGATTGGGACTCCTCTATACATGAATTCTTTCTTTCTGGCCTCTTGCAATAGTTTTCTCTTACCTGGAAGCTCTGGATTTTGGCTGTAATATTCTTGGGAGTTTGCATTTTGGGGTTCCTTTCAGGAGGTGCCTGTGGATTCTATTTCCACTTTGCCCCCTGTTCCTAAGAGATAGGGACAGTTTTCTTTAAAGAGTTCTTGAAATATGATATGTAGGTTCCTTTCAGGTAATTCAATAATTGTTAAACTTTTTGTCATTAATCTGTTTTCTAGGTCAATTGTTTTTGCTATGAGATACTTTATGTATTCTTCTGTTTTTTTTTTAGTCATTGGCTTCTATTTGCTTCATTCTAATTTTCAGGGAATTTTGTTGCTTGGGTAAGGGTTTGAACCTCTTGTTCCAAGTTGTTAATTCTCTTTCTAATTCTTTCTTCCATAGCTCTTGTTTCTTTTCCTCTAGTGCTCTCACTTCATTGATTAAAATATTTAAACTTTTTTTTTAAACTCTTGCTTCATCTATTCTAGGTATTTTAGTTGAATTTTTGCCTAAGCTATATTTTTCTTTGGGGCTTTGCTTGTAGATGCTTTGGAGTCATTCTTTTCTGGGTTTGTGTCTGACGTTCCCAGTCACCATAATTGCCTTTTATGGTGGTATTCTTTTTTATTTGTTAGGGCTTCTAGCCTACTTCTTGACTTAATAGTTCATATTAGGATGAGCTCTGTGCACCTCTGGAGGGAAAGTCTTGGCCAACTCTGGTGCTGTTTTCTTAGGGTTTTGAGTGTTGTGTTAGTCCAGGAGCTTATGGATAGCTCAGGTTGGGACCGGTAAACTTTCAGTACTCCCAGAGTGGTCTGATCCAGGGCAAAGTCAGATCACTGACCCATTGGTCTGAGCTCTTTAAATTCTTGATCTGGCTTTGGGTCTGAGCATCAGTAGTTGGTGCAGGACTCAGCTCTTCTCCACCAGCTGGGAATCTCTGCTGGTTTAGAGTGACAGAACTGTAGTCTCCCCTTTCATCTGAAATTTTTGCCCTGGTTACTCCTCTACAGGTTTTAGACTAGGCTAGAAGCTGGAACTGAGACTGAGCTCTGCTCTTGAAATCTGAGCCACACTCTTGCTGCTTGCTTCTGAACTAACTCCACTTTCACTTGGGCCTGCAATACCTCCTTACTCTGGAATAACACTTTTGGTTGCATGTTTCCTCCATATTCTACTCTGAATTTGAGACACAGAACTTGGTAAGGAGTGACAGGGCTGCCAGTTGTCACCTGTTCACATTCCCTATGCAAGGTCATTGTACTCATTGAGGGTATGGGACATCCTCTTGCCCTGATGAACAGCTTTTCCAGCATGGCCACTCCTGGTCAGACTCTAACCCCAGTATCCACAGACCCCTCTGACTGTCTCCCCATGCCAGCATGGACTGGAACAGTGACTCACTGTAATTTTTTCTTGGATTTCCCATCAGATTTGGTCTAGTGCATTTTCTAGATCAATATGGAAGAGGTGTGTGTGTGTGTGTGTGTGTGTGGCGGGGGGATAGTTCATTGTGTTATCCTGTTTCTCTTCAATTTTGTCTCTACCTCTCCTGAATGATTTTATATCAGAATCTCCTCAACAGCTGTTCCAGACCTTCTCTTCTCCCACACTATTCCTTCCTCTTCCTCTCAGTAGAAGACCTTAACTCATATTTTACTGAAAAAAAAAATAGAGACTATTTGCAATAAGCTTCTTCTTCCCTACTGTCCTTCTGAAAACCCCATTTTATCCTGCTTTTTCCAGTCGCTGATGAGAAGCTAACCCTTCTCCTTGTCAAGGCCAAGAGAAATACTCACACCTTTGTTCCTATTCTCTCCTGTGTTCTTTGGAAGATTCTCTCTCCATCATCTCTCCCCACCCCCATCTTTTTAAATTGTAGCATTTCCCATAGTTTCTTATTCACCTTCCGCCTACATAACCCAGGTCCCTCCTTTCCCTGACCCCCATTTATCCTTAAAAACAAACAAACCAAAAAGCCTTACTGTCTGTCTTCCTTTTCACAGTTAACTTCTCAAAAAAGCTGTCTTCACTCTTTGCCTCTATTTCCTTTCTACTTGTTCACTTCTTAACCCCTTGGAATCTGGCTCAACTGAAACCATCGTTTCCAAAAACTACTGATGATTTCATCATCAAATCTGATGACCTTTATGACCTCATTGTATCATTTTGATCAATTGGCCACTCAGTCAATGGGCCTGCTATGTGCTCCAGGGGTGGGGAATCTGTGGCCTCGAGGCCACATATGGCCTTCTAGGTCCTTGAGTGCAGCCTTTTGCCTGAGTCCAAGTTTTACAGAACAAACCTTTTATTTCCATGGCATATGTCACATCCATCTCTTCTCTCTACTCAGAGAGCCAGTACCCTAGTTCAGGTTCTTCTCACCTCTCCCCTCGACTATTACACTAGCCTCCTAATTGGCCTCCCTCCTTCACCGATCCTTTTTTCCTCATGACTACCAAAGTGATATTGCTAAAGTCCAGATCTAACCCCATCACTTCCCATGTTCAATTAACTACATTGGATCATTATTTTTTTCTAGGATATAATTCAAACCTGCTTGTTTGTCATTTAAAGCTCTTCATAACTGTGTTCCAAATTGTATTCCCAGTCTTATTAAACAGTATTCCTTTTCATTAATTCTTCTGTTTAGCCACACTTGCCTTCTTGCAGTTGCTTACATACACCATTCCAATTCTTACCTTATATCTTTGCAAAGTCTGTGTTCCATTTATAGATTGCAATCTTTTGTCACTCCTTGTTAAAATTCCTAAATTTGCTTCAGAGCTCAGGTTAATCACTGCATGTGCATTTCCTAATCTTCACAGCTTCTGTGCTTGCCTATCCTATTATCTTTAATTTATTATTATTTTTTCTATCTATAAAAGGTTATAATGCTGGGTGATAACATTGCCCTTAATAGAGAAAAGTTTGGCATGGGGTGGATTTGGGGGGGAGGAAGATAGTAAGTTCTGTTGTAAACATGTTGAGTTTGAGATATTGACAGGACATCCAAGTGGAGATGTTCAGCAGTCAGTGATACAGAACTGAAATTCAAGAGAAAGATTAGGATACATATATAAAATTTGGGAATCATCTGTGTAAAGGTCATAGCTGAACCTGTAGAAGCAGATGAGATCACTTTTGGAGATAGCATGGATAAAACAGAGAAGAGCCTTGGGAAGAAGTAAAGGAGTAAGTAAAGGGGACTGAAGAATAAATAGACATCTAATAGGAAAACTAAGATAGAGCAGTGTTATGGAATTCAAGAGAGAAGACAATCTCCATAAGGAAGGATTGATTAAATGTGTAAAAATCTGCAGAGAGACCAAGGAGGACAGAGACTAAAACATGGTTGTCTGATTTAGTTTCAAATCATTTGTAACTTTTGAAAGCAAATTGGATATCAAAATACTAGATATCATGGAGGTAGGACAGCTTTGGGTGATGGTGAAGCATGATTGTCACCATGGGTAGCTAATGAAGAGTGGAGATGTAGGTCATGAAAGCTGTGAAGACTGATGAACTGGGAGCCTAAAGTGTTTGATGGCACATCATTGTGAATATTGAAGTTGATATTTTGGATGAGAGGCATTAGGGTAGAGATAGAAGTGTGAATCAGGTACTGAATTCCTTGAGAAAGAGCATAGGATGATTTAGAGGACTGTAGTTGACATAAAAAATTATTTGGACAGAATGATATAGTTGGGTAGAGTGAAAGGTGGAAAGTTTTCTGAGTGATGATGGCAAAGGGGAAAGTCTGGAAGTGACATTGGGGATTAAGGAGTGTAGTCCTGTTCAGGCTCCTAGCCTAGTAAATTGTGGAGAAAGAGGATCCAATGCTGCAGAGATAATCCAGGGCTGAGGTGTGTTATAGAGGGAACTAAATTTCTTTGGCAGTAAGAAGATGGAAATAATATGAAAGGAAGAGAACTACATGTAGGGAAGTTTTGTTTTATTTTGTTTTGAAATGATAAAGTAAAGTCCATGGGAAAATAGTGACTGTAAAAGACAGAGGTAGAATTAAGCTGTGTAGAGTTAGAAATGTGCAGAGAGAGTAGAAGGGGGAGGGTTTTTACCTTAGAAGATGTCAGTTCTGAATTATAAGGATTAGGGGAGCAGGAAGTGGGAGGTTATTAGCCTTGAAACTGGGTAAACACCAGGTGATCCTATCAGCAGAATAGAGGGTCAATGGTTATGAAAAGTCAATATGTTTGTTGACTTGACTTGTTGATAATTAAGAAAGTTTTGTGGTAAAGATCACTAGAATTAGAATAGCCATTTTATTTTTGTCTCCATCTATATCATATCCTTCATCATGGGTGTTGGCTGTCATCAGTAGTAATGGCAATTGGGAGTTGGGTCATATACTAGAGGAGGCATTTAGTTCTGGGTAACTCCCACTTAGTCTCTTCCCTTCCCTTTCTTCTACAATGCTAGTGAAGAACAAGGGCTGTGGCTGAAGGCAAGTTAGCACTTAGTTTTGATATTGCCTTAATCCTTTGTGTTGGTAGTCCCTGCTTACTTGGATCCTTAGAAGAGAACCATTGATTTTTGGATGCTTTCTGTAGAAGGCACATTGTGATGGAGGGCAGAGTATATGCTGACTCTGCAAGTAACAGCCAACAGGGCTATTTGGGAAGGAAAACCCTGATCCTGCTTCTTTACAGGTGGTGAGGCTGGGGCCTTCGCCCAACTTTGTTTGTAGTAACAGAGAGTTTGCAATAATAGGACACTGACATACATAGTCAATAGCCTCTCCTCGCTTCTCTGTCAGTGATTCCAATTTACCCATACCTTTGGTGGGTGATATTTGAGAACCAAATAGGTGGTGATTTGTAACTTAAAATTAAACAAGATAATCTATCCAAAGCATTTTATCACCACAAAATGCTACACTTGTGTGTATGTGTGTCAGTTATTACTCCCCCCAAAAATTAGAACCAATAGGAGGAACCACCAGAAAGAGGAAACAAAACTCAACAGAAGAAAAAAAAATAGCAAATAGCATGCTTCGATCTGCATTCAAACTCCCTAGTTCTTTCTTTGGATGTGGATAGCATTTTCCATCATGAGGCCTTAGGAGATGTTCCAGATTTTTCTGAAGTTAGCTGTTCATCATTTCTTATAGCACAATAGTATTCCATTACATTCATATACAACAACTTGTTCAGCCATTCCCTAGTTGATAGGCATCCTCTCAATTTCCAATTCTTTGCCACCACAAAAAGAGTTGCTGTAAATATTTTTGTACATGTGGGTCCTTTTCCCATTTGTATGATCTCTTTGGGATGTAGCCCTAGAAATGCTATTGTTGGGTCAAAGGGTATGCACATTTTTATAGCCCTTTGGGCATAGTTCCAAATTGCTCTCCAAAATGATTGGATCAATAAATTCCTTTTCCTAAAAAATGTGAATTAGTCTTTTCTTACTTTAGGAATTGATCTCAGAATAGAAAATTTAATGACCAGCCTCATTCCTTAAAGATACTTTGCTACCCTCTTAAATCTGTTCATTTTCCATGGATTTTCCAGGATTTCCATGGATATTCTAGGGTATTCAGAGTAGAATTTGAGAATAATTGACAATACTCAGATTTTCAAATGGATTTGTGATTTCATCAATTTGGAAATTCCCTCCATGATGTACGAATCATAACCTACCCTTCCCTGCCCATCTCATGTACCACTTGTCTATATTGTCTCATGTATTAACCACATGGGGTATACCCAATGTACTAGACACTAGACACTTTCCTCTTTTTCCTCTACTATGTGCTTTGTAATTATTATCTCATTTGATCTTCACAACAACCCTGGGAAGGAGGTGTTATTATTATCCCCATTTAAAGATGAAGAAACTGAGACATACAGGTTAATTGACTTGCCAAAGGTCAGAAAGCTAGTAAGTATATGAGGCTGGATTTGAACTCAGATCTTCCTAACTATAAATCCAGTGCTCCATTCACAGGGTCACCTAGCTGATCATTGCTGTAATCTAGATGAGCAGTGATGATAATATGAATTAAGGAGGTCAGCCCAGATCTAGAGGACTTTACACAATTCTAGGTTACCATATTTTAAGCAGAATATTGACAAACTGGAGCCTGTCCAGTGGAGGAAATCCAAGATGGTGAGAGAATTGTAGACTCTACCACATAAGGATTAGTTAAAAAACTCTTTTTTAACTTTTCTCTGTGGAGAAAAGAAAATTAGGGGCAACATCACCACCACTATCATGATCGTGATGATGATCACCATTGCTAGCATTTACATAGCACTTTAAGATTTGTAAAGCACTTTATATATATATATATATATATGTATGTACATATAGATATGTTATCTCATGTGATCATCTCAAGTATAATTGCTCATAATGAA
Source organism: Vombatus ursinus (assembly GCF_900497805.2). NCBI lineage: Eukaryota > Metazoa > Chordata > Mammalia > Diprotodontia > Vombatidae > Vombatus > Vombatus ursinus. The sequence goes on along the minus strand of NW_020954590.1, from coordinate 95,942,254 downwards.
AATTTAACAATCAGCTCTTGTGAGCTGGTATGAGCTCAGCCCACCCCAATTTCATGGTAAAAAGATGAGTTCAGTTTTGGACACGCTGAATTTAAGATGCCTGTGGCATAGTCAGTTATTATTATTGTTGTTGTTGTTGTTGTTGTTATAGCTAATTTACAGAAAAGGTTTCCAAAAGATGGTTTTAAATAAAGTTCTATTATAGTTACTGTTCTATAATCAAAAAGTTCAAAATCAAATTATTTTTGAATAATATATTAGAATAGAATATTAATATCATATTCTAATTGTGATTTTTACATCTTACACAACCATCACAATTGAATGTTTGGGTAACTTCAGTATATTTACATAATCATTAGATTCCCATGAGGTCTATGAATCACTCCAGAAATGATAATTTATGGAGAGGATTTCATAGAGTATTTTAGGAAGTTCCCTTTAATTATGGCCTCCATTACTTCTTGTCTACTTTCTAGTATTTTTTGAGGTACAGGCTACCTATATGGTGCTTAAAGTTGCACCTTTCCAGAAATATTTATTTTTAGGCATTGTGTTTTCTGTTAAAATGCAAATATTTCTGGTGGAGTGAGAAAGGAGGAAGGGAAAGAGGAGCACTGAAGTAACACATTAAACTTAGTGAGAATTGGTTTCTCAGCTTGATTTCAAACCTCATAGCTTTGTTAAAGCAGATTCCTATAAGAATGAGACCATGGATAAGTATATTTATTTTGCAGATTAGAAAATATAGGGGTAGCTTCAAGGAAAAGTTTCTTCTGGGGAAGGCAGGCATCAGTAATAGGATTAGGAGAGGAGGCTCTAAGAAGGTAGAGGGAAGGACATTAATGGCGCTAATGAAAAGAGGGGGTACTCAAAGCAGAGGCAGAGAATTCTGAAGACAGACTTTGCCGATTTCCTAGGTTTGACTCCTGATATCATCTAAACAGTGTCCCACTACTCCTGGGGTCATATTTTAGTGATTACCTCATATCCTGAAAGTCCCAGGAGCCAAATTTCTTTTTAAAGATTTTGTGTCCTATGAAAGTACTGCAATTCATTTTGAACTGTTGGGCCCCTTTAACAGGTTATTATGTGAGTTAACATTGCCTATAGGTATATTAAGCAGGTGGCCACTACTCCAGGAAATAAAATCAATGCAAAATTAGATCTTTGGTATTTCACATTATAAGCAATCCTGTAAGCTTATTTCATATGATTTAAAATACTGAAGATAATTTTAACTCTATTCAGAACAATGATAATATAATAATTAACATTAAATTTATCCATCATTTGAGAAGCTTAAATATTTATGACAACTTTTCATTTCATTTGGAACCAGGTCATCTCATAAAATAAGAATAACTTATATGCAAATAATTGTAAACTTTAACTATGTTATTAGTAAGATTTTCATGTTTATTGGTCTTTTTCATTCATTTCTTTTGACATTATCTCCTAAAAGCAACCATTTTCTCATAATGTCAATGTCCTTTTATGCATAATGAGTTAAGCAAAAATTATTGCTGATGTTCACAATAATGTTCATAATTCTCTGTATTTTAGAATAACAATATTCTGAGTATGTAGACTGAAATTTGTTACCTATCATTGTTTGAACAGGTAGTCTGTTTTCAGTTTGTAGTCATGATCTATGGCCCACACAACACATAGAATGCTTTATGTCTAGAAGACTATGTTTGTGGGGTAATTAAATTTTTTACCTTCCATCCCTCCCATCTTCACCTTTGATGAAGAGTGATCTGTGAAAGGAGGAGTGATTAGGTACTAGCATTAGATTAAACTAAGTGCTTAACTTAGTGATTAATGTCCATAAACATAACATTCCACTGTTAGAACTGGAGAATGCCACAAATATACTCCAGTATCCACTATATCCTTAAATAAACAAACCCCTTTTCTTGACCTTGGCAACACTTCAAACTATTATACACTCTTTTTTTTTAAACTTCCAGGTTTCTAGAAAGAACATTCTACACTCATCGAACGCCCTCTTACCTTTTTCTGTTGAAGTCCCTCAGTTCCTATAAATCCCAACTAAAGCTCTCACCTTGGACTGTATCCCCCTTCTCTGGCCTCCTAATTCCTCATTAGAGCAGTCTTCTCTCTCACTGTCATTCTCTTTTTCATACTCTTTCTCCTTACAGAGAGGGGATGAATCTTGCAGCAATCCAAAAGCCATAATATTCCTTCAGGGTCCAACTCAATTGTTACCTCCCGTGTGAAAATTTCCCTGAACCTTTATCCTTTTTCCTCAGGTGAAAGTCATTGAATTTCAGAGTGGAAAGGGCCTAACAGGCCATCTGGTCCAGTCCATACTTGAACATACCTGAGAAGTGGTCATCCAGCCTTTGCTCTGAGACCCTCAGTGAAAAAGAAATCTTGACTTCTGGAGGCATTCCTTTCTCCTTTTGGATATTTCTAATTGTTAGGAAATGTTTTCTTAGATTAAGCATAAATTTGCCTTTCTGTAACTTTTACCCATTACTCCTGATTTTGTCTTCTGAGGACAATCAGAAAAAATTTTTAGTCCCTTTTCTTCAAATGAGATAAGATCTGTAAAGTACTCAGTATAGTGCCTGACACATAGTAGGGGTTTAATAAATGCTTGACCCCCCTCCCCCCTTTTTTGTGACAATTCAAAGATTCAAAGTTCCTCACCTCATATTTTTCATATTGCTTGTCTGAATCTCTCCTTTGTCTATTACCTTCTTTCTCATACTTATTTGTGTGCATGTTACCCTCATTTAGATTTAGAGCAAGGTTTGTAAAATATCTGTTTTTCATCCTTTTTGCTTAGCATAGATCCTGGCACTTAGTAGGCAGTTCAATTCAATTCAGTTAGCATTTATTAAATTCCTACTATGCACAAGGCATTGTAATAACAAAATGAAAATGAAATTGGAAGGAATTTTAGAGAAGATCTAATCTAATTCCTTCCTTTATGGATGGGAAAACTAAAGGCCTGAGAGAAAAAAAAAATTACTGGTCACACAAAGAGTATAATTATGGCAGAGAAGGAACTTTCTTTTGTTCCTGAAAACTTTGCTTTTCTTAAGGTAACCCAGAATTTCATTCACTTTTCAGGTGTCATATCACTGAACTTGCAGTACACTAGAGGCTCAGCTCAAGTCCCACCTTCTGCTAAAAGCCTTTCCCAGACCTTTGTAATCTTTTTCCCTTCCCTCAGAGACTCTGCCCAGTTTATCTTGTTTGTACATAGTTGTTTGCATGTTATCTCCCCATCAGACTATAAGGTCTTTGAGAGCAGAGTCTATCTCTTCTATGTAGCATTTAAAGCCCTTCACAGTCTGATTCCAGGACTTTCCTAAGCACCAGGAATACAAATAAAAGCAGAGAAGAAGAGAGTCCATACTACTTCTAATGAGGAAAGATGACACATGAAAGAGATTAAAAGTGTTTGGGTCTGGGGGAGGTACCCAGGTGGGGACAGGGTGGAAAAGTTCAGAGATTCAGGAGGTAGGCTAGATTTGAGGTGAACATGACTGGGACACTTTCTCAAATGGAAATTTCAAGTGAAAACTTACCAATCAGAGGAGGAGTCTACAGGGGCAGAGACAGAAAAATTTGGAGTGTCAGGAAAGGAACTAGATTCAAAACGAGTAAAGGAATACTGCATGAAGACTGATATGCCACAAAATGATATTTCTTACTGCTCCTCAATGATGAATGAAACTAACTACATTAATTTCTTTATTTGCCTCTCTGAGGAGAACCTGTGAAGCATTTGGTTGCAACTTTCTTATACCATCTGGTTTCATTTATATTGAGAATGTCTGTGTAGAGATGGTTCAGTTCCTTTAATAATCTAGCAACACATTAGTCATTGGACAAGGACTGTACACACTGACAGTTAAATTAATATCTATAGACATAAAAAAACTATTTTTAGCACTCTCTGACCCCTCTTTAATTATACTGCCATGACTACAGAAGCTGTAGGGGACTTATAGAATTGAGGATCTTTTTGTATTTTTGTTTTTACATTGGTTGTCTTCAAGAAAAAAATTCACTATATAGTGGTCAGCTTACTGATGATAAGCCTCTCTGTGATTAGCTAAACCTGTTCTTAAACAGTAGAAACAGTCTGTACATAATACAATACTCAAAACTTGATAGAACTTGTCCAACTTGAAAGAAATTGTCAGTTTGCATTCTACTGACATAGCCTTTGAGCACATGGGTTTATCTCCAAAGTAAAAACAACAACAACAAAGAAGTGGAGCCAAGATGGTGGAGAAAAGGCAGGGATTCACCTAGCTCTCCCCCAAACCCCTCTAAATATCTTTAATAATGCCTCAAAACAAATTTTAGAGCAGCAGAACCCCCAAAAGGTCAACAGGAAGGGTCTTTTGCACCAGGGTGAGAGTGGACCGCAGTCTAGTGCAGGCACACCATGCAGACTAGCCCTCAAACCAGGAGCAGGCCTTGAGGCTACTGAATCAGTGGCATGGCAGCAGTGGTGGTTCGCAGAACCCTCAGCCCACAGAAGGTAAGTGGATCTGGCAGCTGCTCAGAAGAAAATTACAGGGGTCCCTTTGCTGGCACTGGGGGCAGGACTCTTGCACTGCCCATACTTGGATCTGGGTTGCATTCCTGGGTCTCCATCCAGGGCAAGGAAGAGCATTAGCACACCAAAGCTTGTGGGCTGTAGGGGAACAGAGACCCTGATCACAGTTCCAGGGTGGAAAACAGTGCTTGTGGTTGCTCACAGACGAGACCACAGGCCTAGAGAGTGGTAAACACACCTCTCCCTAGATCATACCATCTTGGAAGAACTGAAAACTTGAAGTCTGCAGAATTACCTCTGAAAAAAACTGTATAAAAAGTCTGAAGCTTGGGATGGTGCCCCTCCATTCCAGAAACAGAGCATTAAGTTTAGGATAGAGTTAAAAGTCAAGAAATAGGCTGGAAAATGAGCAAATAGCAGAAAAAGATCTTGACTATAGAAAGTTATTATGGTGACAGAGAAGATCAAAACACAAACCCAGAAGACAATAAAGTCAAAACTTCAAAGTTTCAAAGAAAAATATGAATTGGCCCCAGGCCATGGAAGAGCTCAAAAATGAATTTAAAAATCAAGTAAGAGAGGAAGAGAAAAAATTGGGAAGAGAAATGAAAGTGATGCAAGAAAATCATGAAAAAAGAGTCAACAGCTTGGTAAAGAAGGCACAAAAAATACTGAAGAAAACAATACCTTGAAAAACATACTAGGCCAAATGGTAAAAGGGGCACAAAAATCCAGTGAAGAGAAGAATACCTTGAAAAACAGAATTGGCCAAATGGCAAAAGAGGTTCAAAGCTCACTGAAGAAAATAATTCCTTAAAAGTTAGAATTGGGGGGCAGCTAGGTGGCGAAGTGGATACAGCAGAGTACTGGCCTTGAAGTCAGGAGGACCTGTGTTCAAATGTGGCCTCAGACCAAATACTTGACACTTACTAGCTGTGTGACCCTAGACACTTAACCCTAATTGCCTAAAAACAAAAACAAAAACAGGGGAAAAAAGTTAGAATTGGGCAAGTGGAAGCTAATGACTTATGAGATATCAAGAAACAATAAAATAAAATAAAAAGAATGAAAAATAGAAGACAATGTGAAATATCTCCTTGGAAAAACAACAGACCTGGAAAATAGATCCAGAAGAGATAATTTAAGAATTATTGGACTACTTGAAAGCCATGATCTAAAAAAGAGCCTAGATATCATCTTTCAAGAAATTATCAAGGAAAATGGCCTTGATATTCTAGACCCAGAGAGTAAAATAGAAATTGAAAGAATATAACAATCACCTCCTGAAAGAGAGCCCAAAATGAAAACTCCCAGAAATATTATAGTCAAATTCCAGAGCACCCAGGTCAAGGAGAAAATAGTGCAAGCAGCTAAAAAGAAACAATTCAGATATCATGGAACCACAATCAGGATAATACTAGATTTAGCAATTTCTGCATTAAAGGATAGAAGGCTTGGTATATGATATTCTGGAGGGCAAAAGAACTAGGATTAAAACCAAGAATCACCTACCCAGCAAAATTGAGTATAATCCTTCAGGGGAAAAATGGATATTAAATTAAATAGACAACTTTCAAGCATTCTTGATTAAAAAAAACCAGAGCTGAATAGAAAATATGACTTTAAATACAAGACAAAAAGCATAAAAAGGTAAACAAGGAAGAGAAATTGTAAGGGATTTAGTAAGGTTAAACTGTTTACATTCCTACATGGGAAAATGAAACTTGTAACTCTTAAATACTTTTTCATTATTAGGAAAATACAGGTGTGAGTTGAATATGATGGGATGATTATCTAAAAAAATGAAATTAAGGGGTGAGAAAGAAGAATGCATTGGGAGAAAGGGAAAGAGAGAGGTAGAATGGGGCAAATTATCTGACATAAAAGAGATCCAAAAGAGATTTTACAGTGGAGGAGATGGGAGAAGAGAGGAAAGGGAGTGTGTGAACCTTATTCTCACTGGAATTGGCTCAAAGAAGGAGTAACATACACACTCAGTTAGGTATAGAAATCTATCTTACTATACAGGAAAATAGGAGGGGAAGGGCATAAGAGAAGGTGGAGATTGGGGAATTGATAGAAGGAAGGGCAGATTGGGGGAGGTAAAAAATAACTTTTGAGACAGGGTGAAAGGAGAGAGTAGGATAAACAGGAAAAATAGGATGGAGGGAAATACATAGTTGGTAATCATTACTGTGAAAAAAATTTTATAGCAAGTTTCTCTAATAAAGACCTCATTTCACAAATATATAGAAAACCGAATCAAGTTTATAGAAATAAGAGCTCTTCCTCAATTGATAAATGGTCAAATGATATGAATAGGCAGTTTTCAAACAAAGTAATCAAAGCTATCTATAGTCATATGAAAAAATGCTCTGAATCACTATTGATTAGAGAATTCAAATTAAAACAACTCTGAGTTACTACCACACCTATCAGATTGGCTAATATGACAGAAAAGGAAAGTGACAAATATTGGAGATGTGGGAAAACTAAACCATTAATGCACTGTTGGTGAAGTTGTATACTGATTCAACCTTCTGAAGAGCAATTTAGAGCTATGCCCATAGGGCATACTTTGTATACTCTTTGACTCATCAATACCACTAGTAGGTCTATATCCCAAAGAGATAACAAACAAAAAGGAAAAGGACCTATATGTACAAAAACATTTATAGCAGCTCTTTTAGTGGTGGCAAAGAGTTGAGGGAATGTCCATCAATTGGGAAATGGCTGAACAAGTTGCTGTATATGATTGTGATGGAATACTATTGTGTTATAAGAAATGGTGAGCTTGGTGATCTTAGAAAAAAACCTGGAAAAACTTACATGAATTGATGCAAAGTGAAATGAGCAGAACCAGGAGAATGTTGTACACAGTAACAACAATATTGTGTGATGATCTACTGTGAATATCTTAGCTATTCTTAGCAATACAATGATCCAAGACAAGTCTGAAGGACTTATGATAAAAGGTTCTATCTCCAGAGAAAGAGCTGTTGGAGCCTAAATGCAGATTGAAGATACTTTTTCCTTACTTTCTTTATTTTTCTTGGTTTTTTTTTGTCTGTGTTTTCTTTCCCAGCATGACTTACATGGAAATGTGTTTTGTGTGACTACACATGTGTAACCTATGTCAAATTGCTTGCATTTTCATTGAGGGAGGAAAAGAGGGAGGGAGAGAATTTAGAACTTAAAATTTGTTTTTAAATATGATTGGGAAAAATATTAAGTTGTAGGAATAAATAAAGCATTCTGTAGGCTTAAGGAGCTCACAATCTAATGGGGTAAACAACATGCACATAGTACAAATAAGGTACAGACAATATTAACTGGATATAATCTTAGAAGGAAGACACTGAGATTAAAGACTGGGAAAAACTTGTAAAAGATGGGACTTTAGCTGAGACTTGAAGGAAGCCAGGGAAACCAGGAGTTGGATATGAGGAGGGAAAGTATTCTAGGCATGGGGAACAGCCAGTATAATGCCCAGAGTCAAGCAATGGAATATTATGGATGAGAAACAACAAAAAAGATGGTGTCACTGAATCATAGAGTATGTGGAGAGATTAATGTGATTAAGATTAATTAAGATTAATGTTTAATTAATGTGGCGATTAAAGTATAAGAAGATGGAAAAGTAGGAATAAGTCAGCTTATGAAGGGCTTTAAAAGCCATAGAAAGAATTTTATATTTGTTCCTGGAGATAATAGGGAGCCAAGAAGGAGCCATAAATAGAGTTTATTGAATAAGACATTGTCAGACCTTTGCTTCAGGAAGATAATTTTGACAGCTGACTGAAGGATGGACTGGAGGGAGGAGAGACTTTTGGCAGGGAGACTAGCCAGTGTAGTTTAGGCATGAGATGATTAGGGCCTGTACCAGGATGATGGCAGTGTCAGAGGAGAGAAGAGGGCATATATGAGAGAGGTTCTCAAGGTAGAAACAATAGGACTTGGCAACCAGTTGGATGTGGGAGAGAGAGAAAGAATGAGGAATCCAGGATAACACCTAGGTTGAGAACCTGAGTAACTGGGAGGATGATGGTACCCTAGACAGTAATATGGAAGAGTGTGTCGGGGGGGAAGATTTTTGGACAGAGATAACGAGTTCAGTTTTAGACATGTCGACTTTAAGATGTCTATGACACATATGCTTCAAGATGTTGAATAATTGGTGATTGGAGATGCAATATTGGAGGTCAGGAGAGAGGTTAGGACTTGACAAATAGAGCCAAGAATCATCTACTTAGAAATGATAATTGAATCCATGGGAGTTGATCTCCCCAAGCAAAATAGTATAGAAGGAATTCCTTTGATTTTGTACCAACAGGAAATTAGAAATATCATTTGCAAGACTTTTGTTATCTCAACCTATATGCTTATTATGTATATTCAAACAGATCACCATGAAGATATTTATAGCTAATATACTAACAGCTGTTACACAGGATGGTGAAGTGAAGAGATCTCTGAAGAACTTTACAACAGAAGTGTCCAAACTACACATACTTTGCCATTCGATGACTTCATTATGAAGGTCTCACTAGGGAAAATGGTGGAAAATATGCTGAAAAATATGTGGTTTCATGATCAACAGAGACAAAAGAATTATAGAAAATCAGAAGCCCAATATATCATTAATAATTCCTTTAGAAAGAGAAATGGCAAACATTGGATATGGTAATCCTTGACTTTATGTGTGTGTGTGTGTATGTGTGTGTTTATGTATGTGTATTTATGTATATATATTGCATATAAGTGATCTACACACATACATAAAACAGATAGAAAATGTCCAGTTGATATGTGAGAATTATTTCAGAATAAAATGTGTACAATTAGATAAATGAATACTGAGAGCAAAGAATAAAATGAATAGCAAATTAGGGGAAAGCATAATGATAAGAAGGTTGTATATATATGACATGTGTTGTATACTTGTAGCAGTTGTGACCTGACTTATTTAAGCAAGGTCTTGATGTTCAAAAATGGGAAATGGAAAAAAAAGTCAAGCCATTGTCTTCCATTTTTTTTGAGAGGAGTTTAGCTAATGCAAAACATTCTCCCAAATGAGGAGGCTGAAGACCCAATTCAGTCAAGCAAAGAAAGTACGATGCTTTTGTTAAGCAAAAAAACTTGGAAGCTAAAAAACACCAGTTTAAGCTCATTTACAAGTCATTATAAAGGGGAATGTTGGAAGATTGCAGTCTTGTAGAGAAAGCTGTACCTATGCATATCATCCTTAATCAAGAATCCTCTCTACTTCATACCTGATAAGTTACCATTCAGCATCCTTAAAATCCTCAGGTGAGGGGAAACTCATTATTTCTTGAGAAAATCAGTTCCACTTTTGAGTAACTCAACTCTTAGGGAGTTTTTCCCTTACATTGAACCTAAATTTGCCCCTTTGTAATTTCAGTACACTGTTCCTAGTCCTGTTCCCTGAGACCAAGAAAACCAATTAACCCTGCCTGTTCCATACTCAACAAAAATTCAGATACTTGAAGATAGGTGCCACCTCTCTGCTTAATAGATCTTATGGTATGAACTGAAGTCTTTTTACTGTTCTGATTGAACTCCTCCAGACACTTTCCATCTTATCAATAGCCTACCCAAACTATGGAGCCCAGACTGAACACAGTGCTCTAGATGTGGTCTGCCTTGGGTAGATTTTAGAGGAGTTATCATTTACTGACAATGGACACTGCTGTCTTAGCTCAATGTGGCCTAAGGTGGTGTTAACTTTCTTGTCTACCATGTCACATGTGCAGTGCTTCTAGATTACTAAAACTCCTAGATATTTTTCATATTAACTTCCCATCCTGTTATTGTGAAATTCATTTATTGAAACCAAGACTCTACCTTTAACTAAACCAAATATCTTATTAGATTTGTTCAACTAAATATACTCATCCTAAGGGCATTTGAGAATGAAAAGAGAGGACAACAAAGAGAAGAACAATGTAAAGATTACCGTATTAGACTTTTCACTTTCAAGGACAGTGGTACCATGACACTTGAATCCCAACACTACAGCCATGAATGTGCTTATAGGGAACTAGACTGAACCAACTATATATAGTAGAGATCCATGTTGGCAGAAACTCAGCTGTGAGAGCACTGAGGGACAGATGTACAAGGTATCTGAAGAAGGAGAAGCTATCAAAGACATGAAAAAAATCTTGGATCAAATTAATACTGAAAATATGTCAATAACTATCAAGCTATATCCCTATTCTCCCATCTATACAAAATTTTTGAGAGTCATTTATACACAAATTGAGGTGGAACTTTTTTGTAAGTGACATTCAATAATGGATCACATCTTTACCATTTCACAAATTGCCTGAAAGATGTAGAGAATATAATAACTCACCATACTTATTCTTTTGATTTGTTAGGACAAAACGCTGCCTTTAAAGGCTCATTTGCAAAAAGGTCTCTCCCATTTATATATCAAAAGTATTAAAAATTCTTTGGTAAATTATAACAACAGAAATAGCACTGGTTAATAATCTACTAATCATGAACATAAGGCAAGGGATAAAACAGGAGATGTATGCTTACAAGACACTAGAATGGAGAAGATCCAGGGCAGAATTCAGGTCTATGTTGGGTTTCCTGCATTTGTTGAGATACTCTAAGTACTTCTGTTGACAGATGACAATTGTGCTGATGGCATCAAACCCAAGAGTGCTTATCTGTCAGTATGTATATCTGGGACAGAGACAGCATAGATGGACAATGAGTTGGATTCAGAGTTGAAACTGAAGAAAGGCGTGGCCATGTGGCAACAACATTTCAAGACATGGAACTACTTCAGTCTCCAAAGAATTGAAAATGAACATCACTTAGAGGACAATAATGGAAAGGTGTGTGGTATGTGCAAGCAAACTGTAGCATGTAATCGTCGAGGAACCTTGAAGAATGGCAATGAAGAAACCATCAAGAAATTGTATGTTAGTAAGAAGAGATTGACTTGTCATGACAACAAGTTGACAGCCAGAATATTTCACTGGTACCCTTACAATGTAAGGAGAAAATGAAGAAGCCCTTCACACCTTTGGGTGGAACCTCCTATGACAAATTGGTGGGATTTCATAGAAAAGAGTTAACTGGGGATGGGCAGGTATGTATGCATTGTGGTCTGCATTGTTGGAGGGAATTTCCAAATAGATGAGATTGTAGATCCATTTGAGTAACTTTGAGTAGGTTTGACCAACTGTTCTAAGCCAGAGGTGTCAAACATGTGATCTGTAGGCCTGGTGCAGTCCACAAAACACTCCCAATTGGGGGCCAAACCAGATTAAAATATAATTCCAAAATATTTCACAAGATAAATAAAAATACAGTAAAACATAGATAACATAGCATTTAAAAAGTAAATCAATATACTTCCTGCAGGGATCCTTATTTATGGATTAGTAGCCTCCATTTTATTTGAGTTTGGCACCACTGTTCTTAACCAAGTTTTTTTTGAATCCTGATTCATCCAGTGTCCCTCCAACTTTGTGTTATATATAAATTTGATAAAAATGTGTGTGTGTGTGTGTGTGTGTGTGTGTGTGTATGCTTTTTAAAATCAGGATTTAACCCATATTCCTGAAGCATTGCACTGGTACACTGGTGACCTGCTTATATATTGACATCAAGCCATTAAATCACAATTCTTTCCTTCCAACACTTCAACCACTTCTGAATCTACTTAATTTTGCTATAGTCTGGCCCACATTTCTTTGCCTTTTCTATAAGAATACCATGAGAGAGTTTATCAAAGGCTTTGATCAAAGCCAGGTCAACTCTGTCTACCATGGTGGTTGTCATGGAGAAGGAAATTCATTTATAAATTCAGTAAACATTTATTAAGTGCCTATGTTATTGCTCAGCCTTTACTCTGTGTTCTTTTTGTAACTCTTTTTGTGGGTACTAGACCCATTTTCAACATTATTGTCATTAACAATGTTAGCTAATATTACTATTATTGGCTACTCCTAATAATATAGTGCCTTTAGTGTTTACCTAATGTTTTCCTGAAAGCAACTGTGTGAGGTAAGTTGTAAACTGCTGAGTTGGGAATTGAACCAAGTCTTATTTTAAATCCATTATTATTTGATGACCTTATCTACCTCCTGCTCAAAAAATTTGATGACAGCTTACCTATTGACTCCAGTATAAGATACCAGTGCGTTAGCGTGATATAAAAAGTTCATCACAATCTGACTTCGACATTTTCAGAGTAATTTCATACTATTCCCTTTAACACACTGGACTACTAGCTATTTTCTTAACTTTTGATACTGTCTGCCATCTCTGTACCTTCCTCAAACTCTTCTCCATGCATAGAATGCTCTTAGCACAGTGCCTGTTACTTAATAAATATTTATTGATTAACTAACTTGGGATATGCTCCCTGCTTACCTCTGCCTCTTGGAATCCTTAAATTCTTTCATGAATAAACTCAGGTACTACAAAGCTCTTGCTCATCCCCTCATTTGTTAGTGTTTTCTCTTGCCTTAATTTACCTTTATTTATCTATATACTGTTTGATATATTCCCCCAAGTAGAATATATATTCCTTAAGGGCAGGAACTGTTTTATTTTGTCTTTGGATCTTCAGCAACTAGCATAATCCCTTCATTGTTATGTGCTTATTGTATTTTTTAAAATTATATTTTTACTCTGCACTCAATAAACACCAAATAAAATGAGCATACTATTATTATTTGCTCAATTTTTTTTTCCAATCGTGTCCAACTCTTCACGACCCCATTTGGGGTTTTCTTGGCAAAGATACTGGAATGGTCTGCCATTTTCTTCTCTAGTTCTTTTTATACATGAATGAAGAAAGTGAGGCAAACAGGGTTAAGTGACTTGCCCAGCTGGATTTTAACTCAGTTCTGCCTGATTCTAAGCTTGGCATTCTAACTGCTGCACCACCTAACTGCCCATCATGTACATAGTAGATTGGAAAAAGAGAACTATACACAAATTCCTTATTTCTTTCTGTATTTGTAGATGTAGTTTCCCCCATATTTATCTGAATTTCTCATATTTGTCATTTTGTGCTACATAATACTACCCCATTACATTTATATTTGTTGTTGTATACAGTACTTTTTTTTTTTTAGCTATTCCCCAGTCATTGGGCACCCACTTTGCTTCAAAGTCTTTGCTCCCACAAAAAATCCTGCACTGAATATTCTGATGACTGTCAGATCTATGTTTCTGTCTTTGACTTCTTTGGGACTCTGTAGGATTTTTCAAAGAAATTGATATCCTAAACTGGCATTACCCTTGGTTGCTTTCTCTCTCTCTTTGTCCAGGAGGTTGTTTGTTTACTGAGACTTCTGTTTACACGCTCTTGTGCAAAAGAAGTCACACAACCTTGTGAACTGGCCCCATTTCCAAATATTTCATCCAATTTCACTTGGGCCCTCACTGTTATAAGGCAATCTTCTTTCCTTTTCCAAATTGATTCTCTGTGGTATTAACTATTGCTTCCCCCATTCACCTCTCCCTTCTCCTCAGCAGCAGATCTTATCTCTTAGGTTACTGAAAAAAAGAGCTTTCTCTTCTCTCCTAATCTATATCTCAAAACTACATGGTATCATCGCTCCCCTCCACCTTTTCTTTTTAACTTCAAACTGACTATATCACCCCTCTCTCCCCCACTCAATAAACTCCAGTGAATCCCCATTACCTCCAGGATCAAATATAAAATGCTATTTGGCCTTCGAAGTCTGAATAATCTGGCCTCTTTCTACCTTTCTAGATGTCTACCTTATTCCCTTCCTCATACTCTGAGATCCAATGACACTGATCTCCTTGCTGTTTCTTGTGCACAACACTCCATCTCCTGACTCTGATCATTTCCACTGGCTGTCTACCATGCCTCAAATGCTCTCCTTCCTCATCTCTACCTCCTGCTTTTCTGGCTTCCTTTAAGTCTCAGCTCAAGTCCCACCTTTTGCCAGATGTCTTTTACAGTTCTCCTTAATCTTGGTGCCTTCCCTCTGAGATTACTACCAGTTTATACTATCTGTATCTTGTTTGTACAATTTTTGCATGTTGACTCACCCATCAGATCATGATCTCCTTGAAAGCAAAGACTATCTCTTCTATGTGGCATTTAACACCCATCACAGTCTGACTACAGACTAACTTCTAGGCTTTTGAATACTATTCTCCTTCACACATTCTATATTCCAGCAATATTGACTTTCTTGGTCTTCCCTATATGCAATATTCTGGCTCCAGTCTCTTATGCACAGGTTGTCCCCTGTGCCTCGAATGCACTCCCTTCTTACCCTTATCTATTGGAATCCCGAGTTTCTTTTAAAGTTCAGCTCAAATACCACCTCCTACATGAGGGTTTTTCTGATACCTCCAAGGGAAAAGGCATCTAGAGGCTAGACTTCGTGGTTTCTGTTTAGTTTGGCCCATTATACTGTAGTAGTAGAACTATATGTTTTAGATGGCAGAGGTCATTAGGAGAGCCTGGTGAAATCTTTTTTACAATAGAGTGTTCTGGCTCTGGGGAACGTGATTATATGGGAGTCTTTCCCTGTAACCCCTCTGCCAGAGGTTTCTTCTTGATACAGAGGAACAGTCTACACTCGGGGAACCTTGTTTTCCCTTTGTAGATGGCACCCAGAAACTTCGGCATCTGGCAGTACTCCAAGAACAACCATGAGCTCCCCTTATAGTCTCTCAAGTTTACAAGGCTTCAAAACAGGATATTTTTATTTACTCAGTAAAGGACATAGTGAATCCCAAGAGTGTCCAGAGATCCCTCAAATCAGCTACTACCTCCCTGTAAGTAACCTATGGAGTTATTGACTCACAGTTCCATTTGGGGTGAGGCCTCAGCGAGGCAGAAAGCCCTAGGGTTCATCTCTTCATGCTGGTGTTCTCCCACCATGTGGCTCTTTGGCTGGCAGCTCCCCTTTGCCTTAGCTCCCCATAGGATTGCTTCTCTGCTTGCTTCTTCTCTTTTCTAGATCCCTGACCAATTGCTCCACCCCTCACACCCCCACCCCGACTTCTACTCTGCTCATTGCTCACCTGCAGTTGGTGCTAGTTAGCTCCAATTTAATCCAGTCCAAAAAGCCTTATTAACTCTGGGGACTAGCTTTTGAGCAGGGGCCCACTAGAGTCTTAGCTGCCAGTTTTACAACTCTTTCATGCCTCTGGGGCCAGAATGGCAATAGGCTATTTATGCTTTCTGGTTTTTGAACATCTGGATCTCACAGCAAGACCCTTTATACAAAAGGTCTCCTGTGGTGGCTTAGGAAATGCTTCTTTTTGGGTTGTTCCAGCGAATTTCTGTTTTCCATTCCCGGTTTGTTCTAGATGAGTCTGTTCCATTACTTTCTTTTTTTGGCTAGTGCTTGTGCTTCATGCCTCCCATTCTGTCATTATCTACTAATTAGTCTTTGAAGGGTTCAGAAGGATGCTCTCATTTTCTCTTAAATTTTTTTTTAAAACTTCTGAACTTAAACTCCAAAGAAAATGGGCATTTTCATATACACTGTAGAACTGAAGCATTATACACAAAACTGCAGAGCTCTGATACACTCCATTTGCTTTTCTTTTAAAACATATAATAAATTCATCCTATAGGTTTCAAAGCTGGCCTGTTTGTCTGTACTTTTTTTGACCTTTCTTCTGTTTTATTTTTATCTTCATTTTTAGTAAAATGCCTCAATAACTCAATTCCTTCCTCCCTTTTCCCCTCCCTTCCTCCCTTCCTTCTTTCTTCCATATCCCTATTCCCCCTTTACCCTCCTACCTCTCTTCTACATTGGGAAAAAAAAAAGAAAAACAAAACCTTTCTGACACATATGCAGACAAGCAAACAAAACAAATTTCCACATTGACTGTGCCCCAAAATATGTTTCTTATGCTGTATTTTGACTCATCTCCTCTTTGTCGGGAGGTAGGTTTTATACTTCATCATCAGTCCTTTGTAATCATGGTTGGTCTTTACATTGTTCTAGAATCTTTCAAAGTTATTTTTTGCCTGATTCTTCTCATTTCATTATGCATCAGTTTATATGAGTCTTCCCATGTTGCTTTGCAATTGGTTCCTTCTTAATTTCTTATGGCATAGTAATATTCTATTACATTCATATACCATAATTTGTATAGCCATTTGCCAATAGATATACAATCCATTCAGTTTTAATTTCTTTGCTACTATAAATAGTTTTGTGAATATAAGTCCTTTTTCATCTTTCTTTGATCTCTTTGGAGGTATAAGATAAATAATAGTGTAGCTGGGTCCAAGGGTATGCATAGTTTTGGGCATCATTCCACATTTTTTTCCCAAATGACTGAATCTATGCATCACTCCCCAATAATGCATCAGTGTGCTTATTTTTCTGTAATTCCTTCAACAATTGTCATTTTCCTTTTTTGCCATTTTTGCTACTCTGTGGCAGGTTTGAGGTAGAACCTCAGAGTTACTTTAATTTGAATTTAATTATTAGTCATTTGGAGCATTATACTTGTTGATAGCTTAGAATTCTTTCTTAGAAAATAGTCTATTTATATCCTGTGACCATTTATCTATTAGAGAATAGTTGTCATTATAAATTTGAATCAGTTCCTTCTATGTCTTATATATTAAATCTTTATCAGAGAAACTTGTTGCAAAGGTTTTCTTTTTACTTGTTTCTCTTCTAATTTTAGTTTCATTGGTTTTGTTTGTGCAAAAACTTTTAAATTTTGTCTAATCAAAATTTTCCCTTTTGTCTTCTGTGATCCTTTTTTATCACATATTTTGGTCATATATTTCTCTCCCATTCACAGATTGAAAGGTGATTTCTTCTTTTCCTTTCTCCTCTGCTCTTTTCCTGTCTCTTTTCAGGACAGGGTTATTGGGTCACCTCTAAGTACTGCTCTGTCCCTTTTTACTGCTGTGTGACTGGGATGCCTCGCACCTATGCTTAGTGTTTCTGGCAGCCTTTTTGTGCAGTTCTGAACTAGCTAAAGGGGCTAATTGCTAATTCTCTTTGGTTTTCTTTATCATTGTTCCTTCTGGTACAGTTATAGAATTTTACTGGAGTATTTGGGCTTCTCTAGGTCATAATACATTACCATCTTCTGTCTTCAAGTCTTATTCTCTTTCCACTGGGATTTCCATCTCCCATGTTCCTCTTAAATCTATTAAGTAAATTATCCCGATCTGTACTGTAAGAAGAAGAGGAGAGGGACAAAGAGAGGAACAAATATTTATAGAGCACCTATTACCTGCCACACACTATGCTAAGCACTTTGTGAATATTATCTCATTTAATAGGCAGATCCTTCTGGTGTTGTTAACTGTTCTATGAAAGAAAGACTTGCACTAATGGACAAGATTTTTGTACTCTCCACTATGTGTGTTTGTGTTCCCCTGCATTGTGTGGGTCCTAGGGGGAAGCATTGTGTCTTTATCTGCTCTATATGCTGTTTGAGATCTTAGGTATAGAATGCTCCAAAATGCTGGACTATGTCAAATGACACTCTGCTAGAAGGTCAGAGAAAGCTGACCACACATTATGGGCCATTCCCAACTCTGTGTGGTGTTCACATATCAGAAGGAGTGGAACTCTTGTAGTCAGTGGCCTTGTGACCCTTACCTGAGGGTAGGTACAGTAAGGAAGCAAAACTCAGAGAGGTTTAAATGACTTGCCCAAGACAGTAAGTGTAGCTGAAATGCAAAGATCAGATTTTCTGACTAATAGAATTGGAAGGAACCTTACAGGTCATGCAGTCCAACCTCCTCGTTTTTCAGACAATGAAACTGAAGTCAAAGAGGTTAGATGACTGACTTAAGTCCATGTTTTTAGTCAGCAGAGATGGGATTTGAAATCAGATTCTCTGATATCAAATCCAGTGTTCTTTTCACTATACCAAACTGACTCCAAGTTGATCTTTCTACTACAGCAACTCTGCTTCCCATAAAATACCTTTGGGGAGAGAAGCATAGAACTGAGAAGCTCTTTGGAAAAGCAGAGTCTGGGAAAGGAATGGATTGGAGAAGGCTTACCTTCCCTTATGCCCCACAATTTTGTGGTATATTTGGTTCAAATTGGGGGAATGTGCACTTTTAGTAAATCTTACAAAAATGTATTTTCTCTTGAAGTTTTATAATATTGTATCTTGACATAAGAATGCCATATTAATTAGCGACTAACTCAGAGGGGGATATATATGTATATATAAAATTCTTTGGTGGAATAAGAATCTGCCATAAACTTATATTAGATTTCCCCAGAAGTTACATAAAGAGTAGAATTCCATCCAGTTCTTAGTGATAGGTCCAGATGTTTCTGAGTGACCAGATTGAATCACAGAAGAGTCGTATTTAGAAGTTATTAGTGCTTTTTTTCCCCTTTAGATTCAGTATAATTCCATTCCTGATTAATTTACTTTAGTAAAAAAATAATTTGGATGAGATTAGTTCATTTTTACAATAAAGTAATGCCTCATTTACCCGGTATTATCAAGAAATGGGATGTTCCACATAAACTAATTTTCTAAGTAATTGACATATACTTTTAATGCCAAAACTTTGGGGGTGGGGGTGAGGAATAAGACTTCATATTTGTCTTGAAATTTTAAGTAAAGAAGCACTAATTCTATCCTGGTAAAGAGTATACTGAGCATATCAGGATCATCCTTATTAGCTCCAATGATCATATTACTCTACAATTATCCTGCAAGTGATTAAGGTAGTAGTGTTGTTTGTTCTTATATTAAATGACCAAGACTACTTTATGATAGTTGATTCTGTACTTGGATGGTAGTGGTGGAAGTAGAAAGGCATACCTAACTCTCCTTATTTCTTCTTTTTACTATTGCAAAATCTCCTATCTACTCTTCCTACTTCCATTCTCTCCCCACTCTAGTTCATTCTCCATTATTTCTCCCTGATTAATTTTCCTTATGTATATATTTGATCATGCCATTTTTCTACTAAAATTTTTTCAATGGCTTCCTTTTGCCTAATGAATATAACTTAGTTTCTTTAGTCTGCCCTTAAGACCTTGAATAATCAGGTACTACCATATCTTCCTACCTTTAACTCCTTCCTTACTTCTACATTCTCTTACTGCTTTCAGGTGCTTCCACCAAACTTTATTCTTTCACCTTGTCCTATAAACATCCCACATTCTCTCACCTCTGTGCCTTTGCTCATGTCATTCTTTATATCTGGAATACACCCTCATGCACACATCTCTGCCTGTTATAAGTATACCTATCCTCTAATGTCCAGTTCACATGCCCTATACTTCATGATTCATCGCCTATTCCACTCACCAATGATCCTCATACATTCCGTAATACTTGGATTTCTGCTCTTTTACTTTTGTGAAGGAAAATACTTCTTCAGTGAAGGCAAGGACTGTATTTTATTTAAGCTTTGAAACTTACCCACTACCTACCATAGTACTCTTCACAGAGTATGTACTTAATAAATATTTGTTGAAACTAAAGTTGAATTTACGAATTCACATCAAATCATCTCTAGCAATGAATAGAAGTTGCGTCTGCCCTCTCCCTGAACATTTTCAATAACATGACATTCACTACTTTCCAAGACAAACCCATTTCATATTTGGACAGATTTATGTCACACCTTAGACCTCACCTTTACTCTTAACTTTTCCACATACATTATCTCAAATTCTAAAATTACCCTTCTTTGATCCTTTCTTTCTACTTCTTCCACTGGCTCATTCTTTCTGAACCTGCTTGTCATCCTCACTATGACCCCTAGTCCTAAAGTCCCTCCCTGTTTTCCCAGTCTCTCAATCCTATACTCACCTTTCTTTACTCCTGTCATTGTCTCGACCATTTAATTAACCAGTTCAACA
Source organism: Vombatus ursinus (assembly GCF_900497805.2). Lineage (NCBI taxonomy): Eukaryota > Metazoa > Chordata > Mammalia > Diprotodontia > Vombatidae > Vombatus > Vombatus ursinus. Next base: position 95,921,833 of record NW_020954590.1, on the reverse strand, counting down.
AGGTACTGTCCTCCACCCTTGAATCTCTTAGCCCCTTGTTTTACCCCTGTTAACACCCTGTTAATTTTCAGCCCTTGATCACCTGTGCCATCCACCCTCTGCTCCCACTCACTAATTGCTAAGTACTACTGGAGGAAGTCACACAATTGTTCTGACTGGGTCCATTACAAATTCAGGGTTATATAAGTTAAAGTTTAATGTGAATGTAATATAAAGTCATGGGCAACTAGGTGGCACAGTGGGTAGAGTGCCAGGTCTGGAATTAGGAAAACTCATCTTTCCAAGTTCAAATCTGGCCTCAGACATTTACTAGCTGGGCAACCCTGTTTGCCTTAGTTTCTTCATGTATAAAGTGAGCTGGAGAAGGAAATGGCAAACCACTCCAGTATCTTTGCCAAGAAAACCCCAACTCAAGTCACAAAGAGACAGACACGACTAGAAGATAACACTGAATATAAAGTCATACTTGCATTTGAAAATCAACTTCACAAGTACAAGATAAAGGAGTAATGGCTAGATAACATTTGACTGAGAAAGATCTAAGGGACTGCTGTCTCAGTAAAAGTTGACTGTATGAAATAGTCACAAAAAACCCCTTAAGATTGCATTAATGTCAGAGAGGTGGTATTCCCACTGAACTTAGTCCTGGTAAAGCCACATCTGAAGTTTAGTGTTTAATCTTGCCACCACACTTTAGGAGCAACATTGATACTGTAGAGAGTTTCCAGAGGAGGGTGACAAGGACAGTGAAGGGCCTCAAGATCTTGCCATATGAGTTGGTTGAAATAAAACTAGGGTTGCTCAGCCTTAAGAATAGAAGACTGCAGGGGATATATGGAGATGACAGCTATTTCAAGTATATATAGCTATCATTTGGAAGCTAGATTAAACTCATTCTACCCTGGAGGGCAGAAGAGTGAGCAATGGGCAGGGACAATTTTATATCACGTAAGAAGAAAGTTCCTATTAACGAGAGTTATCTAAAAGTAGAATGGGCTGCTTCAAAAGACAGTTGCTTCTCCTTCACTGGAAGTCATCATATTGAGATTGAATAACCACTTGTTGCAGAGGAAATCCTTGTTCAGGTATAAAGTGGACTAAATCCAGGATTCTTAATCTTTTTTTGAGTTATGGATCTCTTTGGAAGTCTGGAGAAGCATATGGGCCCCTTCTTAGAACAATCTTTTTAAATGCATGAAGTAGAATACAAAGGATTGCAAAGAAAATTAGTTATATTGAAATAAACATATAAAAATGGCAGGGGAACTATGTTTATAGACCCCAGTTCTGATCCAGGAGATGAGACTTTGAGGTTCCATCTCATTCTGAGGTTTAGTTATTCTGACTTCACATTCTGGCTACTTTTACTCTTCCAGCCTTATTTCACATTATTCCGCTTAAAATAATGTGTTTCAGTTAAACTAAACTACTAGCTGTCCCCCAATTTAACATACTATCCCTTGCCTCATGATTCATGATTATTGCCTTCTGTTGCAATTCATTCTTTCTTCAGCTCCATCTGTCAAAATCTTTTTGTTCAAGGTTAAACCTAAGTACCACCACCTTTTTGAAGTTTTCTCTGTCCCCCAAAGCTTAGCATATTTTCTCCCTCCTGCAATTTTCTTTGAGCCCTTTGGTTAGTTTTCTCCTTTGCCTGATTACACTCTCTCATATTTTACTTATCTTTGTACATGTATTTTATAATAGAATGTAAGTTCCAAGAGGGTAGATAATCTATCATTTTAAAAATCTTTGTATCCCCAATGACTAGTACCTACATTCTCCTAAATATTCTCTTAGGATACTAAGACAAATTTTGTCAAATATAGATGACTGAAATTGAGATGCATTATAACTATATCATTCCCCTGTTCACCCAGGTTAGTAACCCTATCCAAAAACTTGTTCTTAACCAGGCGGAAGTGATCACTGCTTCCCTAAATTCCCAGGATAGTGTAGTAGAAAGAGTATCTCTTATCAGAGTACTTGGGTTCAGATTCTTACTCTATAACTTAATTCCTATCTGACCCTGGGCATTTTAAGAAAAGTGAGGGCAGACAAGCAGGATAACTTTGAAAGTTACATGCTAAATTTAATGTATACTAAAAAAAAAGAAAAGTAAGCTATACATAGCAGAGATTCATAGTTTCAGGCACAATTCTCTTCAGTTCTGTGTATGGAAGCATTCATTTTATTTGGTGTTTGTTAAATTGAGAATAAAAAATTTTTAAATAAAAAAGTGAGGGAATTGGACTGAAATATAACTGAAGTCCCTTCTAGCTCTAAATCTTATGACCCTCTATTTAATAATGTGTAATTAGATTTTTTTTTCCCCAAGGACAAACATCAAATTCTAGTCTGTAGTTTTGGGGATCTCTCTTTCCTCTTCTGAAAATTGTGGCTTCCCTCTCTAGACTTTTGATACATCTCCCATTCTCCCTGATTCTTCCTTGATTACTGGTAACTCTCAGCAATGACATCTACAAGTTCCTTTGGTATGTTAAAATGCTGCTTCTTTCTTGAGTGATGTTTTCAGAAAGTAGAAACATTAGGCACCTTAGATCTAAACTCTTAAGCAGGAGACAAACCAGCCTTCTTGTTACCAGTGACTTTAAATCTAGATTGACTCAGTGAGATGAACTCAGAAATGAGGCACTTCTCCCTCTCCCAGAATTAAGTGAGTCAGTTCTAGGAAAGCCCTGATTTGCATCATTGGATGCATCTGGGCCTTGGGGTAGGGGAGCATGGCACTTCCCACCACTTTGTGCATAGAGGTCTTTGGTTTGCATGGTCCTGTTACTCCTTGATAACTTGCCCTATGTAAGCAAAAATAAACAGTTAAGTCATCCTCTGTCTTTAGAAAGATGAAATTATTATATACACATTACACATTTGTACATTATTATTATTTACCCTTATTTTTACACATAGTTAAAATAATAAAAGATTCTGAGGCCTGAAGGCTAAGAGGCACCTCCATCTCAGAGTATAACAAAGTAAAGCCCTGTGACAGTTGTTTCTTCTTCTTCAGAGGCCCTTTTCATTTGCTTTCTAGTTTGTGATTGTGTTCTGGACAGTTGAAGTTGCCAGAATTCTGACTGCATATTAAGTGGGCCACTGTTACATTGTGTTTGAGGTGTGTGAGGTGTTCAAGGAGGTCTAGTACCTCTGGTGTGAGGGCTTGCTGAGCCTTTTTCAGGGCTGCTCATCCACCTTTGGTGTCTCTCACCTGTGGCTCCAAGAAGCTGTCTTACGAGCAGTGACCACACCCCAGTAAAATCATCTCAGCAGGCAGGCTAAACCAGGTTGAAGGTAACTGATGGGTCTCAGACCTGTCAGTGAGTTAGGGTGTTGTCTGCCTCAAGTATGTGAGTATATTTCCCCTGGTGGAATGAGTGGATAAGAACAATTTGTTCCAATGGCCACAGAGGGAGCAGAAGCAGGCTCTATGGAACGCTTAGACGTTGGTCTAACATCGAGGATACCGAGGTTATTCACTGCATCCCAGGCCATCGATAATCATCTAGACTTTTGTCTTGCCATTAGACTTTGATGATTCTGGGAGAAAGAGTGAGACTGATGTTGATAACTTCGTGAAACTTTGCCTCACTCAGATACTATTCATGCGTGAGTCAAGACATCACCCCCATGAAATCCTTGGTCCTCTTTGAAAACAAAGGACAAACAACAACAGTATTGTGTTTAGAAACATATCTATATCATGCATATTGTGGGTATTTTTGATGCACATGTACATTCCTACATACATACATGGCATATAAATGACCAATTGTCTCACCATAGTTGCCTGAAAATTGTGAGAAAGTAGAATGTAGAGCCCTCCATAGAGATAATTTCTAGAAAATTCAATGGCAGACAGAGCAGAAGTAGTTTTCTTCTTGGTGGTTTAATTTAATTTAATGCTACCTTTAGTCTCCTACTGTCCCACTCTGATGTCTCATCACAGTATGGAGATGCCTATGGCATCTCAAAAGCCAGGTCAGAAGGATTTAAGGCTATATTATCAAGCTAGTCTAAAGATCTAAAGATCAGAAAAATCACAGAAGCACAGAATCTGAGAGCTAGGGTGGACCTCAGAGCCATCTACTCAGACCCAACGTAAAAGAAATCCTCATGATAAAATCTCCAACAATGTCTAGCCTCTGCCTGAAGACCTTCAAGGAAGATAAATGCACCATGCCTCAAAGCAGCATATTCTACCTTTGATCATCTCCAATTTTTAGCAAGACTTTCCTGATTTTTCAGCCTACGTTGATCTCTGCCTCTTCTACCCACTGCTCTTGGTTCTAACCTTTTTTTATTTTTATTTTTTTAGACAATTGAGGTTAAGTGACTTGCCAAGGGTCACACAACTAGTAAGTGTCAAGTGTTTGGTCTGAAGCCGGATTTGAACTCAGGTCCTCCTGACCTCAGGGCCAGTGCTCTATCCACTGCACCACTAGCTGTCCCTTGGTTCTAACCTTCTGAAGCCAAACAGAACAAATCCAACCTTTCTATGTTATACCATTTCAGATACTAGAAGAATCTCATTTATGGAAGCTTAGCCACTGGATGATGAAATATTTGACCATAGCAACTCATGACCATTGTAGTTGTGCCCATATCAATGAAGGAATAGATCCTTGAAGTGTTTAATTATTCTAACCTTCCTAAAGCCTATTCCTTTGAGCTTAATAGGAGAAAAGGGAGAGAATGATAAGAGGGACAGTATAACAGATTTGAAGCATAAAGTTTAGAAGCTGTGAGACTGGCCATCTAGTTACTCTAGTACATTTTGGTAGTTTGCAACAGTTATCACATCCAAGGAATAGTTTGTCAGCTTGAGTCCCAAGTTAATATCCCACCATCTGACAAAGGATACTCCCCACTCTCCTCATCTGTTTCAGTTTTGTCCTACCATTCCATGACTTTTAATTAGGAATAAAGAATAAGGATTGCAAGAGACTGGTTAGCCAGGCTTGGCCAAGTTTTTTTTTTTATGATATTAATGGAGTATAACTTTTTTTTTCCAGGTATGAGTTTTCTATTTATTTTCTACTTATTAAACAAATAGCTATTTTTAACTTATATTTCATTTTATGAAACTATTGCTATCCAGTTCTTTTAGTCCTTAGAAATTCATTCAATTAATCTTTTTATAAGTTTTTATTCTTGTATGGGTTCTCTCTAGCTGGTCAATAACTTTCTGGAATTTGGCCATTGGACTACATACAGCATACATATTTAAGTTTTTATTAGATTCCATAATGAAATTCCTTATCAAAATAATATTGAAATATGTGAACATGTCACTTCTTACGAATCTTTTTTTTAAATTTGTTTTCAGGGCTAAACTTTGATAATTTAAATTAGATATTTCTAACTTCTTACTATTGGCAGAATTTGTCATGTTCTAAAATATAGATTAATGTATGATAAGCTAAATGAATTATATTTCATTTTCATTTTTACAGTGTTTTAAGCACATCAGAAACAATAGAATTTTGATAATAGACATTTTTATAAAATGTGATTTTTATTATTTGGTTGAAGTTTTATAAGTAAGTACTTAGAAATATATATATTTTTAAAATTCTTGACAGGTTATTCCATTTTTTAATTCTTAAGATGTTCATCCAATTTTAACATAAGTTGAATATTTGTTAATGTGGGAAGAATAAGCAATTGAACTTATAGGATGTATTAAAATTTTACAGGTGAGGAAACTGAGGCACAGAGGGTTAAGTGACATAAATCAAGTCAGTGACAGAGCCAAGATTAGAACTCAGAGTTCCTGAGTCCCAAGCCAATGTTCAGGATACTAGATATGGGGGTCTGTCAATAAGAGGTGAGTTTTAAGGAAGTATTTAAAGGCAGAGAGGATCCCTGGTTCAAAAGAAGCTGATAGTTTCTAAAGTATAATCAATTTTTAATTTTTTAGAGCATGATGATTTATTTCGTATATCATCCAAAAACTTTTAGTTTCCCCTTTCCTCTTCCTTTGCTTGTTAATTCTGTTAAGAGAAAATATTTAGGGGAAACAAAAGAAAGTGAATTACAAAGTTTCCCATTTTATCACTTATTACAATCTCTAGTAAAATATTAGAAGTCAAAATGGTTGAAAGTAGTTGCTAAAGAGAGATTTTTAAAATTATATCTAGAAACCATTAGTATGAATAATCAAAAGCTTATTATAGTAGGAAGAATTAAGACTTACATTTTTGGAGCACTGTTATCTCTTGAAACCCTTCATTTCTAAATATTTCATGTGATAAAATATATGTTTCAGGATATATTTTAGATCAAATACATATTTCTTCAGGCTAGGCTATGTAGCAGTGATCAGTAGCTCATGTAACCCATCTTTGCTCAAAAATGTGTGTTTCTTAGCAATACTTGTCGATCTTACCATGCAAATTTGAACAATTAAAATAGGAATATTTCTACTGTGTAAAGTGCTAAATAGTAAATGCTATAGGAATGTTAGCTATTATTATTATTGTTAATAAGAATGCTTTCATGATGATGATAATTTTCCTTTTATTAAACACGTATAATTTGCTACCTTCAATTTAGAGAATGAGAAGATTGAAAAAGGAGATATATATTCTGATTAAGGAAAAGTGATAAAATAATGCAGAGATTTTATGCATTTAGTGCTGTTGTATCCATCTGTTGACACTGGAGTTTAGAGAAGTATAGTAAAAGGAGTATGTGAGAGATCTTTGTTTCTAATTAATATGCTTAGTCAAATTTTTTTAGGTTTGAATAAATAAAAAAGGTGATTTCTCTGCATTAACCTATCCATTTAATATTCTAGACAGTGGAAAACAAGGGATGGAATAGTCAAAAGATTGGATTTCCTGAAACAACAAGTAATAGTAAGTATTCACTTTTTTTAGGCTTTCTATATTTATGTACTGTTTCAGTCAACTTAGTTGTTTAGCTAATATTTATTGGGTACCTACTGGTCTCAAAATGCTACATTAAATTATGATGAAGGATTCAAAAATTATAAATGGTACAACCTCTATACTGCAAATTCTGGTCTAGTTAAAGGTGATCATTTTCCACTCTGTTGTTCCTACTACTGCTGTTGTTCCACTTTCTGAACTATACCACCAGTGACCTTGCCAGGGAGAAGTTAAGCCATTGGGCTCTGTACTGCTTGGGACACTAGTCCTCATCTTCACCTGGGCCATTATGTGGCCTCTTCTTGTTCCCTCTCCTTTGCATCTCTTTCTTGGAGAATTGTAATCAAATTACCATTACCATTGCCTCTGTAAAAGATATGTTAATAGCTTACTTTCTTGTTCTACTACCCGTCTTAGTGACTTCTCTGACCTCGACTCCCTTTGCTACCATTCAAGTCTTTATGTTTTCTACCCCATTAGAATACAAACTACTTGTGAGGTAGGGGCTGTCTCACTTTTGTGTTTTATTCTCAGTGCTTAGAACATAGTAAGTACTGAATAAATGCCATTCATTGTGTGTACTTTATAGGAGAACATGCATTTTGAAAAATATATATAATTGTGTTGGTTTCACATATATTTGAGCAGTATAGTACTCTCTGAAAACTAAGAGGCTTACGATAATGAAGAGGTACTGTGTTTTCTAAGTAGGGTCTCTGTTTGACCCCTGATAATAATTGAGTTTAGTGGGGACACTTGTATCATCTCCCTAAATTTAAATTAAGGAGTTCATCCCTATCTAGTCTTATGATTTTTTTATTCATGTTTACTTTTTTATATATCTCTTTACCTCTTTGTTGAACTACAGTTTCTACACAGCTCTGGTCTTTCCATCAGGAATGCTTAGCAGATTTCTATTTCATTAAAGATCTATTTTTTCCTCCAGTAGCATTATGCTCAGTTTTGCTGGATAAGCTATTTTTGGTATTAAGCCCCTATGCTTCGACTTCTGGAAGAGTATATTCCAAGCTCTCTGTTCTTTTATGCTGATGACTGTTTGAATTGTGTGTGATCCTGACAATATTCTTTCTCAACATTTGAATTTTTTCTGGCATCTTGCAATATTTTCCTTTTCCTTTTTATTTTTTGTAAATAGTATTTTATTTTTTCCAATTACATGTAAAGATAGTTTTCAACATTCATTTTTATAAGATGTTGAGTTCCAAATTTTTCTCCCTTCCTCCCTTCCTTCTTCTCTCCCCAAAACATCAAGCAATATGATATAGGTTGTACATGTGCAATCATGGAAACATATTTCCACATTAGTCGTGGTGTGAAGGAAGAAACAGGACAAAAGAGAAAAGCCCCCCAAAACAAAAAAAGTAAAAATAATGTGCCTTGATCTGCACTCAGACTCCATAAATCTTTCTCTGAATAGTATTTTTCATCATGAGTCTTTTGGAATTGTCTTGGATCATTGTATTGCTGAGAAGAGCTAAGTGAATCATAGTTGATCATTGCACAGTGTATTACTATATACAATGTTTCCTAGTGCTGCTTACTTCACTCAGCATCAATTCATGTAAGTCTTTTTAGGTTTTTCTGAAATTTACCTGCTCATCATTTCTTATAGCACAGTAGTATTCCATTATATTCATATATCACAACTCGTTCAGCCATTCCCCAATTGATGGGCATCCCTCAGTTTCCAGTTCTTTGCCACTACAAAAAGAGCTGCTATAATTATTTTTTTCGTACATGTAGGTCCTTTTCCCTTTTTTTATGATCTCTTTGGGATACAGACCTAGTAGTGGTATTGCTGGATCAAAGAGTGTGCACAGTTTCATAGCCCTTTGAGCATAGTTCTAAATTGCTCTCCAGAATGGTTGGATCAGTTCACCACTCCACCAACAATGCATTAGTGTCCCAATTTTCCCATCTTTTCCAACATTTATCATTTTCATTTTCTATCATATTAGCCAATCTGATAAGTATGATGTGGTACCTCAGAGTTGTTTTAATGTGCATTTCTCTAATCAATAGTGCTTTAGAATATTTTTTCATATGACTATAGATAGCTTTAATTTCTTCCTCTGAAAATTGCTTGTTCATATCTTTGACCATTTATTAATTGGAAAATGACTTGTATTCTTAAAAATTTGACTCAGTTCTCTATATATATGAGAAATGAGGCCTTTATCAGAAACAGTGGTTGTAAAATTTTTTTCCCATTTTTCTGCTTTCCTTCTAATCTTGTTTGCATTGATTTTGTTTGTGCAAAAACTTTTTAATTTAATGTAATCAAAATTGTCCATTTTGTATTTCATTATGTTCTCTATATCTTGTTTAGTCATAAATTCTTCCCTTCTCACCAGAAAACTATTCTTTGCTCTCCTAATTTGTTTATGCTATCACCCTATATGTCTAAATCATGTACTCATTTTGACCTAATCTTTTAGGGTGTAAAATGTTGATCTAGCCTATTTTCTGCCATACTATTTTCCAATTTTCCTAGCAGTTTTTATTACATAGTGAGTTCTTATCCAAGAAGCTGAAGTTTTGGGGTTTATCAAACAGTAAATGACTATAGTCATTTACTACTATGTCTTGTGTACCTAACCTATTCCACTGATCCATCACTCTATTCCTTAGCCAGTACCAAATAGTTTTGATGATTGCTACTTTATAAAATAGTTTTAGATTTGGTACAGCTAGGCTACCTTCCTTTGCATTTTTTTCACCAATTATCTTGATATTCTTGACCTTTTTTTCTTCCAGATGAATTTTGTTATTATTTTTCTAGATCTATAAAATAACTTTTTGGTAGGTTTATTGGTATGGCATTGATTAAGTAAATTAATTTAGGTAGAATTGTCATTTTTATTATATTAGCTCAGCCTACTCATGAGCAATTGATATTTTCCCACTTGTTTAGATCTGACTTCATTTGTGTGAAAGTAGTTTGCAATTGTGTTCATATAGTTCCTGGGTTTATTTTGGCAGATGGACTCCCAAATATTTTGTATTGTCTACAGTTATTTATAATGGAATTTCTCTGTCTCTTGCTGCTGAGCTTTGTTGGTAATATATAGAAATGCTGATGATATATGTGGGTTTATTTTATGTCATTCAACTTTGCTAAAGTTGTTAATTATTTCAAGAAGTTTTTTAGTTGATTCTCTAAGTATACCATCATATCATCTGCAAAAAGTGTTAGTTGTGTTTCCTCATTGCTTATTCTAATTCCTTCAATTTCTTTTTCTTCTCTTATTGCTAAAGCTAATATTTCTAGTACAATATTGAATAATAGTGGTGACAATGGGCATCCTTACTTCACCCCTGGTCTTGTTGGAAAGGCTTCTAGCTTTTCACCATTTCATGCAATGCTTGCTTGTGGTTTAGATAGATACTACTTACAGTTTTAAGGAAAGCTCCATTTATTGCTTTGCTGTCTAATGTTTTTAATAGAAACGAGTGTTATATTTTGTCAAAAGCTTTTTCTGCATCTATTGAGATATCATATGATTTCTGCTGGTTTGTTATTGATATGGTCAATTATGCTAATAGTTTTGCTAATTTTGAACCAGCCTTAGATGCCTGGTATAAATCCCACCTGGTCATAGTGTATTACTCTGTTGGTAAATTGCTGTAATCTCTTTGCTAGTATTTTATTTAAAATTTTTGCATCAATATTAATTGGGGAAATTGGTCTATAATTTTCTTTCTCTGTTTTGGCTTTTCTTGGTTTAAGTATCAGCACCATATTTGTATTATGAAAGGAATTTGGTAGGACTACTTCTTTGCCTATTTTTCCAGATAATTTCTATAGTATTGGAATTAATCGTTCCTTAAATGTTTGGTAGAATTCACTTGTAAATCATATCTGGCCTTGGAGATTTTTTCTTAGGGAGTTCATTGATGGCTTATTCAATTTCTTTTTCTAAAATGGGGTTATTTAAGTATTTTATTTCTTCTGTTAATCTGGGAAATTTCCATTTTCATAAATATTCATCCATTTCCATTTCACTTAGATTGTCAGATCTGTTGACTTATAATTGGGCATAATAGCTCCTAATTATTGCTTTAATTACCTCTTAATTGGTGGTAAATTCACCCGTTTGATTTTTGATACTGATAATTTGGTTTTCTCCTTTTTTAAAATCAAATTAACCAAAGTTTTATCCATTTTATTCTTTTTTCCCCATAAAACCAGCTCTTAATTTTAATTATTAGTTCAATGGTTTTTATGCTTTCCATTTTATTTAATCTCTTCTTTGAGTTTCAGAATTTTTAATTTGATGTTTAATTGGGTATTTTTAATTTGTTCTTTTTCTAACTTTTTAAATTGCATGCCCAGTTCAATCTGCTCTTTCTCTATTTTATTCATGTAAGCATTTAGAGATATAAAATTTCCCCTAAGTACTGCTTTGGCTGCATCTCATAATTTTGATATGTTGTTCATGGCTTTTTATTACATGCAATTTTTATTGCATCATGATACATTTAAAGATGCATTTAATATTTCTGCCTTTCTGCATTTGATTGTGAGGTTTTTATACCCTACTGATATGGTCAATTTCTGTGTAGGTTTTTTCATGAAAAAAATTTTGAAAGTCTCCTATTTCATTTAATATCCATCTTTTCTCCTGAAAGATTATGCTCAATTTTGCTGGGTAGTTGATTATTTTTGTAATCCAAGCTCCTTTGACTTCCAGAATATCAAATTCCATGCCCTCCAGTCCTTTAATGTAGAAGCTGCTAAATCCTGTGTAATCCTGTCTGTAGCTCCTTAATATTTGAATTGTTTCTTTCAGGCTGCTTGCAGTATTTTCTCCTTGACCTAATAGTTCTAGAATTTGGCTACAATATTCCTTGGAGTCTTCCTTTTGAGATATCTTTCAGAAGGTGATCAGTGGTGATCAGTGGATTCTTTCAATGACGATTTTACCCTCTGGTTCTAGAACATCAGGGCAGTTTTCTTTGATAATTTCTTGAAAGATGCTGTCCAGGCTTTTTTTTTTGTAATCATGGTTTTCAAGTAGTCCAATAATTCTTAAATTATCTCCCTTGGATCTGTTTTCCAGGTTAGTTGTTTTGCCAGTGAGGCATTTTATATTTTCTTCTATTTTTTCATTCTTTTGATTTTGTTTGACTGATTCTTGATGTCCCATAGTCATTAGCTTCCATTTGCCCAATCCCAAATTTTAAGGAATTATTTTCTTCAGTGAGCTTTTGTACCTCCTTTTCCATTTGGCCAATTCTCCTTTTAAAGAAATTGTTTTCTTAAGTGGATTCTCCCCCCCACCCCCATTTGGCCAATTCTATTTTTTAAGGAGTTATTTTCTTCAGTCAATTTTTGTGCTTCCTTTTCCAAGCTGTTGACTCTTTTTTCATAATTCTATTGCATAACTCTCATTTCTTTTCCAAGACTTTCTTCTACCTCTTTTACTTGATTTTTAAAATCCTTTTTGAGCTCTTCCAAGAGGACTTATTGGGCTTGAGACCAATTCACATTCCCTTTTGAGGACTCCTATGTAGGCATTTTGACATTGTTGTCTTCTTTTGCATTTGTGTTTTGATCTTCCCTTGTCACCATAGCAGCTTTTTATGGTCAGGGCTCTTTTTTGGTTTTTGCTCATTTTTAAAAGTTAAGCTCTGCTTCTGGGGCACGAGGCATACCGGTCCCAAGCTTCTTGCACTGAGTGCCAGGGGTCTGCTCACGGGCATTCTGTGCCAGGGCCTCTGGGGCTGATGTCTTGCCCACTGTGCTAAGGTGGCCTGGCTAGTCACGCCTGTTGTTCCCTAAGTTTTGGGGCAGGCAATTTGCCTGCTGTGGTTGGACTAAAGGTCTCACAGTTGGCCTGCTGTGCCACTGGCCTGATGAGCCTAGACTGTGGGACCTTGGTTGCTGATCTGTGCTGTGGCTAAGAGTCACCCACTGGCTTGCCTGGACACCACCTGTGCTGGGCTGCACTTCTCTTTTATCCAAGTGAGACAAACCTTTACTGAAGTCTTTCTAAGTTATGGTGGACTGGAAAATTGTTTCATTCCATCTTTTTGTGGATTCTGTTACTCCAGAATTCTTTTAGAGGCTTGATTTTACATTGTTTCTGAAGGAAACTAGGGAGAGCTCAGGCAACTTCCTGGCCTCTCTCTGCTATCTTGGCTCTGCCCTTGCAATATCTTCCTTTTACCTGGAAGCTCTGCAGTTTGGCTATAATGTTCCTTGGAGTTTTCATTTTGAGATTTCTTTCAGGAGGTAACCAGTGGATTCTGTTTCCACTTGGCCAACTGGTTCTAAGATATCTGGGCAGTTTTCTTTTAAGATTTCTTGAAATATAATATGCTGGCTTTTCTTTTGGTCCTGGCTTTCAGGTAGTCCAATAATTTTTTTTTCTTCTCAATCGGTTTTCCAGGTCATGAGCATTTTCTTCTATATTTTTCTATCTTTTGACTGTTTTAATATTGCTTGTTGTCTCAAGGAATCATTAGCTTCTATTTGGTCCATTATAATTGTTGTTTGTGCAAGGTTTTGAACCTCTTTTGCTGAGCCAAATTTCTTTTAATTTCTTTCTTCCATCTCTTTCTTTTTCAATTTTTTCTTCTAGAATTGTTATTCCATTTATAAAAAAAACCCAACATTTTAAACTCTTTCTTAACTCATTTTAAACTCTATGTTCATCTGTTTCAGGAATTATAGTTGAATTTGTAACCAAGCTGTGCTTTTCTTTGAGATTTTGTTTGTAGATGTTTTGGATTCATTCTTTTTTTCTGGGTTTGTGTCTTGAGTTTCCTTGTCACTATGACAGCTTTCAATGGTGGGATTTTTTTTTTGGTTATCTTTTTCTCCTAGACTACTTTCTGACTTTCAACTTGATGTTAGGGCTGAATTCTGCACATTTCTAGAGGAAAAGTCTAGGTTGTTCCACTTACTACTTTCTTGTGTTGTTCCAGGGTCTCGGAAATAGCTGAAGCTGGGGAATTGCAAGCTTTCAGTTTTCTCAAAGTTTCTCATTCCCCAAAGTGGTCTAATCCAGGGCTAAATCTGGGAAACTTTGCTAGTTCTGAGTAACAGAACCACAGGTTCCTCTTGGCTCAGGGATTCCTACTCTAGTTATTCCTATGCAGGCTTTGGATTGAGCTAGAAGCTGGAATTGAGACCCCACTCCGTTCCTTGGGTCTGGCCACACTGTTGTTACTTACTTCAGAACTTGCTGCTTTTGCTGTGCAGTCTTAGGCCTGGTGCCACTCCTTACCATGCAATAGCACTCCTGGGTGTAGGTCTCATCCTCATTCTACTCTGAATTTGTGATCCAGAACTGGGTAGTGAGTAACACAGTTGCCAGTTGACAACTGTTCCTACTCCCTTTGCAAAGTCGCAGTGCCCGAGTATAAGTCTGAGACCCCTTTTTTCTTTGGTACACAGCTTCTCCCTGCTTATAGGAGCCCTCCACATGGCTTCTCCTGGCCAGATCCCATCCCCAGTATCTGCAGACTTCTCTGTGTTGGAAAAATGACTCACTGTGATTTTTTCCTTGGACTTTATCATCAAGATTTAATCTTGTGCATTTTCTAGATGTATTTGAAGGAGTTTGTGTTTTTTTTAGGGGGTGGGGTGGGGGAACCTGGGGTAGTTCACCATACTGCTTCTTGCTACTGTACCATCTTGACTTCCTCTTTCCTTCCCTCTCCCCCCATAATTTTCTTTGAGATGCATATTAATTCATGGATGCTTTAGTGTATTATTTAAAAAATACTACATTAAAAACAAGAGAAATACTAGATTGATTAACAGAGTCAGTAGTTTTCAAATTAATCCTCTTTTCATGAAAATGGATGCTTTGTCTATTTAGAAGTACTGTCAAAACACTATTCCCATTTTGTTCTAGTGCTAACATGGTGTCCAGGTATACTCATAATTGTTGAGTTTTAGCAGAAACTGTAGATAATGGAAGGAATGTTAATATGATGAAAGATGCAAATCATATAACGTCAGTTATTAACATTTTAACTTTAAAATAGAGTATAGAAAACTGTAATCTTTGAGTTCTTTTAGTAAAGGTTAGATATTTTATATCTTAGCTTACTTATCTGTTTAAGCAAAAAGAACAAGTAATTAGAAAGGCACAAGAAAGTCTAACCTTGGATGTAGAATTGCAAGTGGTATGGTGGTTTTTGTCTGGCCAAAAAACAACAATAACAAAAAAATCCAAAACTAACCAAATCGCTAAAGTTTTAGGGATTGCCACCTCCACAATAGGAACAATACACTAGACGTTGGCGCTTAGAGGAAGCATTACCACCCCCACCCCCACTCCATTCTCCATAGTCACTGCATCTCTACTAGTTTTAGATGGTGAGCTGAAAGGGGTCTCTGCATCACAAGCATCACTAACACTGAATGATTCCTATGCTGTAGCACCATAGGGAAGGAGGGAATCAAGCTCTAAGAAATCATTACTCAGCTTCCCAGATAATTATCCTCTAAGCAACATTGGAGGCTCTGGGACTAGATTGGTCTTGCTGCAACACAGCAACAATAAAAAGCTGGTCTCTGCTTAGGAATTAATAACTTTGGGAATAAAGTCTATTTTTTCTATAGATTTATGTAAGTTCAAATCTTAAGGTAACATAAACAAAGTCGACCCTACTTAATCAGTTCCATGAGCTCAGATTTCTGTCATAGGAAATTGTGTAGAGTGAGGGAATGTGTACAGTGTTAGTATTTCGAATGTAAAAATGTGCATTTGTGATTAGACAATTGATTTCTAGGTACTAAATGTTGGCTGAAATGTTGTGATACTTTGAACAATTCACTTTGCCTCATTATGGTTCAGTTTAGTCATCTTTTTAGAATTTGCATATTGGAAAAAGTTAAGAATTTTTTCTTAAAAAAACTTGTAGAATGATTCACCATCTTAGGACAGCATAAAGAGGGGCAGCATATTACTTTATAATAAACGTAATGTCATCATGGATTGGTATTTAAACACATATATTTCTTTCATGAAGTGTACTTTTTCCACCCTCAATTAAAAAGAGAACATTTTAAAGTCTAGATTAATTTGAATAAATGCTAATCACAATAATAGCTAGTATTTATATAGTGCCTTGCAAAGGTTTGCAAAGCACTTTATAAATATCTCATTTTATCCTCCCCACAGCCCTGGAAGGCAAATAATAATATTATCCCCATTTTTCAGATGAGGAAGCTAAGTCTGAGGAAAATTAAGTGAATTGCCCAGGGTCACACAGCTAGTAAGTGTTTGAAGCTGGATTAAAAGTTAGGTCTTTCCTTTCTCCAAGTCCAATTCTCTATCCATTAGTTGCTATGGAATTATCTTAAAAACCGGCTATACCAGAGGCATATATTTCCTCTGGTATCCCAAGGTAGGCAGTGACAATAATGCTTGTGTCCTAAAAACATTTGCTGTTTTTCTTTTCACTATCTAAAAGGAGAGAAATGATGTAGCATTAAAGGACAAAATAATTTTAATATGGCATAGCTAAGATTTTTGTGACACCTGATTAGAAATGGGCAGGAAGTTAATATACACCTGTGTTTGATTTTTCCAATGGAAGATTTTTTTTGGAGACATTAGAGTCATAAGAGACTGCTAGCAATTACAACTAAAGAATAGTTTAAATGGTTTTGTGAGTGTTAGTGATTACACAGCCTGGCTCCTCTATGTATTTTCCTATCTTGATTGCCTGCAGATTTAAATTATAGAACTAGGTTTGTTTTACTTTTTTGAAGATTTTCATGAATGTACCTCCAGCTGAAAAGGCACTGAAATAAATGTGCTCTTTCCTTCTCACCCCAAATGTAGATACTTTGGATGTATAAGCCTGCACCTTTGTCATAGGCATGTTAAATTGCAAATGCACATAACTCTGTAATGTGAGATTTGTGTTAAATTTAGCATGGGGCAATTTTATGCTTGGCATGCACATAAAAAGCTAGATTTTACAGATGAATGACTAACAAGTTTAAAAAAAGGTTGTGTGTTTTAAAGATCCACTGATGGCTAATGGAAAACTTTGTAAAACATTCTATTTAGAGACAGTTCAGCTGATGCATATCTTATTTTTAAAAATTTTCTCATTCCCTGTTTCTTATTAATAAAGGATTTTGTTTTAAAACGGGCTCATTGTTTCTTAAAGGTGAACTGTGAAGCTTAATTCAAAATTGGACTAGGCTCAAAGGTACTGGTATGTGCCGAATCCACCCACTAAAAGCGTGTTCAGAGGCATTTACCACATAAATATGTTTTTGATAACCTTTAAAAAAGTTTTATTTAGCCTCTGTGAAATCTTCTGGTTCTTCTAGGTTCATTTGAGATGACCCTAGATAAATAATTCTGGGATGGAATAGAGTTCCTTGTAACTTTCAGTGTAATTGTTTATTTGTCTTATTCTTTGTCACTTCTTGTGTGTCTGTTCATTATTTAACCCTAATGACACATCCTGAAACTAAAAAGGTGCTCTCATTCCTAGCAGACCCATATTGATCTTTGTTCTTAGATTCGTTTGGACTCTGCCCTCAATTTAGAACTACTACTGTTGGAATAATGAATACCTTTGAAATCTGTTTTTATTTATTAGGTGATTATTTTTATGTGATCTCTCTGATGTTTTGGTACTGTATTTATAGAATTAAAATGATCCTGATTAAAAACAACAACAACCACCATTGTTTTTGCTCAGTCTGTTCAAAGGCAATAAGGGAATTCAATCTGATTTTTCCTAGTTTGACTATCTCTAGTTTGAGTTCCCCTCAGAAGGTCAAAGCTCCATTTCTTTGCATTTTGTGTAGACCTCTACAGTGGCTTTAAAGAAACTGTAGAATCATTGCATCAAGGCATAGTTTATAGAGGCATGCATATGTACACATATACAACATGTGATTTCATTAGTATAGGACACTTTCAGATGAGTAAATTTTCTACTATTGCAGGTTAGCATCTTTTCATCAATCTGTAGTTTTAGAGTTGCATAAGGCACCAAGAGGTTAAGTAACTTTTTCAGGGTCATATAGCCTGTGTGTATCAGAGGTAGGACTTAAACTCAGATCTTTCTGGGTGCCTCTGCTGTTCCCTCAACATATCATATGACATATGATAAGTAATACATAGTAATAAGTATATACATACATGCATGCATACATACACATACACATTCCCTTTCCCTCCCCCCACATTCAGGGAACTAGCTACTACTTGAGGATACAGAAGAGTTGCTACTTAAGGCTACAATATATGCTCTTCAGCTAGGTATCTGGTGATCAGATAGAGTTATTTACACCAAAGCCTTTGGTATTATCAAATGGTTCAACATCAAGAACAGAAGTGGTTTTGTCAAATGAAATGACAGTAAAGAAGATGCGTTATCCTCTGACTTAAAGCTGAAACTTCCTGCATGCTTTGTGACTTCCTATTAGAATGTGAGTTCTTTGAAAGCAGGGACTTTCTTACTTTTCTTTTGGTATCCTTAATGCTTAGCACAGTGCTTTGGACATTTTAAAGTATATTTTCATTCATTCATTTGTAGTCATACAGAAGGGGGTCAGTTTTCAAATCAAGAATAGCTAAGAATATCTCTGAGATAGAAAACTGTAACAGTTAATTTTCTTTGTGATAGCAAAAACAAAACAGTGCCAAAAAGCAGGCAAGGAGAAAATAAGGGTAGCAGTGTTGACATATCTAAAGAACTTTAGCCTAACTAGTAAGTAATCTTTAAAAGTCTTAATTTCTCAAGTACTGTGATAAGAAATTTTTAAATTTTATTTTCTTTAAAAAGATAGCAAATCTTTAGTTTTACTCAAGGACGTAGGTCAAATGAAGTTCAACTTAAATTTGTTCCTTATGATTAATTCATTTGTTCAGAAACTAATCAACTGTGCCAAGGTAGGGTATATACTCATGGTGGCATAGATGCCTAGTAGATTGGAAAACTGTGTTCCTTCACCCACTCGGGAAGTAGCTCAAAATAGTCTTCATACACTTCACTGCTGGAAAAAGAAAGGTGAAAGGTGGGCTGCTCCCTTTTGTATATCCATGATGTTGGCCCCCACAGCCTATTGGGAGATTCTTTGCCATCTCAAAGTACAAACCTTTCAGTGCCAAGCCAGCCTTTGCACGCTGGAAAAAGCTGAAAAGTTTGCCATCCCCTAAAGAACCAAAGGATGAGCCACCATGTCCTCAGAGGCTTTGGAAGTTTCCAGGCGGGATTGGGGCACATTTTCCTAGGATGATCCCTTGTAGTCTCTGATACACACTTTAAATTATTTAGTTGATTTAACATGCAGTTGAATCACCAGCTTGGTTCATGGAGCTCATCAACTACTACAGAAATTCAGATGACTGAAAAGAGACAAATAAATCTAATGCTGGAAGTAGGAGGGTGAGAGGACATTAACCATTAGGATAACTATAAAGAAACAGCTAGGGAAGAGCTATGCTATAGAAAGTGTTCTTGTTTTAATGGCTATTAAAGATGAAAGAAAATCACCTCCAGATTGTTCATTCATTAATTTCTGTCATAATCCAATTAAAAGAAAGTTTTTCATTTGTTTATGTTTAGTTTATTTTTAACATTAGATATTTTTATCAACTAGGCTTTGTACAGTGTGAGCAGGGATACCTTTTAGTCTCATGTTATTTTGGGGGGAAATAGTGAAATATTTGTAATTCATTAAAATTACTTACAAATAGAATGGATCAAAATTTCTTTGATGTATCTGTGGCCTTTAAAAAATAATTTTATTGATATTTTTTGGGTTTTTTTTGGTCTCACAGTCACTTCTAGAAATATTCAGACACAGACGCAGACACAGACACAGACACACACAGACACACACACATCCAGACACTCACACAGAACCTCCTTACCTCCAGTGAACCCTCACTAACGAAGAAAAGCATTTAAACCTAAACAACTGATAACCGGCACTACCTAACAGTATATCCAATTATCTTCCTTACTAATCAGTCGCCTCTCTTCTGTCAGGAAGACAGATATTTTTCATTAAAGTTCTTGGGGACTATGACAGTTTTTACTCAGTTTGACTTTCCTTTAGTGACCTTTTCATTTACATTTTTGTAGCCATTGTGTATCTTGTTCTTCTGGTTCTGCTTATTTTGCTCCACATTAGCTCATACAGATTTTTTTTCTGAAGTTTTCATATTTATCATTTCTTTTATTGTTATTGTTGTTAAGTCGTTTCACTTGTGTCCTATTCTGCACTGATCCCATAGGGGGTTTTCTTGCAAAGATACTGGAGTGATTTGCCATTTCCTTCTGCAGCTCATTTTACAGATAAGGAACTAAGGCAGCCAGGATTAAGTGACTTTCCCAGCATCACGCAGCTAGTAAGTGCCTGAATCCAGATTTGAACTCAAGTCCTCCTGACTACAGGGCTGGCACTCTATCCACTGTGCCACCAGGCTGCCCTGTTATCATTTCTTACCACACAATAATATTCCATTACATTCATATACCCCAGTTCGTTCAACCATTCCCCAGTTAATGGACACCTACTTTATTTCTAGTTCTTGCTACCAACAAAAAGTGCTAATAGGATTGTTTATTTATGTACCAATTCTTTGTTTTTGCCACTAATCTTCTCAGGATGCATGTCCAGCAGTCTGGTAGCTGAGGCAGAGGATGAACAGGTTAGGCCCACACAGGTCTAAATTTATATCCACACAGTTGAGTAAACACACAACAGCTTTACTAACAATATATGAATGTGTCTATTTCCCCACATCCTCTCCAACCTTGACTGTTCCTAGTTTTTGTGTTCTTTGTCTGTTTACAAGATGTGAAAAACTAAAACCTAAAAAATCTAAA
This sequence comes from Vombatus ursinus, assembly GCF_900497805.2. NCBI lineage: Eukaryota > Metazoa > Chordata > Mammalia > Diprotodontia > Vombatidae > Vombatus > Vombatus ursinus. The sequence goes on along the minus strand of NW_020954590.1, from coordinate 95,901,068 downwards.
AGCTGGTTTAATTTGTTTTTACTTTACTATTAGTGATTTGGAATATGCTTTCAAATGGATGTTGACAGATTACGATTTTCAAACTAATTGTATCCTTTGGCTCTTTATCTATTGGGGAATAGTTCTTTGGTTTTATGTATTTCTACCTATTCCCTAGATGTATTGAATATCAATTTTTTTCAGTTATATTTGATACAAAGATTTTTTTTCCATCTTGAGAGTTTTGTTTGTAAAAAGTGTTTTAATTTTATGAAATCAAATTTTTCTGTTTTGACTTTTATGATCATAATTATCCCTTGTTTGATGAAGAATTCTCCTCCTTATCATAGTTGAAGTATCTCAGTTTCACAATAGATAGAATGCTATACCCATAGTCAGGAGTTCAAATCTGGCCTCAGATGCTTACTGGTTGTGTGACCCTGGACAAATTACTTAACCTCTCTAAGACCCAATTTCCTCATCTGTAAAATAGGAATAAAAATAGCATGTGCTTTCCAGAATTGTTGTCAGGATCAAATGAGATTATTTGTAAAGTGCTTTGTAAAACTTAAAGCACTTTATAAATGCTAGGTATTATTGTGAAAGGTGCCTTCTGGTCTCCTCAAATTTTTTTGTTTGTTTTGTGATATGATCTCTCTTAGGCCGTGTAGTTACTCGGAGCTTATTGTTGTATGTAATTTAAGATTCCAATTTAAGCCTAATATGTGACAAATTTCCTTATTTGTCACACATATAGTTGTGGTCAAATTGGGAATCCAATAATTTATATTCTTAAGTTTTAATCAAATACTGGACTATTGTCTTAGACTGTTTCTGGATCATGTGTATGTGCATGTGCATGTGTGCGTGCCAACGTGTGTGTGTATGTGTGTATATATACTATTGCATTGACCTACAGATAGTTTTGATTACTTCTTTGAACTATAGTTCAAGGTCTGGTAATGCTATGCTTCCTTCATTCCTACTTATTTTCTTTACTTTCTTTGAGATTTTAGATTAATTGTCTTCCAGATAAACTATTATTTTGTATAGTTCTACAAAATATCTTTTTGGGAATTTGATTGGTATAGCACTAAATCTGTAAATTAATTTACATAGTGTTGTTATTTTATTTTATTGGCCCAACAATGAGCACTGAATCTTTTCAGTCACTCAAATCTTCATTTATTTTTATAAAGAGTGGTCTATCATGTTTATATAAAGTAATCTTATATGTGTATCTTGGTATGTTAACTCAGTTTTTTTTTATGCATTGTGTAGTTTCTTTTAAATGGAATTTCTCTTGTTGTTTTTCATGATTTATTTTTTGTTAATACTATATGGAAATGCTCATGATGAATTCCATGGATTTATTTTACATCCTACTACTTTCCCATGGCCTTCATGATCAATCAATCAATAGGAATTTGTTAAGTACCTCCTATGTGTCAGACTCTAGGCTGAGTATTGGGGATACGAAGGCAAAAGTCACTCTTTTAAATGAGCTTACGTTCTATTAAGAGAGAATATATCCATTATGTGAATGTAGAATACATATGGTCTTAGGTATGTATGTGTGTGTGTATACAGGTAGTTAGGGAGGCTGGTCACTAGCAGTTGGGGAATTAAGAGTCATCATGCAAAACAGAGGTGTCAGACATTTATAGGTAGACTGAGGCAGCACTCCCCAGTGTTGTCTGAACCAGATTAAAATGTAAATACCAAATATTTAATAAAATAAAATAAAATAAAATACAATCAAACATAGATATTACATTTAAAAAGCAATCAATATGTAACCACAGGGATCTTTATGTAGAGTTTAGTGTCCCTTGTTTCTATTTGAGTTTGACATTACTACTTTAGAAGATGGGGCTTGACTCTGTGAGGCAACTGAGATGAGAAGGAAGCTCATTCCATTTCCATTGACCAATTCAAAGGCATGGATGTAGAAGATAAAGTGCTGTTTGTGAGGAAAGGAGAGAGAAGTCATTTTAACTGTACTGTAGAGTGAAGGAAAAGGAATAATGTCTAATGAGTCTGGAAAGTTAAGACACTTTAAGAAGTTTAGAAGCATGTGTGTAAGTGAGGTTTAAGTTAATTGTGTTTTTGAAGGAATAATACTTGATTTCTCCATCTTGAAAGATTAGGTATTAAGAAAACAACTCATTAATTTAGCAATTCCATTAAAATAAAATATGCATACTTTGTTGTTTGATGTCACACAGATTGTTTTTTATTCACCACATGCTGTATATTAGTTATTTTAACATTTAGAAAGTTTGGTAATGTGGAAAAAGTCCAAACTATTGTTCCAGATAGCAGTTAGATATTTGGGTGGATCATATAAAAACATTGAGATGCCTGAGAAAGCATGTGAAATGTTTGTTTTAAGTATTATTACATCAATGGAAAAGCCATCTGCAGTACATGTTTGTTTCTGAAAACTTTAAGTAACTGTCCTATTTAAAAAATTATTCTCTTTGGGGTGATGTTTTTTCAAGTGTATTATTTTACTTCAAGATGTTTTGCTTTGTGTCAAGATAATTGAATTATACCAACCTATTGCTATATTTAGTTTTCATAAATTTACTGATATACCTTTTACAAACCAATTTGTAAATAGGTTAAATGTCTGTCTTTGAGCTTAAAATTAAGTAAGGAGTTTATAGCACTAAGTTGTAATATGAATATTTAATTCTATGATATTCTGTTATTCACTATAAAGTAATTGAATACTTACATAATTCTTCATAACTCAGAGGTATAGGCCTATTCATATCATCTTATTTATCTAAAACTAGATAGGAAAGGAATATTAGTAAACTTTCTTATTTAATCATTAGGTAAATTTCTATCTGTCTTTGATTACTTACTAAATGTGAAAAGTAGACAGTTGGCCTATTAAATAAGTCATAAGAAATAGCATTGTGATATATTTCTGGAAATGAACTGTTCTTTGTATACCCAAGACTAAGTACAGTTCCTGGCATATAATAACACTTAATAAGTACTAATTGTCTCTTGCATTACTCAGTTTGTTGCTTACTTAGCTGTTCCCCCTATTATTTTTTTGAAGGTCTTTGGGATATTTGTCTAGCAATGGTATTACTGGATCAAAGGGTACAGACAGTTTTATAGCCCTTTGGGAATAATTCCAAATTGCTCTCCAGAATGCTTGGATCAGTTCACAACTCCACCAACAGTGCATTAGTGTCCCATTTTTCCCATATCCTCTCTGACATCCAACATTTTCCTGTTTGTCATATTAGCCAATCTGATAAGTGTGAGGTGATACCTCAGAGTTGATTTTATTTTCATTTTTCTAATCAATAGTGATTTAGAGCATTTCTTCATATGACTATAAATAGCTTGGATTTCTTTGTCTGAAAACTGTTCATATCTTTGATAATTTATCAATTGGGGAATGACTTACATTTTTTATAAATTTGATTCAGTTCCCTATTTGAGAAATGAGGCCTTTTTCAGAGATACTTATTGCAAAATTCTCCCGCCTACCGTTTTTGGTTTTCCTTATAATTTTGGTTGCATTGGCTTTGCTTATACAAAAACTTTTTAAATTTTATTTAATCAAAATTATCTATTTTACATTTTGTAATGCTGTATCTATCTTCTTTGGTCCTAAATTCTTCCCTGATCCATAAATCTGACAGATAAACTATTCCATTCTCTCTTAATTTGCTTTATGGTAACAACTTTCATGTATAAATCATGTACCCATTTTGACCTTATTTTAGTATATAGTGTGAGATGTCATTCTGTATCTAGTTTCTGCCATATTGTTTTCTAATTTTCTCAGCAGTTTTTGTCAAATAATGAGTTTTTTGTTCCAAAAGCTTGAATCTTTGGGTTTATCATATACTAGATGCTATGGGTTTCTTTGAGTGTATGTTAAGGTATAGTTTTAGACTTTCTACTAAAGTTCATCCCTCTTTAATCAGTTAATCAATCAATAAGTATTAAGTACTATACTTTATTATTTTCTATTTTACTATTCCTAGGCACTGTGGTAAGTTCTGGAAATAGAAAGGCAAAAACAGTCCTTCCTCAAAGAGCTTACACTCTAATAGAGTAAACAATGTGTGTGTGTCTAGGTGTAGATACAAGATATGTACAAATAAGGGGAAATTCCTATAGCTCAGTAGCCTGAGAAAGGACTCCTGTATAAGATGATAGTTGATTTGAGTCTTGAAGGAAGCCAGAGATTCAAACAGGAAGAAATGTTGAGGAAGAACAGCAATTTTTTCTGTAAAATATGAGGCCAAATTATTAGCTAAGAAGATGGGAGTAGAGGAAGCCATAGAAGGTTTAAGGAGGGGTGAAGAAGTTTGGAAGAGCTGCTGTGGAGAATGGGATAGTGAATTAATAAGGCCAGTAAAGAAAAATTGTCTAGCAGCAGTGAGGACCCAGTTGAGGTTGTGTAACATAAATTGGTAGTGGACCTAGTGAGAATGGTTGCATGATTTTCTTTACCTTTGTTCAGTAGCATGTGTGTAGGAGTGAAGGCAGTAAATGGTACTAGTGAGCCAATGCTGAGGCTTGGCAGGGCATAATTGATGAAATTATAAGGGGGCTAGGGATCAAGAGAGGAGGAAAGAGTGGAATTGAATTGGTTCAACAAGACATCAAGATAAGGAAGAAGAGAGAGTGACAGGGGAGATGGCCTGGGAAAAAACTGAGGGCTCAGGTGATTGGAGGCCACAATGGGGACAAAGAGCAGGGTTTTGTGTGGGAAGACTGGGGGAAGAGGTAAAAAGCCAATGGGTTATGGTGAGATAAGGGGATTTTGGAATTCTTGAATGTGGAAGTATGCTTTTGTGGGTGATAGCAAGATCAAGGGTACATCATGAACCAAGGTCATACAGGTAGTAAGTAGCAAAGCTAAGACTCCAGATCTGGTTCTCAGATGTTAAATCCAATGCTTTTTTCCACTGTATGATTTTGTCTCTTATTTATAAATTGGGGTGTTTGTTCTTATTTTCAAATCATGGTACATGAGGGGGCAGCTAGGTGGTGCAGTAAATAAAGCATCGGCCCTGGAGTCGGGAGGACCTGAGTTCAAATATGGCCTCAGACACTTGATACTCATTAGCTGTGTGACCCTGGGCAAGTCACTTAACCCTAATTGCCTAGCCAAAAAAAATCATGGTACGTGAGATCTAGAGGGAAAAAAGTAAGACTCTGAATTTCCTGCCCAAAGTGGGAGAAAAATAAGGAGATGAGAAAAAGTTACTGCTATTTTTTTTAAAAAGGAAATGTTTTGGTGATGTGACAAAAAAAGGGTTCATTTGGGACACTGAAAAACATCTCACATGGCTTCATTCTGTGCAGAATTATACACGTGTTTCCCGTTTTCACCCTATTCTGGTAAATATTAAGGAACTGAACATGGCCTTTCTATGCTTCCTCTAAGTTCCCAAGCTGCCTTTCTAATCTTTGCAATCATCATAGAATCATAAGATCTTATGATTTTAGACAATATATAAGAACAAATGCAGGTCCTTTCCATCTCTTCTCTTTCTTTATGACACTTCCTTCCCAGTGGTGGTGTGTTTCAGTATCATTTCCTATCCAGAAATTGAATGGTTCCTCCCCAGCAGGGTATGGATGCTCTCCTAGGAAGGTTCTTAGCTTGGAGTAAGGACCATTGAATATAATGGCAGCTGTACAGGTTAATGCCTAATGTCAATATCCCTCCATAAAGGTATTTCCTTGTTATCTTCAGATAATCATACTTCCAGGAAGGTTTTGAGCCTTCTTGTTATCTTTTCATTGTCGGTGCAAGGGCTAGTAACCAGTTTCCAGACAATTCATTTCCTCTTTGATCTCTAGGGATGCCATACTACTACTGATTCAACTAATTAATAGAACACAAACAGGGTTTTGTCTCTCTCCTTGATATTTTACTAAGTACTTCATGTCTCTCCAAATTGACCAAAGAAGTCAGGAAAACCTGAGTTCAAATCCAACCTCAAATGCTTACTAACTGTGTGACCCTGAGCAAGTCACTTAACCTCTTTCTGCTCAGTTTCCTCATCTATAAAATGTGGATAATAATAGCACCTACCTCTCAGGGTTGTTGAAAGGTGAGGATCAAATGAGATAATAATTGTAAAGGGCTTAGCACAGTGCCCGACACATAATAGATGCTATACAAACATTAACTGCTATTATTATGATTATTTTCATTATTATTAACATTGATAAGTAAAAACAGTAAAAGAATAAATTTAGAAGCACAATGAAACGCAACAATTCTCTTCAGAATAGGATTCCTATTAGGAATAAAAAAAAAGGAAGAAGAAATTTCATCTCTAAAGGAAATATCTTTAGGCTATACCAAATAGACTTAAAAACAAAACAAAACAAAACAAAAAACCCCTTAAAAATAAATTCCCCGCAAGAGTTTCCACATGAAATGTGGCTCAGCTGTTTCACAATATACTCCCCTCATATCCAGAACTCTCTTTGTAACAAAGAAAAAGCTAAAACAACCCACAAAGTGATCTTATCTACAGTGTATTCAACATTCCACATCCTTAGTCCTCTGATTTTATTTCAAGAGGATGAAAGTATATCTCATTATCTGACTTCTGGAACCAAAACTGGACATTGCATTGAATTAGAGTTCAGCTATCTTTTAGTGTTTATTATTGGTTGTTGTCCTTCATGCTTGAAGAGGACCAAAATGACATCACTATATTTGGAACAGGGGACCGTGTGTCTAACTACAGCTGGTCAGACAAGCTTGAAAGGCTCTACCACAGGTTGGGCACAAATAGTCCACGGGAACATTTGGAGTAGAGAGATCTCTAAATGTGTGCATCTCATGTTTCTTTTGAGCTACTGCTATTCTGCTTTACTCATAGAGCACAGTGCCTTCTTTGCTGCAGGCATGCCATGCTAGGTGGTCCTGTACCAGTGTCTCCTGTGTCTCACAGTTGATTCCAAAATTCTTCAGAAAGACTTGAGAGTATCCTTGTATTGCTTCTTCTGACCTTGTGAGTGCTTGCCTTGTGTGAGTTCTCCATAAAATAATATTTCTTTACTCAGAATCAGTTCATAAAATCTTCCCATTTTCTTAGATTCTTCACATTCATCATTTCTTGCAGTGAAATTATTTTCCGTTGCATTCATATACCATGATTGGTTCAGCCATTCTTGAGTTGATTTGCACTCACTTTGTTTTCAGTTTTTTGATAGTATTAAGTCCTGATATGAATACTTTCATTTATGGAATTTTTTCTTGGTCTTTGAGCCCTTTGGGGGAGGGGTGTATGGCACACAACTTTTAAATACAGTATAAAATATTAAGAAAAAGAAAATAATTTTTATTTATGTTAGTTGTTCTACTCACTTCCCTTACAATCCCCACATAATCCATACTTTAAACTCCATGTATGTCTTCTTATCACAGTGTGGATTAGCAATAGATAAAGTAGGCAGTCCTCTAGGGATGCAGGGTATACAAGGAGCGACACTTTTAATATTTGTTGTTGTTGTTCAGTCACATCTGACTCTCCATTTTGGGGTTTTCTTGGCAAAGATACTGGAGTAGTTTGCTGTTTCCTTCTCCAGCTAATTTTATAGATGAGTAAACTGAGGCAAACAGGGTTAAGTGACTTGCCCAGGGTATTACTTTTTTTTAATGCATATAATTCTAAAATTAAAAAAATTCAGCTCTCCATGGCACAGAGGTATTTATTTTGTTCTATGTATTATGGCAGCTCGGTGGAGTAGTGGATAGAGCGCTGGGCTTCAAATCGGAAAGACTCATCTTCATGAGTTCAAATCTGGCCTCAGACACTCATTAGTTGTGTGACACTGGGCAAGCCACTTAACCCTATTTGCCTCAGTTCCTCATCTGTAAAATAACTTGGCAAACCACTCCAGTATCTTTGCCAAGAAAATACCAAATGGGGTCACAGAGAGAAAAACGACTGAACAACAGCAAATTATGGCAAAAGATGTAAGTCTCAGACACCACTCTTAACAGGGGTATAATTTCAGACTTTGCCTTTTAGACACAAATGCCTTGAGATGACCCTCTGTGTTAGCCCTTCAAGTGGCTATTCGGAGAATCGTGAAGGCTCCTTGTTAGCTCCATGAGGGCAACAACACCCAACTCTGTCGTGGCCACTTGACTAAAGTTTCTTTGGTGTTTTGTCATTTTACTAGTATTGGAACCCAGATGAGTAATGTTACAAGCTGTTCACACTTAAACTATTTTCAGTATCATAAAATGATTCTTCTTTTTTTTTTACAGCTCCAAAGGGTATTCTTCATTTGTCTCCTGATATTTATCAAGAGATGGAAGCAAGCCGCAACAAAGTAGTTTCTGACTTTGCAGTTAGCTATTTGTCATCCAACGAAATGAGCCAGCCTTCAAGCTCTTTCTTTAGCCTATCTCCACCATCAAATAGCACTGCTACAATAGCCAGGGAATTCCTTATGAATGGGACATCTCCGACAGCTGAAACCATAGGTTTGAAAGGAAATTCTCCTACTTCCCCCTGCCCTATAATGCAACCTTCAAGACAACTGGAATATTTAGCAAGGATTCAAGGCTTTCAGGTATGAAACAAAATCTCTTCATCGACTTAAAACTCAGCATTTATATCTGAGAGTTTTATCCTGCCTTTCAGTGTGCAAAGATGGATGAGCTTATGAAAACATGTAAAGCCACATATGTATCATTTTCTTGTATTTTCTATCTGTCCAATAATGCCTTTGTTATATAGTTCTCTTCTATTTTAATTTTCTATTTTTCTTCTCATTTCCAATTTTTTCCTGTTTTTTTTATTTCTCAAGTGTACCTTTTATCATTCCCTCTTTAGCAAACACACAAAAAAGCCAGCCTTTCTGAGATGTTTATTGTTATCCTTGAGCTCATCCTCTTTTAAAAATTATTGTTGAGTTTTCCTAATGGAGAGTTTACTCATGAACAGTTTTTGCTATTGGTACTCCATTTATCAAAGAAGATAGATTGCTCACTATAAAATGTAATTTAAACTGGATATACTTTGTCCAGATTCAAGGCCTAGAAATGGCAATTTGTTTTATTCAATAAAATGATTTTCCATATAATATAATATCTGCATCAGATGTCATCATTGCATCCTGTTTCAATAGGAAGGCAAAGGAACTTGTAATTCTGTTGTACACATGAATAGGTGGTGGGAAGTTTGATTTCTAAAATACAGGATTATATTACTATAATAAGACTTCTGGAACACCTTCTATTTGGGGGAGGGAGGACTAATACTTTTGGATAATATAACTACTTTGGAGAGGAAATCTTTATGTGTAAACTTATTTCTTGGTTATTTTTAATCACTTACCAAACTGTAATTATTCATTAACTTTACTAGATAAATAGTTGTATCCTTCAAAGCTGAATAACTATGTTCCCCCTCTAATTTCATTATTTGAAGTTTGCTTTTCTCTGTCCTTTCCCTTAAAAATGAAATAATACCTGTGATTGAATGATGTCATTAGGAAAAATTACTTATATATAAATAATTTGCCTTACTAGATTATGAAAATGAGAGAGAAATTAATTTGCTTTTTTCCCCAGTATTTTTGAGTGTCCCATTATTTTCTTTTTCAGAAACCATAGATTATGTGAACTACATCATTAAGTGGTGTTTGAGTTTTTAATGTGGCAATTGTAAATGGCATAATTGAAGTGGCTCCAGGTTGTTTATTTCTCTAAGATTTTAAACCTTCCATGAAAAAGTTGTGTTTTTGAATATTTTCAGGCATTTGCTTTAGGGAAAATTAAAGGGAACTTCCTTCATTAAGTGAAGACATGAATGTACACCTAAGTTGCTGGAAAGAGTGAAATAAGTTAGAATTCTACTGGTCATCTGCAAAGAGAAAATAGAAGTTCATTAACTCTGTTGAAAAGAAATTCAATCCCCAGAGTTGTTTAAATCCAACAATAGCAATAGTAATATTTTATTCCTAGAGAGGCAAAGCTTAATTTATTTCCTGGTATTTCTTGAGGCTAGAACTGACTCCTACTTTCAGGAGTTAAAAGTTGAGGTGAATGAAGAAAGGGCTCCTGCGAGGCTGACAGCTAACTAACTCTCTCCAGAACTTCTTGTAAATTCAGCCAGTTGCTTTTCTCTGTTTAGTTCTTATCAGTGATAGAATTGAAGCTTTTAAAGATCTTGACTCCAACTAAAACGCCGTTCTCATATCACCAATTATCTAGGTAATTACTTAGGATTGTTTTTCAAGTTTATGATACCGAAATAATATATTTTTATCCTATGGACAAACTAAGCCATTTCCAGATTTCTATATTGTGATTTTTATGCAACAAGTAAATAGAAATGTATGCTTTTAAAACATGAATTGGCTTCTCTGGTTGAATGAGTTCAGTGTTGCTGTGAAATACTGCATTTCTGCTGAATTGCTGAGCTGAGGTTGATCAGTGAACAGAATCTCTGTGGGAAATAGCTTGCTTACTGGCCTGCCAGGGCATATCATAGCCTTCTCCTAATTTCCTTGCAGAAGGTTCTTTGTGTATGAGAAGTCAAAAGCCTGTATCTTTACAGGTAACTTTATCAGTCATATTTTCTCAGTAGCAGAATAGTACATTGAAAATACATAGCTTGCTTTGTGGTTTTCTGAGTGATTTCTTGGATCCTGCTGTAATTGATTGCACAGATATATAAGATGAGAATATTTTTAATAACACTGTCCTAAGTTTTTTTTTTCATTTCTGGATTTTAAAAACCAGTAAATGCCTTTGCTTTTTTTCACGAGTATTTTTTTTATTTCTGTATAAAACATTTTATTTAATATGTTTTGTGTAAACTTTTTTCAATTTTTTTTAAACCTAAGGTGATATGATTTAAATAAACCTGCCAGGCCAGTCTATATGTAACATGAGCCATATTGTATCACAAGCTATAAAGATGATTTTTATGAAAAAAATTTTCAAATTTCATTACCTATTATTTTAAAAATATATTTATGGATATTTTCCAATTCTCACATCATCATAGTTATCCTAAGTATATCTCTCCTCCTCACCCCCAAGAGAGCCATCCCATGTAAAAAATAGTATTTTGTAAGAGAAAAGAAAATCAGCACAGCTGGTAAATACATTGAAAAAACCTGAAAACGTGTGCACTGTGTAATAACTGTGGACTTTTGTGAAGGGATGGGTTACTGCTGTCCTCTCTTATCTCTTTATTGAAGTCCTGCTGGATCTTTATAATTTTGTTGCATTTACTTTTGATGTTTGTTGTCTAGTTGTTCTTTCCATTTATATTTCCATATATATATTGTTTTCTTGGCTACACTTGCTTCCCTCTGTATCCATTCACATAGATCTTTCCATGCTTCGTTTTATTCATTACACATACATCATTTCTTATAGTACAGTAATATTCCATTACATTCATGTATCACAATTTGTTTAGCCATTCCCTAGTTGATTGGCATTTACTTTGCTTCCAATTCTTAGCTAATACAAAAAGTACTGCTATAAATATTTTGCTATATATAGGGACTTTCTTCTTATTGATAAGTTCCTTAGGGTATAAGTCCAATAATGTAACTTCTGGTTCAAAAGATGTAGACATTTTAATCACTTTATTTGCATAATTCCAGATTGCTTTCCAAAATGGTTATACCATTTCACAGCTTCACCAACAATGTATTAGCATGCCTGTCCTTCCAACATTGACTATTGCCATTTTTTGACATTTTTACCAATTTACAGGGTGTGAAGTGAAACCTCAGGATTGTTTTGATTTACATTTCTCTAATCATTAGTGATATAGAACATTCTTTCATGTGGGAGGTAGGGAAGTGGTTCTGAGTAAGTTCAAGGTCAGTGATGTGCTAGTTAGTGTTTTGTTTTTGTTTTCGTTTGTTTTTTTAGCATTCTTTTGGATTCTGGGTGTCCTAGATCATGAAGGCAGTTGAAGTTGCTTTATCTTTGGCACATAATTCCTATTTTGGAGAGGCTTGAGAGGTGGTGGGGATCAGAAAAAATATCTAGTCATCCATCATGTTGCTTACAAGACCCTCAGTTGCTATTATTTAAATAGAATATGTAGTGACTAATCTCTTACCAAAATGTACATACACACATCTAGTACTTAGAAAAAACAGCAAACTGAATTCAAGTAACTATTGTTATGAAGCCAAGTAACTGTCAAAATAAAATTGAATATGAATAAGCATTCTCTGTAATTCTTTTGTTTCCTTAGTCTGAAATGAATTTTTATTACATTGCAGATTTTCAATCACTACCATAGATGAAAATGTGATTCATTGAATTTGTTTTTAGAGTAGCTTTCAGAATTATATCTTTCAAAATTTTAAAAAATTGTATTGTTATAAAGGGTTAATAATTATATATAGTGGTAGTTCTGTAAAATGTGGACTTTCCTCCATGTAATTATGTAACTAAATCTCTTCTCAATAACACTTTATTTAAATCCATTAATTTAACTTAATTTAATTAATAAAACATTTATTAAATGTCTATAATATGTAAGAAACTGAGCTTGGTACATGAATGAAAAATAACAGTACTTGCTCCAAAGAGTTTTATAGTAGAGTAGTGGGATGAGACATGTACCCAAATAGACGTATAATATATAAGTTCAAGAAAAATTCTTAAATCCAGCAGCAAGAAGATAGCTTGAAAATTAAAGGAGGGGAAGGATCATTTTTCATTGGGAGGTTTAGAGAAGGCTTTAGTAAAGACATGGTACCTGAGCTATCCTTTAAAGGATGTCAATAGGTAGAGATTTGGGGTGATTAGAGGGGAGAAAACTGTTCCAGACATGGAGATCAATGTGCATAAAAGCATAAAGGGAAGGGAGGACAGAATTAGATGAGAAAACAACAGATAGTCACTGTTGTATACAGTGTACTAAGTGTATACAGTGTATACAGTGTACTAAGGTTGAAGGGAGTAAAATAAATCTGGAAAAATAAGTTAGACTGTATGAGGCCTTGAAGGACCTGAATACTAAGCTAAAGATTTTATTTAACTAATTGGCAATGAGGACCACTGAAGGTTTTTAGGACAGTGAGGTCAGTCAGTCACTAAACATTCTTATACACACTTCACTGAGGATACAAAAAAAAAAGCAAAAGACAGCTCCTGCTCTTAAGGAGCGTGCAGTCTAATAGAGGAGACAACACGTAAGCAACTGTGAACAAACAAGCTGCACACAGGATCAATTGGAAATAACCAACAGAGGGAAGGCTATAGAATTAAAGGGGATCAGGAAAAGTTTCCTGTAAAAGGTGGGGTTTTTACCTGGGACTTGCAGGATGCCAGGGAATCCGAGACAGAGATGAGGGGTGGGGAATAGCTAGTTAAAATTCTTGGAGTCAGGAGACAGAGTATTTTGTTTGAGGAGCAGTAAAGAGGCCAGTCTTCCTGGGTCATACAATATGTGGTAGGATAGAAGGTGTAAGAAGCCTGGAAACATGGGTAAAGTCAAGGTCTTGAAGGGTTTTGAATTCCAGAGGATTTTTTTTTTTACTGAGGCAATTGGGGTTAAGTGACTTGCCCAGAGTCACACAGCTAGGAAGTATTATGTGTCTGAGGCCGGATTTGAACTCAGGTCCTCCTAACTCCAGGGCTGGTGCTCTGTCCAATGTGCCACCTAGTTGCCCCCAGAGGATTTTTTATTTGATCCTTGGAGTAATAGAGAGCCATTGGAATTTATTGAGTAGGTAAGTGATATGGTCAGACCTGTGATTTAGGAAGATCACCTTGACAACTAAGTGTCCTGAAGTAGGGAGAGAATCATGACAGATAGGCCAACCAAACGGGTATAGTCCAGACATAAGGTGATGAAAGCCTGCACCAAGGTGGTGGCAATGTCAGAAGAGAGAAGGGGGTATATGCAAGAGATCTTATGAAAAGTAAAACTGACAGGCCTTGGCTACAGATTGGATATGAGGGGTGAGAGTGAGGAATAGAGGATAACACTTAGGTTGAGAGCATGAGTGACTGGGAGGATTGTGGTTCCCTCAAAAGCAATGGAGAAGTTAGGAAGTGAGGAGGGTTTGGAAAGAAAGAGGATGAAGTCATTTTTGGACATATTGAGTTTAATGTATCTTCAGGACATTGGAGGTCAGTAGAAGTTAGGACAAGATAGGTAGAATTGAGAATCATCAGCACAGAGATGATAACTGAATCTGTGAGAGCTGATGATACCATTTACCAAGTGAAATAGTATAGAGGGAAAAGAGAAGAGTATCCAGAATAGAGATCTGTGGATAAGGTGATCAGATTTACATATTAGGGCAACTACTTTGGCAATGATGTGAAGGACGGGTTGGGAAAAAGTTTGAGTGGATATAGAGATTCCAATTAGTGGGTTATTAAAATAGCCCATTTTAGTGATAATAAAAGCCTGAACTTGAGAGGAAAGATGCAAGAAGGGATAGATACAAGAGATATTTCAGAGATGGAAATCGATAGTATTTGACAAATTATTGAATATGGGTACTGAGGAACGAGGTAGTTTCAGAGATATTTCTGAGGTTGCACAGACCTAGGTGTCTGGCAGAATGGTGTGACATTCAGAAGAGGGCCAGGTTGGGGAGGGAAATGATGAGTTCAATTTTTTACTTACTTTGTTTGAGCTGTTGGAACATCCAAGTAGAGAGTGGAGTACAGTTGATAGGATGGTACTGAAAATATGTATTTCAGAGCAGTTTGTATAAAGGTAATACTTGAAATAATAAATGTGGATGTACGTACCTAGAAGGAGTTCAGAGAGAGAGAAGAGTATTTAGGGCATAGCCTTAAGAGACACTCACATTTAGGAGAAGGGAGAATAAGAGGAACTATAGAAAGAAATTAAAATGAGGAGGTTAGAGAGGGAAGAGGAGAACCAACAGAGCAGGGTGAAGGTAGTCTTCTGGCAGTTAGAGAGTGATTGTGTGGTAAGGAGGATTATGAGGAAGGCTGCAAGTACATTAGTCTGTTGTGAAAAATCTAGCTTTAGAGTGATAAGATCATTTGAAATAATAACTGGGTCAAGGGAAGGTTTTTTTTTTAAGATAAAGAATTCAGGAGCATGCAATGCAAGTAGAGCAGGTGGAACTAACTAGTTATAGGGAAGTCTGGAGATGAGATTGTGAAGATACTAAGGGGACCAAGGAGGTAGAAAGGAAGAAAATGGAGGGCACAAGTAGAGAAATTGGCTTTGCCAAGGAAGAGGACTATTTCATTCTGTCAAACTGGGAAGAAAGAGAAGGTGATGGGAGGAAACAGTTTTTAAATGTGGGAAGGGGAAATGAAAGCACTCTTTGCAGCTTTAATCTTCCCATTAAAGGTGGAGGTGAGGTTAGTGTACAGGGGGGTCGGGTGAGTAGTTAAGGTACAATTTGGTTAGAAAATAAGTTTTGAGACATCTCTCATGTGAAATGTTAACGAGAGTCAATAAAAGATTTCTATGCATCAATTGAGGGCCCAGTTGAGACATAATAATAAAAATGGACACTTTCAAGCCATTTTAGGCTTTCTAAAATTAATTTTTATCCACAACAATGCTATGAGGTAGGCTTGGGAGGGGAATCAGGGAGTACTTCATGTAGAAGCACATAAATCGCATTTTGAAACAAGTAAAGAAAGGATTTTAAGAGATGGATATGGGAGAATACATTCCAAACATAGAGCAAAACATGCGCAATAACATGGAGACAAAAGAGAGCAAGAAAAGAAATAGGCATGTGTACTAATCCTAGAACTAAATGTGGAACATAGAGTGAATGAATGGAAGTAGTATAAGATTGAAAAGGTAAATTAGAGCCAGATTATAGAGGGTCTGTAATGGGAAAATCAGGAATTCATATTTTATTCAGAAGACAATCAGACTTCCCTAAAGGATAGATTGTGTCAGGATAGACTGAAGATAAGAACATTTAAGCCATTAGAGTAATCCATAGGAGGAAAGACAAGGACCAGAACAAGGGTAGTTTCAATGGGTATTGAGAGGAAGAGAGGTAAACCAGAGTCGCTGTGAGGATGGAATAAATAGGATTTGACAACTGGTTGAATATACAGAGTTAGAGAGAATAGAGAAAAGGGAGAGTCAAAGACAATAGAGGCTAAGATCCTAAGTGACAGGAAGGAAGTTATCAATAGAAATATAGAAATTAGGGGAGGGATAAGTTTTTAGGAGAAGATGATGAATTCCATTTTGGGCCTGTTAGGACTGGCAGAACATCAAATGGAAATATCTAGCAGAAGTTTGAGACATGGCACTAGCTCTGAAGAGAGATTAGTGGTGGAGGTATATATATGTATATATACATATATATGTGTGTGTGTGTATATATATATATACACACACATATATATATATGCCATAATTGAAACTATGGGAATAGTTTAGGAGTAGTATAGGAAAGTATGAAAGGAGGGAGAGAGAGAGAGAGAAAGCATAAGAGTGCCATTGGAGAGAACCCTAGGGCATACAAAAGTTTGAGAGAATTAGGAGCTTGTAAAAGAGACAGAAAAGGAATAGTCAGAGACAGAAAGCAAAGGATGAGAATTTATTAAGAAGAGGAAGAATGGTCCACAGTGTCAAGTGGCACATAGATATCAAGGGGGATAAAGTCATTAAAAAGATCTTGTAATTTAGTAATAAGGAAGTCATTAAGTGACTGTGGGAAGAGAGGCATTTCAGTGGTGGTAGCCAGATTATAAGGAATTGGGGGTACAGAGTGCAGAAATGAAAGCAGATTATAGAATACTCTTTCTAGAAGTTTGGGATGGATGGTAAGGAGAGTAAAGAATATGAGGGTTTAAGAGAACTGAACTCATTTGTAGACTCTAATAACTAATAGAGAGCAAAGGCTGTAAGTGCATGAGAGAGAAGGAATGATTGATAGAGAAAGGTTACAGAAGAGATGAGGGGACAAGAGATGGAAGATTAGAAATATTAGAAATTTCATTCTCTGAGATAGGAGCATACATGGCATGATAGAGAAGTCAGAGTAATAGAGGATGCAAATTGATAGAATTGAGGTCAAATGGCTTAGGTCTTAGTGGCAACTAGTTAGCATAGTGGACGGAGGACAGGATTTGGAATCAGGAAAAACTGGAAAATCAGACTGCTCTGCAACCCTGAGCAAGTCACTTAAAAATCTCCTACCTGAGTTTCTTCATCTGTAAATGAGTACATAAATAATTATGTAAATATATTTATATGTAATATTATATAAATATATTTATATATAATATTATATAAATAAGGTGCAAATCTGTCTTCTGAGACACAGTAAGATAAGTTGGGTGAGTACAGAGAAAGGAGATGTGGAACAGCCCTTGTAGAAAGTGTCAATAAGATCTAAATAAAAAGATTTGCTATACAGAAGTGAAAGTAACAGCTAGTAGCACAGTAGATAGAATGGCCAGCCTAGAGTCAAGAAGACTTATCTTTCTGAGATCAAATCTGGCTCCAGACACTTACTAGCTGTTTGAACTGGGCAAGTCACTTAATCCTGTTTGCCCCAGTTTCCTCATCAGTAAAATGAGCTAGAGAAGAAAACCACTCTAGAAAGCCTCAAATGGAGTCACAAAGAGTCAGTCACAACTGAAATGACTGAACAATAAAATACAGTAGTGAGGATACACTTGAGGGTAGAATAAAATGGGAGTGGACCTCTCCCTCTCAGTGTGATTTTGTGATTTTTCTCCAGTGTTGTTTGGCATCTTTCAGAATAAAAATGGAGAAACCAGATGGAATTAGCTCAGGATTGAGGGTTTTTAGGGCAGGTACCTGCTGTTCAGGGGTACATAGTATCACAGATCAAGAGTGGGTAGGGAAGAAAGTGAATATAGTTAATTGATTGGGAAATAGGAAGGAGCGTTTATTTGAATAAATTTTTAGAGGACTAGTTGCACAAAAAATAAAAATAAATAATTTAGTAACCAACCTCTATTTCCTTTAGATTAAATGTCATAGTTATTTATTGTGATACAGATGTAAATGTACCTGTCACCTTTTCTGATGATCATTTCTAGCTTAATTTAATTTCAGTTTGTCTTTTTATGACACCCTTTTTTATCATCTACTAAAAAGTGATATATATGAAATGTTCAGTATAAAAATAGGAAAAGTAGTGCTTATGCATGTTTTATGTAAAGAACATAATTTGGCACTCACATTGCAAAACCATAAATGGCAAATTCACTTTGTTAGAAAAAATCCATAATTGTTTCTTATAGGGGCTTTGCTCAATTCTCATGTTATGTATTGGGGTATTATCAGCAAAATGAGGCTTCCAATGGGGACCTTTGTAATAATTTTTTAAATTCAAAGCTTTCTTTTAAAAACGTGATTCAAATCCTATACATTTCAACTAATGCAACTAGGTGGTGCAGTTGATAGAGTGCTGGTCCTGGAGTCAAGAAGACCTGATTTCAAATTCTGCTTCAGTTATTTACTCTCTGTGTGACCCTGAACAAGTTAATTGGTCTCCATTTGCCTCAGGTTCTTCATCTTTAAAATGGGAATAGGAATAGCACCTATCTCCCAAAGTTATTGTGATGAATAAAATGAGATATTTGTAAAAAGACCTTTGCAAACCTTAAAATACTCTATAAATGCTAGCTATTATGATAATTGTTGTTTGTGCTTTGTTCTTATTTTGTGATGTTTATAATATTATAGTGAAGAAAACAGTCTTCTAAGTCTTTCTTCTTTAGAATCTCACCTTAGCACAATTTACATTAGGAATTATTTTGGCTGGTTTTCTTGAGAATCTGACAATGTCCCTTTGATTTCCTTGATTCTCTTATATTGCTTTAAATTTATAATCTGTACCTTTTACTATCAAGGCAGCAACTTACATTTTTTGTTTGTTTGTTTGTTTTTGGAAAAGCAAGAGTCTTCTTAAAAAGTTTTTGTTTGATTTTTTTTTTAAGCTGAGTCTCTTTTTCTTGCCCAGGCTGGAAGTGTAGTGGCCACTCACTACTGATCAGCCCAGGAGTCTTGACCTGTTCCATTTCTGACCTGGGCCAATTTGCCCCTGCTTAGGAAGCCTTTTGACCATTCCCCTGCCAGGGCTTCTCCACATTGTTGGCCCTAGTGCAGATCTCAGCTCACTGCAGCTCAGACCTCTGGAACTCAAGAGATCCTCCAACTTCAGCCTCCCCAGGAGCAGGCACTACAGGTGTGCAACACCATACCTAGCTAAAAATTTTGTTTTTAAATTAGCATAAGTGAAAATATTTCCTATTAAGGGCATATGATGACAAAATTTTTTACTTTTAAAAACATACTTTTTTTCTCCATGAAGCTTAATTACGAGTATTACTTCAGAGCCCAGACTATTCTGGTTATTACATAAATTGTACATTGCAGTGGATATATAGGTCTAGAATTGGTTTAGTGGACTCTATTCTTTTTGGCAAATAACCTTAGTAATCCATACTGACTAAGTCATCCCTGATCCTAAGGACACCAGAGACACTGAATCAGTTATGGAACTCTCTTAGGAATTTGATATGCTTTGTGATTTTTCCCAGGGTTCACATTTAGTCTGTGATACCTTGAAACCCCGCCCCCCCCCAGAACTGTCCCAGGAATTCTTAGAGCTTTGGATTAATCTGGTCCAGATCTTCCTGGGGTTTGAGCATTTAATGGCTTTGACCTCATGAATACAAGTCAATCTCATCATTTCCCTTCATTACTGTATATTGTCATTCTCTATAATTCCTATCCATTATTGTTATATATTGAAAATACAGTAGATTTATTGCTTTTCAGTTATTCAAAGTTTTGAAATCTGCAAAGAAAAAAATAAGTATTAGAATAGATTTATGAAGGGCGCAGTGATTTTTAACAAATAAGAAATGATGAGCCTATATGCAAAGTACCATCCTTGCCACATTATGCTTGATGTAAATCTGAGGTGAACCACTGCAGCATAGAAAATTATTTACATGTTTGCTTTCTTGAGATAAGGAAACCTATAGCTTTCTGATTTTATGAGATGGTTTTCATAAAGAAATTTCAATTTGCCTTTAGTTTTCACAGCTTCACATGATAAATTCTACCATTTGGAATCATGTGAAAATTAAACCTTTAAAGAAAATAAATCCTGTATCTATAGGTAGATTCTTACTTTTGAACCACTTCTTTTAAAACATTACTGTGCAATTAGGGAGTCTCATGTTTTTTTCCATATACAAGTTTGGCAGTGATAAGATTTTTAGGTGGGAACATTAACTTAATTGTAAGAAGTCTCCACATCTATCAGGTGTCACCAGTCAAGTTGATGATTGAAGATTTGATACTGTCTCCTAGCGCTTCAGAGCTACAAGAAAACTATTTGTTTTCTTCTTGCTTTTTTTCAACTAGTCTAAAACATCTTATTACTAAAAACAACTAGAAATGTAAACCCAATCAGATAATGGTATGTGGATTATTGTAGACTACAGTAGTAAAAGATTTATTAGCACCTACTGGAAAAATCCAAGGAGAAGCATGCCTCTTTTAAGCAGCACGAGGACATGCTTCATGTCTAATTTCTTCTGTTTTATTGCTATGAAATCTCTACTATGTGGAAAGTATTATTATTTTATATAGATCTAGTTGTGTTACACCCCTTCTCAAATATCTTTGGTGGCTTCCTGTTGTCTGTTTATTAAGCTGAAATTTATTTGCCTGGTGTTCAAGGCTCTCCACAAATGTCACCCTCCTCCCCTCCCCCCCTTTCTACCAGTTCCTTCATACATTTACTCCCACCAAACTGGACTGCTACTACTCTCTTGACCCTTCAATACACATCTGGTGATGTCTTGTTTCATTATCTTTGTTCTCATCATTCCATATGCTGGCAATGCCTATTGAGTTCTCTCTGGTTTTCTTTCTTTTCTTTTCGATAAAATCCCCCTCAGAGAGTAGTTTGTTTTAAACCTCTTTATGCACTTATCAAATGATATTATATATTATAGCTATCTGTGATTTTGTCTTATATTCCCACTAAGTAAACATTAAGTTCCATGAGAATCACAGAACTTTTTAGAATTGAAAGGGCCCTCAGTGGCCATCTCATTCAGCCTAGACCTGAAAGGACTCTCCACTTGATTAGTGCTCAGCCTTTGCTCTTATTCTTAAAAAAAGCTATCATGTAATTCCCAATGGCTTCAGTGGATTCTCATATGACATGAATTCAAGATCTTTCATCATGCTAGTTTCCTTCCTCTGGATGATCACCTTAAACTGTGGTACCCAGATCTGAATAGAATACTTCAGATGTAGTCTGACCAGGAGAGAATACAGAAGGACTATCACTTCCTTATTCCTGTAAGCTATGGTTCCCTTAAAGCATTCCAAGATCACGTGAGTTATTTTGGCCGCCACATCACACGATTTATTCCTGTCAAGCTTGCCATCCATGATAGAGGTGTAGCTTTTTCATTTGCCTTTTATTAGTAATTAGCAAACTTTTACCAAAGCCCCAATATAAATAGAAGCTGTCCTTATCCTTTGTGAGAGCTTGATTAGAAATCAGGCTTTTGGCTCTTTCTCATCTCTTCTTCCTGTTAATCTGACTTAAAACTCTCAGATCTACAGAATAGACCTTGCTGCTGATCATATGGTCTCATTAAAACTTGACCAGTAGTCCCTTAGGAATTTTAGTGGCCATGAATGTGATATGAGATCTGACCAGTATATATGTGTCCAGTCCAGGTGCCTGGGAAGATTTACTAGTAGGATTATTCCAACTCCTGTAATCTCTATTGATCCTGGGAGGTATTAATAGCAGACCTCATAACAGAGTTAACTGCCCAAGTGGTATGATGTCATTTTGGTGATCATAAACCCCCTAAGTTATATGATTTACTTCCATTTGTTGAATCTCCTGCCACAGCTTAGACTGTCACTTCCCCCACTCCCTGCAAGACAATTTTGCCATGGCACCACTAATTGGAGCCCCCAGCTTATCTCTCATTTCTGAACTGCCTAATTCACTTTCCTTCTAGTAAATATTCACCTTTCTTCAGTACATTGTGCCTAGTATAATGAGCAGATAGTATGCATTGTACCCTTGAAAAATATCTGAATTGACATGATGGAAATTACTTTAACTTCTGTCTTAACATTTTTATTCTCAATCCCAAATGTGATATTTCATACCAATTATGGCTTCTAGCCTCATTTCCCCCCTACAGTTACCTAATGTATTGCAATCTTCAGAGTCAACCATTACTTGGATTACTTGGAGACTGCCCAGGCAAACCTGCAGTGTACCCTATAAGCAACCAAAGTGATCTCAAACCAAAGACTATCTGCCATATCATTGTTAGGAAGCCAGGCACAGAAGGGATTCTAGCTATCCTTTCACAACCTCTGTATCATTCAAGTATTAAGTCCATTGGCCTGTGGATTAGGACTACCCTCATCTCAGAGCTTGTATCTACTGTTCTGCTCTTCCTTTTTAAAACAGGCTCACCTTGACCCCAAATTTCATCTATCAAATTCCTACTCTCTCCTGCTAATTTTGGATGAGCAAGAGGAACGCATAGTCCTAAAGATCCTAGCATCATGTGGGCTGCTTCAATATCCAAGAAATTGTCAGGGTACGAGGTACCAGGACAGGACGTGGAAGCTAGTGGGCAACATGCATTCCACAGCACTGGTAGAGATTTTCCACCATTACTAACCAACCAAACCCCAGCCTCAGGTTCTAAGAAAGGATGATGGGGAGGGATGATGTCTATCCTGTAGCAGTACTCCATGTTAGGTCTCAGCCTCACTAACCCAGGAGAACAAGGTGAGAGTATTGTATACATACCACCATCATGAAAGAATGATGCCTTAGCCAAAGAAGGTATACTAGGTATGCTGTCACTTTGCTAACACTGATAAACTTGTTTTTACTGACTATGTTAACTTCCTTGACTTCAGACTGCTGCTTTGAACCCTATTTCCCATCTCCAGCCTTGCCCATTGAATTTGGCATTCACAATGAACTTTGGCTAGACCAGGAAGTTTCTAGCACACACTTTGTCACATCATGGCTTAACTCATATTCTCTTCTGAAATCATTTTTTCTCAGGCCCTAGTGATCAATGTAATCTATTGGAGGTAAAGACAGCATTTCCCCCTCTCCCTTTAGTTTGTGGGGATCTGATAGAAACCCTGGTGCAGTGCGGAGGTATGGTCTAACCAGAAGTTTGCTGTAGCTAAGTAAATATCAACCAGGTATTCTAGCTTCAAGTCCAGTGCTTTCTTTTGCAAAACTTCCTCTCATGACTAGAATACTGCAA
Organism: Vombatus ursinus; assembly: GCF_900497805.2. Taxonomy (NCBI): domain Eukaryota; kingdom Metazoa; phylum Chordata; class Mammalia; order Diprotodontia; family Vombatidae; genus Vombatus; species Vombatus ursinus. The sequence continues at coordinate 95,877,784 of NW_020954590.1, read as the reverse complement.
GTAAAGGATATCTCTTACTCAGAAGGAATAATGAGATGAAATGGTCAGGAAGCAACATTGTATCTCAAAAAGCTCTACTGGTTTGTAGAAATTCATGAAGGAATAAGAACAGGAGTTGGGGAGAAGAGAAATTTTGGTGAGAGTATATTATAGTTGTCCAGCCCAAAATGATAATTATAATAGCTAATATTTATATAGCACTTACTATGTTCCAGGCACTAGGCTAAGTGCTTTACCATTATTAAAATTGATTTTCTTTTTTTTTAATTTTTAATTTTTTTTATTTTTAAAACTTTGGGTTACAAATTTTCTCCCTTCCTCCTTCCCCACACACCCTTATTGAAAAGGCAAGCATCTTGGTACAGGTTATAGATGTGTAGTCATGCAAAACACTTCTATAGTAGTCCTTTTGTGAAAAACTAAGTATATTTCCCTTCATCCTGCCCTATCCCCCATTTATTCTATTCTCTCTTTTGACCGTGTCCCTCCTCAGAAGTGTTTGCTTTTGATTATCCCCTCCCCCAATCTGCCCTCCCCTCTATCAACCCCCTGCTCTCTTGTCCCCTTCCCCCCTTATTTTCCTGTAGAGTAAGATAGATTTCCATATCCCATTGTGTATGTTACTCCCTCCTTAAGCCAAATCCTATGAGAATAAGATTCACTCATTCTGTCTCACCTTCCCCCCTTTCCCCTCCACTGTAAAAGCCTGTTCTTGTCTGTTTCATGTGAGGTATTTTACCTCATTCTACTTCTCCCTTTCTCCTTCTCCCAGTATAATCCTCTCTCACCCCTTAATTTTATTTTCCAGATATCACCCCTTCATCTTCAACTCACCCTGTGCTCTCTATCTATCTATACATACATGTAGTTTTTTTCCCTTCTGCTACCCTAATACTGACATGAGTTACAAATATCATCTTTCCATGCAGGAATATAAACAGTTCAACCTTAATAAGTCTCTTATCATTTCTCTTTCCTGTTTACCTCTTCCATGTTTCACTTGAGTCTTGTATTTGAAGGTCAAATTTTTTATTCAGCTCTGGTCTTTTCCGCAGGAATGCTTGAAAGTCCCCTATTTCATTAAATGACCATTTTTTTACCCTGAAGGATTATACTCAGTTTTGCTGGGTAGGTGATTCTAGGTTGTTATCCTAATGCCTTTGCCCTCTGGAATATCATATTCCATGCTCTCCGGACCCTTAATGTAGAAGCTGCTAAATCTTGTGTTATCCTGATTGTGATTCCACAGTACCTGAATTGTTTCCTTCTGGCTGCTTGCAATATCTTCTCCTTTACCTGGGAATTCTGGAATTTGGCTACAACATTCCTAGGAGTTTTCCTTTGGGGATCTCTTTCAGGAGGTGATTGGTAGATTCTTTCAATTTCTATTTTGCCTTCTGGTTCTAAAATATCAGGACAGTTTTCCTTGATAATTTCTTGAAAGATGATGTCTAGGTTCTTTTTTTGATCATGGCTTTCAGATAGTCCAATAATTTTTAAGTTCTCTCTCCTGGATCTATTTTCCAGGTCAGTTGTTTTTCCAATGAGATATTTCACATTCTCTTCTATTTTTTCATTCCTTTGGATTAGTGTTACAGTGCCTTGATTTCTCAAATTGTCCCTAGCTTCCAATTTTTCCACCTATCCTATTTAAAAAAAAAATCCTAGCCTGGTTCATTAGCACAGAAATAAACCAAATTCAACTGCTAGAAAGACAGTTGTACTCACAACTACACCACCAAACACACATGTAATTTATGACAGTGTATTTCCAGCTTTCAAATGATTGGTTCATAGCTGGATCCAGATGGAATGACAACAACTTCCCCTTATAAACTCCCAAACACACAAAATGAAATCTGTTGTGAAATATGAAATCTGTTGATAACTTTTAGTTTCCAGGAACTTCTAGTTACCATGAATGCCTTTGAAATTGCTTCCTTCTGAGACAAAACAATCAATTCCTCTCTCAAAGGCTTTTGAGACTCCATCATGCAATCATGGGTAGAACCTTTTCTGTGAAGAAACCACGCTACCCATTCATGGCACAATTTCTGGCAATATCAATTGGCTAATTACTATAATCATGAAGAATATAATAATTTAAACAGGCTTTGTGAAAAAGTACTGTAAAAGATATCTTTATCATCTATAATAGAAGCCAAATAAACTTCATTTCATATTTAGAACCATTAAAAACTACTACTAGAAATGTTGCAGTATCTCAAAGCATCTTTTCCTTGACTTGAATATAATATCATTTGGGGGCTTTAAAATCATGTGAATAATAAAGATTGAATTACAAAGATAGTTCCTAGGATTCCTTTTCCAGTCAAGTCAATAAACATTTAATAAGTACTTACTAGTAGTAGGCATTGTGCTAAGTGATGGAAATATAATACAAACAAATGAAAAAAAGACAGTCCCTGTCCTCAAGAAACCTATATTCTAAGGAGGGAAAGACAATCCATAAAAAAAGGAGCTGAAAAGGGTGTGGGGAGGAGAAGGTATGCACCTGGGGAAATTAAGGAGAAGTGCTGAGAGTCAGGAGTGGAGCAGGGAGAAGACTGAAGGACTGACCATGATTAGCCTGGACACTTCCTCAAAATGGAGAATCCAGGAGAAACCTACCAGTTAGGAGGCGGGGATGAAAGGTTCATTAAGGTTCTTCAGGAAGAATCTTCACTCTTCATCTCTGAATCTGTAAGCGTAGTGTCAATGGAATCTTTTGAAGCACAAAGGTTGGTATGTCCAAAATTATTTGGAGATATTGTGGAGTGTGTACCTCCTAAATTCTATGGACCTTGTTGACATGAAGTCTTTGTCTACATGCAATAATTAGCATTAATGTTACAAGCTGTCTAATTTCTATGACATGTAATAATGCAGCCTCACAGCCTTTCTTGCCAAATAAGGTTCAATCAAGAAGCACTCTTGGAGGATTGTGAAATCTCTATATAAGACATAACATGTTATGTAAGAAATCCCCCAAATTATGATGTTGAGACAAATGGTACAGTTTCTATAAGCAGCAATGCTCTGAACAGATTATTTACTTTGTGAGATTTAAATTTCAGAACAATGATGCTACAGGTAGGCTTTCAATAATTCCACATATTCATTAGATGACTTAGTCTTAAGTGATTAAGGAGTAGTGAAAAAAATTCAGTGGTTGATCATTGCTTATTGAATAAAACATAAGCTCTTTAACTCTGCATTCAAGGTTTTCCACAATCTGGCTCCTGCCTTAATTCATATGACTTCTCTTCATGCATGCTATGTTCCTGCCAGCCTGTTCCATGATCCTGTCCTACTCTCTCCTCAACTTTCTTGGAAAATAGCAAGCATCTGTTTAAGGTGGTAGATTTTGTTTACTCCAGGAGAGGCCAAAAGTGGTTCTGTATACAAATCCTAGCTGGATGACTGGCGTCAAACTCTTCAATATGATGAAAAGCAGTCATTTAATTACAGGGTTGGGTCAGCTATTCAACTGGCTACTGGGAGTTACTTAAGGGTGGAGTTATACTGCCTAAAGTTGTCCAGCATTAACTATATCTAACTGTTGCCATCAGAGGAAGTGTTGGGTCAAGTATCAGAAAAAATAGGCAAGGGATGCTAAGACATTCAGATGAAAGTCATTTTATTGCTACAAAATGACTCTGGGCAAAACTCTGACATGTCCTCAAGCTCTTTTCGACCTTCTTCATCCTTTCCTATGTGTCTATCTCCCACACCTCCCTTACACATGAAATAGACTCCTCCTACATCTCTGTTGAAATCCCTCACTTCCTTTAATGCCTTGTTTCGGTAGCACTTCATCCAAGAAGCCTTCACTAATTCTCCCTTTGTCTACACTTGAACTAAACATCCCCTCTCTCATTTTAAGCATGTGTTTTATCTGTCTCTTTGACTTCTTCTATAGACTTAGAACTTTTAACTTGAACTGTATTTTTTCATGTATATACTTTACCTTGTT
>NW_020954590.1:95792517-95873798 GCF_900497805.2 Vombatus ursinus | reverse complement strand
TTTTTTTTTTTTGCTTAAAGGTAGAAATAAAAATCTGTTCAAAAGAATTTAGTTGAATTTAGATAAATAGGAGTTGTGGGGTTAGCCCAAAGAAAAATGGAACCCCAAACTCCTCCTCCCCATATAATGCTATGCCCATATGGTTTCAATAATGCAGTTGTGTTTAATTTAAAAGAAAAAAAAGCTCCGGGAGAAATATTTTTCTGTCTCCATGTTACAAATCATTTCATTTTAATTCAGCATGATTGAAATGTCAAAATGATATCAATCAAGTCTGTGATAAACACTTGACAGTGTCAAAATGAATCAGTGAATTTCAGAAGAGAACCTGATATAGCAAAATAAATTCAACACTATAGTCCATAAGGGATCACAGTGTAATGTCAAAATAGAAGAATGCCACTCCAAATTAAGTGACAATAGTAAAAATATCACATGAAAGGTCAAAGGGGAAAGGATTAAGTTGACAAAAACCCACCAATATAAAAAGAACTTCTACTTAAGCTTGTGATCCTTTTAATTTAGCTTCCTTGAGCATTACAGAAAATCTGGCCTTTGATGATAAATATGGCATTTAATTGTAAAAGTTTTCCCAAGTAATAAAATATAAAACACTTTATATGCCTTTTCTGTTTCATTAGGTTTATTAATACCTTAAAAACTAACCTTAAAAATTCAACAAAACTTTGTGACTATCTTTAGAGATTTTAATGAGGCTTCAGGTGCATACACTGTTTGTGATTTAAATTTTTTCTAATCCAATTGAATGGGCACATATTATGCATTACTCTCCTATCGGGGCAATTATTAACATATTTCATTTTATTCTGTTATAAGTTCACTACAGGTTTATATAAAATGGCCAAAAGTGCATGATGTGTTTGATACTCTCACCTATGTGGGTGACTTTTCCATTGTATCAGAAATTCCAGGAATATAATTAATACCTTTATACTAGTTTTGCAGTTTTATAAAAATTGAAAGTTAAAAATCTGAAACATTCATAGTTCCTTAGTATAAGCTAAACTTTAGTTGTTTAGATGGTGGGTTGAAAATGCTTCTTGTTTTTGCATTAATTCTATATCTTCAGTTAAATGACCGTGAGGTCAGAGTAAACTATAAATCTGAAAGGTCACATAATTTTTTGAATCATAGTGGTAAGGCACATACATAGGTGAGATACAGTATGTACATGCCAATGGCCTTGGAATCAGAAAGAATTCTGGATTCAAGTCTTGCCTCTGATACCCATCAGCTCTGTGACTGTGTTCAGACTGCTTCACCTCCAGTGCCCCAAGCCAATCTTTCAGACTCTAAGTTACTGGTGAATTGCTGTTATGAATTGGTGGAGGGAGTTTCAGTATTAGGAATGCTGTACATCAGTGAAATCAGAGGTCTAAATCAAATTAATTAAATTACACAGGATAACTATATGACTAACTAGTTATTTATTTCAGAATTAACTATCAATGTTTTACTACTACAAACATGAGATACCTCAATATTCTACATATATTAAAAAAAACGTTGAAGTACTTCTGATCATAATTCTCAGGGCAGGTTCTTTATCATATGTCTTATGTCTTACATTTTTGTAACTCTTGCAGTGTCTAGATGTTTAATAAATATTTGTTGAGTGAAAGAAGTGCTGGAGGACATAGACATGTATTAGTTTATAGAAACAACTATACAATTCTACATGGAAGAAGCTTAATGAATGTTTGTTGATTCGTTTAAGTGAAATAGTTGTATTTAAAAATATAGAATTATTGGAGATGATAATGGAATTCCTGATTCCAAGATATATTTGAAGGAACCAATAAATATTTATTAAGCATCTTCTATGTAGAATAGTATAGTTGTTATTAAGAACTAATAAATTTCAACACATTTATTAAACAGCTAAGCACTACAAGAGATACAAACATAAAACAAAGAACCTGCTCTAGAGGAGTTTATACCAAGAAAATGTATAAGATATATTGTCATGTGAACAAAATACAAAGTAGAATATGTTAAATGCCATGGATGTGGTACAACACGCAGTGGCAATTCAGGGGAGGACCAAAGGACATCTGTTGGAGGTAGAAGAATTAGGGAAGGTTTTTTTGAGGAAGATCAGTTTTGAAATGGACTTTAAGGGTTGGGCAGTATTGGGGCAGGCAAAGAATGATGGAAGCCATTCTAGAAAGAAGACCAGACAATGTGGACAAAGATGGGGGAAAGTATGACAGCAATGATTAATCTAATTTGGTTAGCTCATTGGTTACATATAGGGGAGTAGTGGGAGACAAGACTGGAAAGGAAGATTAATACCAGATTGTAGAGACCCTTGAATGCCAGGTTTAGGAGTTTGGACTAGGTAGTAGGGATCCAATAAATATTTTTCAGCAGGGAAATGATATGATCATGCTTTAAGTTAGAAATCATATAAAACCACCATGAATTATTATATGATTTGGTTTTGATTGATTTATATGAAATATGATCTACAATGTTATTTTAAAAGTACCTTCTTTAGTGTCTGCTCTGGGAAAATATCTCCAAATCTGTTGAGTGAAGTTTACCCTTTCTCTCCCTTTTTAAACTTATTCCTTGACTTTAGCATTTATTTCTATTATTTATCATTTTATTAAGTAAAATCTGTAACAGATTTATCTCCTAGGAATGAGAGTCAAACCATCTCCTGGAAAATAAAAAGGATCTTAATTAAAGTTAAAATTTTTAGCAGAGTTTGATGTGATTGTGAATTATTTCATAAATTAAGAGGCTATCTCTGTTAGTATAAGAAAATTTAGACTCTATTAGAGGTTATTTTGGGACTCACTGAACACTCATTTAAAAAAACTGAACAGTTTAAGTAACAATTTTAATAGGGAATATTCTATTGAAATAATGTGGCTGTTTGACATATTGTTTATACAACAATAGTCAAAAACAGTGAACTTCCTCTGTCCTTTCTTCCCTTCTGCCCACCCTCTCACTCCCCCCACCCCTTCCCCATGATGAATAACAACTCTTCTAATCAGGAAAGAAAAAAATTGCTTTCTTCACTTCATACAAAGATAGATCATACCATATTTTTGACAGTAAGAATTACAGTACAATCTTTTAAGCTGGGTTTTAGCTTTACCTGTAACTTAGTCTTTACACCCAGATCATACCTTTGAAAATTCATGTTGAGTCACCTTGTGGAAAAGGTAGATAAATGAGTGCAAATTCAGGCCAAAAATTGTTTCCTAGATTTTCTATAGGATACATTTTAGTTTTGTTCAATAGAGAAAATGAGAGTCTTATGCAGTAGTACATATTTTTCACTGTCTATAGCCCATCCCCAAAATCCTTTATTTGTTTTGCTTATTCCTTGTTTCTCTTCTCCAAATAAAATTGTTAGTGATAGAGACTTATTATCATATAGATAGATAGATAGATAGATAGATAGATAGATAGATAGATAGATATAGTTATCTTTCTATTTTTAATGTTGATTTGAGCATCTTTGGAAAAGAAATTTTCTGGAAAAGTTTGCAGTTTAGCAGTTTATATGAACATATCATAACCAAATACATTATTAAATCAATAAAAAACCATATGTGTATAATTGGCTAAATGGATATGAAAGTTATAGTGGAAAACTGTTTTCCATGTAGATTTTCAAAAACTGATGATCAATAGGATATAGTTCCCAAAGCCATTGATTTAAGAGCATTATAGGCCTTTGGAGGTAACTTTTACAATCTAAATAGTATTAGCTTTCTCATAAACTCATGTTACAATCTTATGCATAATTTACTCCATTATTTAAAGTAGAAAGCTTGTAACCTTCTAACTCTTTGCTATATACCTTCAACTGAGCTATTTTTCCTTTTCATAATATAATTGCTAGATCAGAGACTGCATGAAACATTATATCTAGATTTCGTCAAGGAAGTTTCTGATCTCTCTTGCTATTCTTAAGAAGATTTTAGAGGAATGTAGGCAGGATGATAATAAGATTAGGTTAACTTATAGCTAGCTGAATGATTACACCCAAACAGTGCTGCTTAATGGCAAGATGTCCACCAATAGATGACATCTCACAGAACCCTGTGCTCTGCTCTTTCCTGTTTAACATTCTTTTTTTTTGTTGTTATTTTTTCAACATTCATTTCCACAAGATTTTGAGTTCCAAATTTTCTTCCCATCTTGCCCCACCCCAAGATGGCATGCATTCTGAATACTCCTTCCCCTAATCTTCCCTCCCTTCTATCGCCCCGCCTTCTCTATCCCCTTCCCCTTCTATTTTCCTGTAGGGCAGGATAGATTTCTGTACCCCATTGCCTGTATATCTTATTTCCCAGTTGCATGTAAAAAGAATTTTTAACATTTGTTTTTAAAGCTTTGGGTTTCAAATTCTCTCCCTTCCTCCCTCCCTCATTGAGATGGCAAGAAACTTGATACAGGTTATACATGTATAATCATGCAAAACACTTCCACAGTAGTCATGTTGTGAAAAACTAACTATATTTCCCTTCATCTTATCCCACCCTCCTGTTTATTCTATTCTCACTTTTGACCGTATCCCTCCTCAGAAATGTTTGCTTCTGATTACCCCCTCCCCCAATCTGTCCTCCCTTACATCCTCCTCCCCCTCTCTTGTCCCCTTCCTCCCCTATTTTCCTGTAGGGTAAAATAGATTTTCATACCCAATTGAGTGTGTGTGTTATTCCCTCCTTAAGCCAAATCTGATGAGAATAAGATTCACTCATTCCCTCTCACCTTCCCCTACTTCCCCTTCACTGTAAAAGGTCAAGGAGAAAATATTGCAAGCAGCCAGAAAGAAACAATTCAAGTATTGTGGAAATATACCAGGCTGGGAGAGGAGCACAGTTCAGTGTGGACTGCACTGGCAAAGAAGGGGGCTCAGCAAACCCAGAGTAGGCCTCAGGAGACTGAATCAAGGGGAGCTGTGGTGACAGTTTCCAGACTTCTCAACCCACAAATGCCAAAGACACCTTAGAAGGTCAGTGGGAAAGGTCTGTTGGACCTGGGTGAGAGATAGGATATAGTTCCCAAAGCCATCGATTTGACAGCATTATAGGCCTTTGGAGGTAACTTGTATGTTTTATGTGACAGAATTTACCCCATTCTACCTCTCCCTTTCTCCTTCTCCCATTATAATCCTCTCTCACTCCTTAATTTTTTAGATATCACTCCTTCATCTTCAACTCATTCTGTTCCATGTATCTATCATCTATCTATACGTATATTTTTCCCCTCCAACTACCCTAATACTGACAAAGGTCGCATGAGTTACAAATGTCATCTTTCCATGTAGGAATGTAAACAGTTCAACTTTAATAAGTCCCTTAAAATTTCTCTTTCCTGTTTACCTTTTCATGCTTCTCCTGAGTCTTGTATTTGAAAGTCAAATTTTCTATTCAGTTCTGGTCTTTTCATCAAGAATGCTTGAAAGTCCTCTATTTCACTGAATGTCCATATTTTTACCCTGAAGGATTGTTCCAGTTTTGCTGGGTAGGTGATTCTTAGTTGTAATCCTCTCTCCTTTGCCCTCCAGAATATCATATTCCAAGCCCTCCGGTCCCTTAATGTAGAAGCTGCTAAATCTTGTGTTATCCTGATTGTGTTTCCATAATACTTGAATTGTTTCTTTCTGGCTACTTGCAATATTTTCTCCTTGACCTGGGAACTCTGGAATTTGGCTACAACATTCCTAGGAGTTTTCCCTTGGGAATCTCTTTCAGGAGGTGATTGGTGGATTCTTTCCATTTATATTTTACCATCTGGTTCTAGAATATCAGGGCAGTTTTCCTTGATAATTTCTTGAAAGATGATGTCTAGACTATTTTTTTGATCATGGCTTTCAGGTAGTCCAATAATTTTTAAATTATCTCTCCTGGATCCATTTTCCAGGTCAGTTGTTTTTCCAATGAGATATTTCACATTCTCTTCTATTTTTTCATTCTTTTGGTTTTGTTTTACAATTTCTTGATTTCTGATAAAGTCATTAGCTTCCATTTGTTCCATTCTAATTTTTTAAGGAATTATTTTCTTCAGTGAGCTTTTGGACTTCCTTTTCCATTTGGCCAATTCTGCTTTTGAAGGCATTCTTCTCCTCATTGGCTTTTTGTACCTCTTTTACTATTTTGGTTAGTCTGTTTTTTAAGGTGTTTTAAGATGTTATTTTCTTCATTGTTTTTTGAGGTCTCATTTAGCAAGCTGTTGACTAGTTTTTCATGATGTTCTTGCATCACTCTCATTTCTCTTCCCAGTTTTTCCTCTACTTCTCTCATTTGCTTCTCAAAATCCTTTTTGAACTCTTCCATGGCCTGGGACTCATTCCTATTTTTCTTGGAGGCTTTGGATGTAGGAGCTTTAACTTTGTTGTCTTCTTCTGGTTGTATGTTTTGTTCTTCTTTGTCCCCAAAAGAAGATTCTATGGGCTGACTTTTTTTTTGGTGCTGTTTCCTCATGATTCCAGCCAATTATTTGACTTTTAAACTCTTTGTTAAGGTAGGGGTCTGCTTCCAGTGTAGAGAATGTACTGTCCCAAGCTTCAGGGGTTTTTTTGCAACTGTTTTCAGAGATACTTCTAGGGACCTGCAAATTTTCAGTTCTTCCGAGGTGATATGATCAGAGGCAAGGTGTTTATTCCTTTCCTGGCCTGTCCTCTGGTCTATGAGTGACCACAAGCACACTTTTCTGCTTTGGAACTGTGAGGAGGATTCCCTCTCCACTGCCACCACAAGCTCCACCTCTCCCCGCCCCAGGGCTGCCACCTAGAACTGTGACCCAGATCCATGAGCAAAGCAAGAGAATCCTGCCTCAGCACCAGCAAAGAGATCCCTTCAATCCCCCTCTGATCAGCCGTTTGATCCCCTCACCATTTGTGGGCTGAGAGCTCTGGAAGCAGCTGCTACCCCTGTGGTCACCACCCTGGGGCTGTGCCAGGACTGGGGCTGGACTGAACTCCTCTCTCACCCAGGTCCAACAGACTTTTCCTGCTGACCTTCTAAGCTGTCTTTGGCATTTATGGGTTGAGAAGTCTGGAAACTGTCACCACAGCTCCCCTTGATTCAGTCTCCTGAGGCCTACTCTGGGTTTGCTGGGCCCCCTTCTTTGCGGTCCACACTGAACTGTGCTCCTGTCCCACCCTGGTGCAACAGACCTTTCCCATCAACCATCCAGGTTGTCTTGGGCTGGAAATTTGTTTAACTCTGTCTTTTTGTGGGTTCTGCTGCTTTAGAATTTGTTTAGAGCTATTTTTTGCAGGTATTTGGAGAGGTTTGGGAGAGAGCTTAAGCAAGTCACTGCTTTTACTCTGCCATCTTGGCCCTGCCTCTCAAATATCCTGTTTAACATCCTTAATAATGAGTTAGCTGAATACAAAGAAGGCAGATTTAGAGTTGACAAAAATTTGGGAAAGATAGGATCAAGAAGAGAGATTCAAAATTCAAAAAGATGTGAGATTAAATTGATGGATCAAAACCCAACAAGATGACATGCAAAGGGGGAAAATGTAAAGTCCAACACCAAGATTTAAACAAAAATTTGAAAAAGTCCAGAATAACTAAAAAATGTGAGACGGGGATCGTAGTGGCTGTAAACTCAGTGTGACACGATCACTTTCTTCTCAATATTCATTTGTTACCCCAAATATTTGTATAGAGCTAGAAATCCATTTCTCACATATATGCATATAATGCTTTAAGGTGTGCAAAGCACTTTATATGTATTATTTGTTCCTGACAACAACCCTGTAAGGTAGATGCTGTTATATTATCCATTTTACAAATGAAGAAACTGAGACTGCGAAGGATTCAGCGATTTGCCCAAGATCACAAAACTATTAAGTGTCTGAGGCAAGATTTTAACAGCCTCCAAGTCTACTTTTTTGTTCCCTACTCTACCATCTGCCTCTAAGCCACACCTCAGCTACATTTGAATATTTTCCTATAGTGAACTCTGATTAAGATGCATAAATAGCCAGAAAAATGTAATGAACCTTTTGGATCTACCCTTTTTATTGGACTCATTTCCTGCCAAGTCCTAGAGGAGGCCTGAGCCATGTTACCTTCAGAATGCTTTCCTCCTCCCCTCTGCCTCTTAGAATTACTAAAGTCTTTCACTCAACTTAAGTGCCACCTCCTATGACAGACTTATCCAGAATTACAGAATCTGAGACTCTGAAGGGACCTAAATGCCCATGTAGTCCAAATTATATGCAGAAAGAATCCCTACCATAAGATTCTCAACAAGGGGTTGTCTGTCCTCTACTTGAAGATATCTGGGAGGGGGCAATCCACTACCTCTTGAGGCAACCCATTTCACTTTTTGATAGCTTTAACTGTTAGTAAGTTTTTTCCTGACTTTAAGCCTAAAATCACATCTTTGCAATTTCTATGGATTGGTTTTAGTTCTGCCCTCTGGGCCCCAAAGAACAAGTATAATCTCCCTTTCATATTACATCCTATCGATCATGTCCCTCATGAGTCTTCTTTTCTCCAGGATAAACTCCATTCAGTCCTGAAGTGAAGTGTACTTAAGAGCCTTTACTACCCTTCTCTTGACACTCTCTAGTTTACTAATCTTCTCAAACCCCAGCACCAAATACTGAACATAATACTCCAGATGGGCACTGATGAGGACAGAGGACAGTAGGTTATCACCTCTCTACTCCTGGAGGCTATGTTTTTCTTAATGCAGCCTGAGCTTGTCTTAGCTTTTTTGGTTACAATATTATACTGCTGATTCATATTGAGCTTTCAGTCTATTAAAACCCCCAAATCTTTTTCCTATTCCTTCCCTGTCTCATGTTTGTGAACTTGATTTTTTTTACACAAGTATAAGATCATTAAATTCAGCCCAATTTTCTAGCCTGTCAAGATCTTTTTTGATCCCGATTCTGTTGTCCATTATTTGTTACTTCTCCTAGCTTTGTGTTATTAACAAATTTGATGAGCACACTATCTATACCTTAATCTAAATCATTGACAAAAATGTTGAACAGCATGGGGGTCAATCACATATCACTGTAGTACTCCATTACAGACCTCTTACTGTTTTGACCTTGAAGAGTTAACAGCTACTCTTTGAGTCTAGCTGTCCAATACAGTTCTACATCCATCTAAGTATATTATCATCTAGCCCACATCTCTCTGTAATCTCCACAAGTATGGTATGATAAACTTTTCCAAAAGCTTTGCTAAAATTTAGGTAAGCTAACCAGAGAATTTCCCTTGTCTCCTACTTTAGTAATTCTATCTTAAAAGGAAATGAAATTAGTCTGGTATGACTTGTTCTTGATGAAGGCATCCTAGCTTCATATTAGTGACAGTGGTCCAGCAATCCCATCCAACAGCTCTTTCAGTAGCAAAGGATGTAGTTCATCTGTGTCAGGTCCCTTGGATTTATCGAGAACATCTCTATGTCCTTGGATGTCGCCATCTCTTTACTTGTCATGGGCATCAACTTCCTTGTATTCATTTTGTATGTTCATTTCCAGTGCAAAGGTGATGCTCCTTGGCAGAGAAAACAAGCAGAATACAAAGTAAGCAGCTTTGTGCCCCTCTTTCGGTTGTCCATTGTCCAAGTAATAGTCCTTTCCTTTCTTTGATCATCTTTTTTATACCCAAATAGCTAAAAATAAAAGCAAAGACTCAATCCTTTTTGTTGTTCATAGTTTCCCTTGCCATCCTCAGCTCATAGTCCTGATGTGATTGTGTAGGACAAGGCCATGCTGTTATGTCTATGCTCTGTCACCTGACCTTGATTCTATCTTCTAGATTATCTTTTACTTAAATCTAAGTTGTGTATCCATGAAGCCTCTCTTGATACAAATTCCATTTTTCCTACTTGGATCTGTTTCCCATTGTCTTCAAAATCTTAATCTTAAGTATCTCACATCTTCCGAGGCCAACTTGCCCTGTGGCATTTAGTTCATGGGTTCCCACCTTTCTTTCCACTGAACCCTTTGAAATCTGTTAAATCTCAAATCCAGGGTCCGTATCAGACTATGCCTGGGCTTCTCTCTTCTATCACAGTCTATGGGAAGGCATGGTCAACCCTCCAAGGTTCACATCATTTACACCCCAGCAACAAGTTCCTCCCTGCTAATGAAAATCAAATCCAACATACAATTTTCCCTTGTCAGTTTCTATACCATTTGAAGAATAAAATTAAGGTATATCAAGAAGTTAGGTGCTCTGCTTTTGGCAGAAAGCTCCAGCAGATATTCTGCTAATTGAAAACTCACATCACTACTATAGCATGCCTCTCTACCATGCTTGGTATATGTTTCCCAAACTCTTCATCTATTTCTTCTTTTGATCCACCTATACATATATATATATATATATATATGTATATGTGTATGTATATATATATATGCTCCAATGACAAGCATCACTTCTATTTCTTCTTCCATTGACCTTTACACAAATACTCTCCATCATATTCCTACTTTCTGTTTCCTGGATTCACTCAAATGAATACACCTTCTTAATATGTAGTACTATCCTATTAACCCATTTTTCCCTTCCTGTTTCTTTGGAATAAGTTATATTTGTCTCAAAACTGTGGTCCAGTTATGGTTTTGATTCAACCAAGGCCCAGGGATGCACATTGTGCTAGGACCTTTAGTTCTACTTTTTTTTTCTTATTTCCAAACTTTGAGAATTTGTGTATAGAGATTGGAAGCCACATGTTTTATTACTGGCTGTTTTCTTGGATTTTGTTTCCTGTGAACTTCCAGGTGTTTCAATTAATATCCTTTCTTCTTTACAGCTAATTTCTATGGTATCTACCTTAGGAAATATGCACAGGCAGTCTTTTCCCTTCACCATCCTTTTTAGTTCAAACCCTTTTTAATTAAATTGGCAAGATAGCCGGCAAATATTTTTTTTTTACTGGCCTTGTTATTGTACCCCTTCTCTGTCCAGGAATCTGTGAGCCCTATATTTTCAGCAGAAGTGCAAGTCCCATTCTTAGATACTGCCTTCTCAGCTAAATTAATTTTTCTCCCCTGTATCCCTTGATTTCGGTGGGCAACAATGGGAATACACTGCCTATGCTCCTGTGGTCTTTATTTTCTTGCTTACGTTCCATAATCATTGGCAAACTTTTTAGATTTCTTTGGGCAATTATCCTGATCATCATTCCTACATTATGAGTATTCCTCTAAAAACTACCTACTGTTGTCTTCCTACTTCACCCCACCCTTAACCCCAAATGAGTATAGGTTTCTTCATATTCTGAATTGTTTTTCCCTTTAGCTGTTCTATCTTTCCATTTGGCAAGGACATTAAGTGTTGGCTGTCTAAGATATTCCTAAATATCTTAGCAAGTGCCAGTGGTCTGTGTCAATGTCTACTCTTTTTCTGGGGCTTTGTGGTAAAGTGGATAAAATCTAGGGTGCATGTCACACTATGCCTGGGTTTCCTCTTCTTTATCACAAACTCCAGGAGGGAGTAGTCAACCCCCCAAGGTTCTCTTTATTTCTACCCCAGCAAACAGTTCCTCCTTGTTAATGAAAGTCAGATCCAACATAGAATTCTCCCTGAATTCCTGACATGGAGTCAGGAATTCTTGGGTTCAAATCCCACCTCTATCACTTAATAGCTTTGTGACCATGAGCTTTTAACTTCTTTTTTAACGTTTAACTTCTGTGAGCTTCAGTTTTCTTATCTGCAAATGGAGATTCACATGAGAGAAGGATCTATAACACACTTTGCAAGTTTTCAAACACTAGATAAATGTTATTATTCTTTCATCTATTTCCTAATTTTTTTTCAGCAGCAACAAATTGTTCAGGTAGGTCAGATTGGAGTTGCCCAGATTGCACACCGTATGTTTTCATTTTTGTTCTTCTAGTTTGTTATTGATTTTGATTTTGGTTCAAAGAAATTGGTAGCATATAAATATGCTATATCAATACATAAATATACTGATGCCTGATTCAGAAATTACTCCTTCATCAATAAGCTTAGTAACCAATAAGCTTAGTTACCAGCCATTTTGTAATTATTAAAATATTATCAAATTCATTTTTTTGTGTTTTGGTAGTATCCATAATTGACTCTCTTCTTATAGAAAGAATTGATAATATATAGGGATAAAGCTTTTCTGTAGTCTACAACTCTTTGATTTCTCTAATTTCTTATTCTAGAACATATTATCTTTTTTATCAAATTTTTTTTAATCAGCAAAAAGTACCATCTGTCCTTACCTTCACTTAATTCCTCCCCCACCTCATACAGTGAGAAAGAATCCCTGTTGCAAATCAAATCCCACACATTGACCAATCTCTCTCTCCCCCTAAAAATGTCTCATTCTGTTTTATCATGAGTACTCTGAAATCATGGTTAGTCATTATATTGGCAAGAATTCTTTAGTCTTTCTCCTGAATGTTTTTTCTAGGATTTTTTTTTTTACTGTCCTACCCTGTGCCAATGCTCTCCCTCTCAAGCTACCTTATATTTAATGACTTTGTACATGTTTGATCTATCCACTTTCTATTTATGCTTTATAAATATACATTTATATTTGTATGTATATATACACACATATATGTGCATATATGTAAATGTTGATATACAGCCTTCCTATCTACCGCACTAGACTGTAAACTGCTTGTGAACAGAGATTGTTTCTCTCTCTGTATTTGTATCCCCAGAAGCCAGCAGGACATCTGTCATGGAGTAGGCTCTTAATAAATAATTGTTGATTGATTAATGTAAGTCACTGAATATTAAAATATATTTTGGTTAAATTTAAAGGGTCTTACCTAGTTCTTGTAAAATTTCTCTGAACTCCTCATCCTCCACAACATAATTTGGCACATAGGCTGTAACTATCTTCACAGTGATCTCTGCAAATGCTTAACACAAGCGCTACAGGATGAGATATAAGTTAAGTGATGTTTCTTTCTTCCTTTGGGTGCATAATAAAGTTAACTCTCTGCCAATTTTTTTATTTGACTTTCCAAGGAGAACTTGTGATCCATCTTTCCATTAAACTTTAACTTACTTTTTGTCATCTGATTTCATTTATTGCAAGAATATCAAACCTAAAATGATCCAATTCCTCCCATAGTTTATCTATTTTTTGGTTACTGGACAAAAATTGCATGCTTAGGTTACTGTAGCAGAACACTGAAGTAACAACAGCTAACGTTTGTAAATGATCTAAAAACTATAATTCAAATATATAGTTTAGAATTTTTTAATACATGAAATCCTAAGTTTCCAATGTTAGCAGTTTGTGTTTTTTCTTTTTAATATGCATGCTAATTTTAACAAAATAGTAACTGTTTATTTCTTTCCCTTTTTTTCTTTCAATAAAATGTGTTATTAATGGGACCTTTAATGAAAGCTTAGAAAGAGAAGCAGTGATTAGAATGAGCTAGCATGAGTTCACTAAGAATATCTTGCCAACCTAACATCATTTCCTTTTCTGGCAGAGTTACTAGATTAATAGATTTGTGGGGAGTTCAGTGGACATAGCATACGTGGATTTCAGCAACACATCTTACAGACTCTTTCATAATATCCTCATGGGTGAAATAGAATGCTTTTGACTAGATAACAATTAGATGGGATTGGAATGTATTGATTGGGCCAAAGAGTGTTGATTAATGGATCGCTGTCATCCTAAAGGGATGTTTCTAGTCAAGTATTCCAGTACTGTACTCTTGGCATTAGTAATTTGGATGAAGGCACAGATGACATCTTAATCAGAATTAGAGATGACATGAAGCTAAGAGTTATAGCTAATGCATTAGATGAAAGAATCAGGATCCAAAAAGATCTTGACAGGTTAGAAACACTGGGCTGAAAGTGACAAGGTGAAATTAAATAGTGATACTTGTAAAGCCCTGAACTTTGGCTCAAAAAATCAGCTATACAAATGCAGGGTGCAAGATTCAAGGTAAAGAGCAATTCCAAGTGACAGAGATCTAGATGTTTTAGTGGTCTAGAAGCTCAGTAGGAGTTAGCTATGTAATATGATACTCAAAAAAGCTAAAACACTAATTGTGTCTGGAGCAAAGAAAGTTATAATCCAACCATACTCTGCCCTAATCATACCACATTTGGAATATTGTGTCCAATTCTGGCTGCCACATTTTAGCTGGAACATTGATAAGCTGTTGTGTATAAAGAAAAGGGAAGCCGACATAGTGGAGGCAGCAGAAATCATTGCCATATGAGGATCCGCTGAATAAATTGGGGATTTTTTCTTGGAGGTAAGAAGACTTAGGGGGCAGCTAGGTGGGACAGTGGATAAAGTACCAGTCAGGAAGACCTGAGTTCAAATCCAGCCTCAAACACTTACTAGCTGTGTGACCCTGGGTATGGCACTTAACCTGTTTACCTCAGTTCCCTCATCTGTAAAATGGGCACACATTGCAAAAAGAAATAGCAAACCACTCCAGTATCTTTGCCAGGGAAACCCCAAATGGGGTTTCAAAGAGTCAGACACAACTAAAATGACTGAACAACATCAACAAGAAGACTTAAAGACGATCTAAAGGAGAGGCAGCATGTTGTACTGAAAGTCACACTGGATTTGGAGTCAGAGGACCATGATTTCAATCCCAGCTTTACTGTTTGCTGCCTTGTTGATACTGGGCAAAGCTCTGAACCTCTGAGCCTTTTTCATTTCCCTATCTGTAGAATGAGAGAGTTTGATTCAGTGATCTTTAAGATTCTTTCCAGCTCTAAATCTATGAGGGATTACAATTGTTCTCCTTGGGCCTTGGAGTACAAAGTTGAACATTTGAGCAGATCTGGATATGACACATAGAAAAGATTCCTAACCACAAGGGAGAACCCAGTCGTTCCTGAGGAAGTCCTTTCAACTTTTGGGTAGCTTGATCTTGGGTCAACTCCATGCAGCTCCCTGAACTGAACAAAATATAACTGCATTCTGACAGTGCGGAGGGATGTTACCTCCCTTGTCCTGAACTGTACTCCACAATGTTGAGGTGCATTGCAAAGTAAAAATCAGTAGGTCTTGATGGTTTGCTTAATAGTGATAGGAGTGAGAAGGGGAAGATTTTAAGCTCTAGGGACCAAGTGAATAGTAGTATATTGATAATAATGTGGAAATTGGGAAAGGGTCTCAATATTGTGTAAGGCTTCTACAGAGGAAGCAAATAACCTGACTTTACAGGGATTAACCTATGAACCAAGGTCAGGTGAAGGAGAAATCGCATGCTGTCAAATATTTAAGAGACCCAGATATTCCCTTCTCTGCTAATGATTGACTTCTCTGGGCCAACTTTGTTCCAGACTGTGGTATCTCACCTATCCCTCTGGACAGTGGTCTTCATCTAGTAACCTGACTTGTGGTCTTAGTTCCAATTTGTTTCAGCTCCACTATTCCAGTTCTTGATTTTCATGTTTCCGACCCTAATCCTCTAATCTGATCTTGACTCCTGATTATTCCCTTCATTTGACTTGTTTTGTTAGTCTTGTATGTTATTCCTTTAATTATGCCTTTGCATGGAGGTGGGTAGTCTTAACTGTGAATTGTTCCTCACTTTTGACTAACCTAGACTTTATGGCTCAAGTAAAGGTCCAAGATAAATTCAGTATTCAAGTGCTAGGAAGTCCTATCCCTGGGAACTTAATAGATAAACTAAAATATGACTCAAGCAAGAGTTAGAGATCTGAGATGAAGAGGTAGGTTTGAGGGTCATTTGTATATAAGCGATAGGTGAACCAGAGCAGAGCTCTTCAGATGAGTATAGAGGGAGAAAACAAAGAAGACTGAATCATTCAAGGTACCCATAGTTAAAACACTCGAGGAAAAAAAGTGCCCAAGAAATTGTTCGTTCCTTCTACTCTTCACAGAATTTTAAATTATATGTTAATTTAAAATGGCTATTATGCTTTCTAACCTTATCAGAGTGAATCCCTGTGCTGAAAGCCACCACTCATCAGGATCTAAAAGTCATGGTGGTAGAAAGTGCATTGGGAAATGATTTCGTGTGCCTGAAAAGTTTCTGTGTCACTCATATTTGTTTTTAAACTATAGCAGGAGAAAAAAGCATGTTTTTGTGGAGTGGGAAAAAATCTTGGACTTACAGTCAAAGGATCTATGTTTGAATCTTGACTTTGTCACTTGTTATCTGTGTGATCTCGCCAATGTCACGTCATGTCGCTAGGCCTCATTTTCCTCATCTGAAAATGAGAACGCTACGCTGGATATTCTTTAAGGTTCCATCCAGCTTTTAGTCCTATGATTCTATTTATTTTCTACTGTGTATGAAATTGATCTCTACTCTTGGTCATTAAACAGGAATATTCAAAACCCCCCTATTAAAGAACCAAGAGGAAGTTCTCTCTCCTAATAGGTAGATTCTCTAATAGATATTTATAGGAAGATATGGACAAGAATTGCCCAGGATAAGGTGAGGTTGAGTTATGATCTGCATGGTTAGGTGGAGCACCCATGTTGATGAAATCATAGGTCCATGTATATTCCAGTTTCCCTGGTGTACATAACTTGACTGTGAATCTGCCTCCCCCACTAGGTGGCAAAAGTAACCTATAGGTGAGGCCCAAAGCAGTAAGCATATTTTGCCAATACTTCATTCATCCTTAAGTGAGACTTTAGTTTATCATTTAAGAAAGCTTAATTTCTCTGTACCTTTTAAATACACACTTGTTTTCCAAGTTTTCTACTTGGGATCCTGTATAAGATATTTTATTACTTTTCCTGTTTTGTTGAATTTTTGTTTCAAGCTCATGCTATTTGATAATGTTTTTGTATTTCTTTCAAATAAAATATGGTGAAAATCACTCTGGTCAGTAGTCCCTACTACACTCTGGTCAGTGTAGTAGGAAGATGCCTACTACAAGAGAACATGGTGCTAACATCAATAATAATGAATTTCTCTTAATTGATTCTACCTAGTATTCATTTATTGATAATCTTATGAATAGCCCTGGCATTCAACGGATCTTAATTTTGGTCCTAGTTTTTCTACTGACTAACTGTACAGCTAATCTCATTGGGCTTCAGTTTCCTCACCAAAAAAATGGTGGAGCTGAGCTAGATACTGTCCCACTGTTCATTGCATATAGTAAACCCATAATGCTTTTTGGGGAAAATATATATGTGTGTGTGTGTGTGTGTGTGTGTGTGTGTGTGTGTGTGTGTGTGTATACACATACATACATATGTGTGTATTTGAATTTGTAAGGTCATTTGTAGCTCTAAAATTCTATCATTTTATTATAGGTATTTCTTCAAATATACATATACACACATCTCTACATAGATTCCTTTTTTCCTTAATGATTTCAGCAAATCTTAACAGTATCATTAGAATCTTTTATCTTTTTGAAGTACAGAAATCAGCTTGGAAATACTTCTTTTGTACTTTGATAATTGAACAGATCTGTGGTCTCATTATTGTGGATACTTTCAGATCACAACACATGCATACCTGCTCATTCTCTGCAACTTCTGACCATGTCTTCCTACAGATTCACCACTGATGTACTACCCAAGAGTGTTAGGGCCCTTCCTCTAGGTCTTGTGAGACTTTTCATTGGCTATCTCTCAGTTTCAATATGTGACTAGCCCATCTTTTTCCCCAGTCATATATTCCTCTGATAACATCCTTTATGCTACTTTTCCTACATAATTCTTCATTTATAATGTGTTCCAGCTTGCTCGCACGTAATATTTGCCTCTCTGTTACCCTTTGAGCAATCTTTAACTTCATTTCTTTGGAGACTATGTTCTTAATGATCCACAGCCATATATTCTCACTTGAAAAATATTATAGTTTAAGAGATGGGCTTTGGTGTCAAGGAGGTTGGAGTTAGTATAAGCACTGTGCCGTTTTCCAGAGACAAATCCATTTATTTACCTCCTCCTTGGGCCCAGTCCATGATCCATGTGCAATGCCTGTCCAGGATATATCTATTAATGGATGAGCTCCATGGGCTGTCAATCAAGCCATATATTATAACCTGAAAAGTACACCTTCTCCTATGTGGTTTTTTCTGTGTGGATAGTTAGATTTTATTCTTTAAGCGGTTATTGATTTCATATGTAAGAATTTTCAAAGTTTCAGGACAAATATAATAAGTACAATATCTCCCACAAATAGGAGTTTATAGAGGAAGGACCTCACTATAGTAAACAACTCCCATTTGGACTATGTACTGGACATCCTCCATGATGGCAAATTTCCATGACTAATAGCATATTCCTGAAACAATTCTGCAAAGCAAATCTGATGTAATACAGTCTATCAACTAATCAATAAACATTTATTGTTCTTATTATGTGTGGACACCATGCTAAGTGCTAAGGATACAAAGAAAAAACAAAAATAGTCCCTGCCCTTAAGGAGCTTATATTTTAATGGGGGAGGGGGATGTGTGCATAAATAGGTATATACAGTACACATAGGGTAAATGGAAGAGTGGAAGGCACTAGCACCTAGATAAAATAGGAAAGGGCTCCTTCAGAAGGTGGAATTTGAGTTGAAACTTGAAAGAAGCCAGGGATTCTAAAAATGGGGAGGATTTCAGGCCTGAGGGACAGCCAGTGAAAGGGCATGGAGGTGGGTGAGGTAGACAGGCCAGTATTACTAGGTCGTAGATCAAATAGAGGATAATAATGTGTAAGAAGATTAGAAAAGTAGGAAGGGCCAGGTTAAGAAGAGCTTTAAATGTTAGAGGACTTTTTATTTGATCCTGTAGGTCAGTGGTATTAAATTTAAATAGAAATGGGGGCCACTAAAATTTACAAAAGGATCCCTGTAGACCATATATTGACTTAGAAAACTACATCTTAACATTATCTATGTTCTATTTTTTTCCCACTTATTTTGCTAAATATTTCCCAGTTACATTTTAATCTGGTTATACTGCACTCAGTGTTACCATAAGTGAGTAGGGTACTTGATACCTTTCTGTAGGTAATAGGGAGCTAATGTAGTTTACTGATAGGGTCAGATCTGTGCTTTAGGAAAATCATGTTGGCATCTGAGTGATGGATGGAGTCAGATGAGAAGAGACATGACATGGAGACTATTTAGGATGCTATTACAGTGGTCCATATACCTTTAACTAGGGTGGAGTTAGTGTGAGTGGGATAAAAGATATTGTGGGGAAAAAAGAACAAGATTTCGCAACTGATTGGCTATGTGGGATGAATGAATGTCAGGAATCGAGGGTGATGTGGAGATTTCAAACCTGTAAAAATGGTGGTGTCCACAGTAGTAATAGGGAAGTTTGGCATAGGATTGGGTTTGAATGGTGAGATAAAGAGTTATGTTTTGGATGTGTTGTTTTGGATACCTATAGGATACTTACTAATGTGGGCCTTGAACTTGGAGAGAGACTGAGGCTGGAAAAACATATGTGGAAATCATTTCTATAGAGATAATAATTGAGAACCTTATAAAGGAATTCCACTATATTTTTGTTCATTTCAATTTCTCAAATTGGGTTAAAAAAGGAAAGGATACTGGGTCTTCTACACATAGAGATCTAGCTGTGCAATGAGGGAGTCTAACTACTCAGAAATATATCATAAGCTAAGTCACTTTATTGTGAGAGCAAGCAGGAGTGAATAGTAAGAAGTCACTGGCACCATCTTTCTGCCATCTTGCCTTTCAACTAAAATGTTAGAGCCACCTCTCCTGACATTCCTACTCTACTCCTCTAAGTCCTAGAGATGTGGGAATCCCCTAATCTGTCTTGTCTTCGGGGTGGAATCTTGGGTACTTTTTCCAATATTAGCTGAACTTGGAAAAGAACCAGTAGATAGTTGAAAAACATTATTTTATAGATTATTTGGTAGACTTTATTTATCCAGAATACAAATTCAGTAAAAGACAGCTCAGGGAGCAGCAATGTTATTTAGAATACTTAACAACAACAATTATAGCTAGAATTTTTAGAAGCTTTAACGCTTGCAAAGCACTTTATATATATGTTAGCTCTTTCTTTGTATCCTCAATGCTTAGCACAATGCCTGACCCATAGTAGGTACTTAATAAATGTTTATGGAGGAAAAAAATATTTATTGACAATGCTAGAGCCAGCTTATACAGGCTTAGGAGAGCAGATTTTAAAATATCAGCATGAGCATTTACACCTCAGAAATCAGCAAATGCTACGAACAACTTATTGTTTTGTTGATTGTCTAGAGCTAAGAAAATGATGAGGAAAATGTTAATAATGCAGATTAAACTTAAAAGTTTATCACATATATTCAGAGAACCAGTTGTTAAACATTTATTAGTACATACCTGCAACTGACTGACTTAATTTAGTTGTCACAATAAATCTATAAAGTAGTTATTATTATCTTCATTTTACAGAAGAGAAAACAGGCTCAGAGCAATTAAGTAACTTGCCCGTGGTCATGTAGTTAGTAGATACCTAAGAAAGAATTTGAACTCAGATCTTCCTGACTCTACATTTGTTTACCTAGCTCCACTTTACTAGAAAGGATCTCAATATCTCTTTATTATGCTCATGTCCATGGGCAGAAAGAATGAATTTGAGATTTTATTTTTTTCAACCATACCTAGGGATTTAGACACCATCAGGGTAGCAGGAAAGCATAGTAAAGAGAACAATTTTTATGTTTTCTGTGGAAGTAGTAGTGAGTGCTTGTCAAGACTAGAAACTGTAGTGGTGGCAAGGTAGGTAGGATGTCTTCACAGAACACACTCTGGTGTGTATAACTGGGATTTCTGAGCCTTGTCTAGGCTTTTACTTTTTCAAGATATGTTAGGGAAATTTTATACTGAGGCATATTAAGAAAGCCTTATAGAGAAGATGTCTTGTAGGTATATGTATGGATGTGATATTTAAATGTTCATGCTATTAAAGATATATTCACTTAATTTTCTAAAATAACCATATTTTGTCAGTGAAATATTCATATTTCTTTTTATAAATGTGCATCTTATAATGATAGGCCACATGACTAAAATTGAATTTTGAAGGTATAAATTAGCTAGTAGAGAAATACATAGATTCATAGAGCATTAGAGATCACAGGGACATTAGAATACATGTAGAAAATATGGTTTTAACTAAATTATTTTTAAAAAAAGGTTTAATGATGAATTGATAGCTTTATATAGTAAATATCCAGCTGTTAAGGGGATAGTCTCTCTCTCTGTGTCTCTCTGTCTCTGTCTCTCTCTTTCTCTCTCTCTCTCTCTCTCTCTGTAAGTAGGGGAATTTACACAAAAGAAGTTCTTTTCTTATTCTCAAATCAATTACTTTGAAGTATTTGGCAGATTACATCAGTCTTTTGCTTGAATTCGTGCTGCAAGATGGCATCTATTGTACATCATTAGTGATGCATTAAATTGGTTATTGATGTTATAAAATCTAAGCATACAAGAATCTTTTGTGTTTGCCTTCAAAGATCGCTGTTATAATAAAACATTCTGAAATGAGTAAAGTTGTCTTTTTTGTTTAGTTAATGCATCACTGGAGAACCTAAAAATCTGTAGCCCCTAACCAAATAGTTTTCTCTTTAACAGAGTAGGACAAAATTGTGAGCAAAAGTATGTCCATGTAATTTAAGAAAAATGAAATAATTGTATAATTTAAAAATAATCTCTTTATGTTCATGTTTAATGAAAAGGAAGACTTTTAAAAGCTGATCTTTTCTTCTGTTCCCATTACTAAAACTGCTATAAATTTGCTTCTTCCAAACATTTGTACATATTGGAATAAAAATGAAAAATTAACACAGTATTTTATTATAGTAATTGACCACAGTGTTGCTATTTTCAAAGTCACTAAGATTACTTAATTGTTTCTCTCATTGGAATTACAATTAAATCATGTAATTGAGAAATAGATTTTAAGCTCCTAGCAAAATTTGTATACATTATGAAAAGAAAGAATCTAGTCATACTTTTCACTGTACCCATCTGAAGAGCTAAATATGTTTTGCTTGTCATAGCCTATTTTATACAATGAAGCCATATCACATTGCTTTTTAAGGAACTAACTAAACATTAACTATAGTACAAAATATTGCTATACTTGGAAGTATTTACTTTAAACCATATTAAGTAGATTGTTAAATTCTTAGAGTGCCATGAACAAAGTATATCCAACAAATGAATGTAATACATTTCATTGGTTATGAACCCAGAGAATTTTATTTTTGAAGGTAATCATTTATTGAAAATATAATCACTACAGTAATTATTTATGAGACAACAAACTAAAATTTAAACAAACTCATTTTTTTAAATTAGCACCTAAACTTGCCTTTAATAATATGTAATAAAAAAAATCAGACACAAAAATTTTAAAAAGAATTTTTTGAGACATTAGGATGTTCATGGTCACCCCCAGAACACACGATGTACCTAACATGTAGAATAAGTTCTCAATTGCATTAATGAATGTTGAATGTTAAAAGCATAAACTGAGAGGAGGAAATAGCTTGGAATATAATTTCGCCAGAATGAAGAGCTAAACTTCAGATGTAACTCTTTGAACATACAATATTACGGAATATGCATTATTTCAAAAATAAAATAGAAAAAATGTTAAAGTGGTTTGCCACTTGAAGCACATTACATGTTCTCTTCATGCTGAATTTGTTGGGGTTTTTTGGTTTGGACTTGTGATTTCATTTGTGTCAGGGACTCCTGGTGACCAAGTTCCCTCTACCAGTGCATATGAGGAACTCTTCAGCAACTTAATGTATTAGAAAGTGGCCTGGGACACTGAGAATTTAATCAGTTTGCACCTGGACACAGTATGCATCAGAGACAGTCCTTGATCCCAAGTCTTCCTGACTCCTCAGCTGTCTCTGTATCTACTTTCTTATACCACAGTGCCTAGGATGGGACTGATTTTTTTTTAACAGACACATACAAACTCATACATCCAAGTATGTGGTGCTCATGTCAAAGCAGACACATTGGAAAGCTTTATTTTTATCCCATGTTCTCTTATGCGTTTGCAATATGAGCCTGGGGCACAATCTTTTGAAGATCTGAACTGGTGGCAAATTTTTATCCTTTGAGTGTGGTTATTGAAGTGCAAATCTATTGCATGATACTTGATCAATCCAGATAATTTGGAGGTAAAAATGAGTTCTTGTTTAAAAAAAAAGTCTGTGTATATGTATACACACACACACACACATATACACATTCACACAAATACACAAATAATGTTTGGTTTTCTTTTAGGACCAGTAAACTATCTCTGAAAGCAATTTCATAGAAAGCATTTCAAAATGTTTGAACAGTGTTAATAGCATGAGTATAATAGGCATATAGCGTCCTAAATTTATAATTTGGAAGGACAACACTTATTTATATGTATAAATACCAATATAGCTGTTAAAACATCAGTCTCATTAGTTTACAGTCATAACTGGTAGTGAGGAAGGACTAAATGCTGTTGATAACTACTTTTGTCTATCACTGTTTTACTGCAAAAATTATTTGTATGAGATTTTAAATGACTATCTTTATGCATATGTACTCAAAAAAGACAGAAATAAGTGTTAAAGAAATTCTTGATTTCCTGATTTGTGATTCATTTGACAATTCAGGCTATGTAGCAATTAGTTCATAAAACAGAGAAAGTATTAAATGGGTTATAAAAAGTAATTATATGCAAGTAAAGCATTTCATAAAGTAACTCAAGTCTCTATCTTTCTAAATGACTTGTCATTAGGGAAATGTGAACTCTGAAGATAAAATAAATTGAGTACTCACAATTGTTCTTGTATTCTTTTTAGAACCTAAACCATTTCTTATGCTGATTAACAATTCTCAGTTCTAATTAAATGGCACATTACTTTGGTTTCTATAATGTCTGACATTAAAATACTAGTAGACTTGTGAAGGAAGAAAACATATTACCCAGTAAAATGAAATGTACTTCAAGTGTGATATACTGCTTTACAATTTAGAGTATATAGTCTCTTGAACACAAAAAGCAACATAACACTTGGTTGTGGAGTTCAGCATATCATTAAATGCAATTAAGAACCATTTATTAAGTGCTTGCTATCTATAACACACTGTCCTGGGCACTCAGGACAAGAATAAAAAAGAACAGTGGTCCCTCAGCTAACTTTCTGCTGTGGAATATATTTGGTGACTACAACCTCTAAGAAGAACATCTTTCTTATTGGTTGAAATAAAAGCTTCTTTCCTTTTGTTTACTATAGGTTCCTTAATGAACTATTCCTTGTTTACCTCCATTTTGCTATACTCAAGGCAATTGAAAGTGTCTGTTTTAATAAATGCTTGTGTGAATTAGTGATTTACTAGAATTAGGGATTAGTGGATAGAGTTTAATTTAGTGTGAATCTTGAATATTAAAATAATGATTTTTGATTGAAACTTGATTTCATAGTTCAGTACTTCAGATTACAATGAAGGTAGCATAATGTTTGCTAATGTTATAGATGATGTTTAAATGAATATTTTTTCTGAGATATGCCATACGTTTTAAAATGGAAGACAATGTAAACTCTACTGTACTTTCATGTTGTCCAACAATGTGGAAAATTTTGACATTCAGCTAGAATGATCAAACTGAACTAGGTTTACTTTCTTCACTTGATATGTGGCAGAAAGGCATTTGGAAATGAT
Source organism: Vombatus ursinus (assembly GCF_900497805.2). NCBI lineage: Eukaryota > Metazoa > Chordata > Mammalia > Diprotodontia > Vombatidae > Vombatus > Vombatus ursinus. Next base: position 95,849,167 of record NW_020954590.1, on the reverse strand, counting down.
TCAATTTTGCTAACTACCTGTAGAAGTGAGTTTTCATCTAGTAGAAAGATAGAGGGTAGAACCTTAGGTTCCACTTCTAAAATGTGAGTTGTTGTTTTTTTTAAGAGGCTAGAATGTAAAGGCAAATGGATTCTGAAAGGTTTCTTTAAAAATAGGAGATACTTGCTTGTTCCTTTTTATGCATGAGTCATGTATAAAGTATCTGATTCAGGGTATTTCTGTAGAAAGAAGAGTCTCAGTATGAAGGGGTTTGTTTGCAGGAATCTTTTGTAAAGTTCAGCATTTTTGATAATGACCTGTCTTTTTGTCTTGATGAGAAGCATTAGATGAGTGGTGACTAAGAGAATGAGCCTACTAGTGAGCTCTATAGAATCATCACAAAGACCTTCTGCTGAACTCTGTTCACTTATTAAAACAAAACAACAAACCCCACAGCTAAAATCCTGTAAACAGTAGAAAACCATCTGAACACATTTAACAGCTACCTGGTAATTTGCTAACATAACAGTAGTTTGTATAGCATAGTTTCAATGACTGATCTGAATAACAATGAAATCAGTTTCTTACCTGTAAAATGAAAGATTGAACTTGGCACACTGGCTTCTCCAGTCCAAAATTCTATGAGTTTTTGAGTCTACCAATACTAGCATTTTTTTTTATATTTGTACTAGTCTCACAAGCCTGAAGAAAAGAGTGATAATACTAACATTAAAAAGTACACAAAAACATTTTTTTTAAATTGACAAGTAAAAAGTGGCTCCTTATATTAAGTGTATGAAATGGAGAGGTAGGAAAAGTTTATCCCTATTTCATGTGAGCTTGATGACTGGGGATATATATGAGGAATTTTCTAATAAGTCCTTCTCTCTGCTTCCTCAATTTAAAATTAGAAGAAAAAGAAAATCCTAAATCAGAAAAATATTAGATCTAATCTGAATATAGGCCATACCCCTAACATGAGATCTGTTTTTGAGAAAAAACAATAGTATTTCAGTTTTAAAGATCTATGATTTTTATCTTTGTGGTACTCCTTCTGTCGCTCAGTGGAGTACAGTGGAGTGGAGTACAGTGGAATTACTGTATCCAAAAAATTTATCTCCCTATTAGCCTCATGATGAGATTCTATCAGTGTTAACTAGGTTGTTCCTTAGGTGATAGATAATAATTCTATGCTAATCTAGACCAGGAGTGGGGCCCTTTGAATGAATCCAGATTTCACAGAACAAATAAGTTTGGATTCAGTCAAAAGGCTGCACTTGAGGACCTAGAGGGCCACATAAGGCCTTGAGGCCACAGGTTCCCCAGAGTGGGTGATACCACCCCCAGGGGGCACTGAAATGATCCAGGGGGGCAGTAGTCACCTCAGGTATAATTGGAGGTCATTGAATAAAAATAAGGGGACAGTGGAAGCATAAGGAAAGAAGAGAAGATGAAAATTTTGAAAAACCATTCATACGTATTTCATCTGTTGTGTAACAGAATTAAAGTTGTAGTGATTATGTAGTTTTCCAAATAAACACACAAAATGCAAGTTATAGCCCCCGACAGGTCTTAACAAGCAAATGTTGGCAGGTGAGCATGTCATTTGTGGGAAGTCCAGCATACATTGGCAGGAATCTGTGCATGTAATGACTTGTTTACAATATGCTACTATATGGTTACATGGCACAGTATTGTGTCATCAAAATTTCAATGCAGGAAAAAACCCCCAAAATTTATAATAAATTATCAAATTTAAGATGCACCATTTTAAAAATATATATTTTATATTTTTTGAAATGATGCAAATTAAAAAAAAAACCATTAAAAGGTTAAAGAAAGTAGATTTCCAGGGGGGAGCTAAGTAATTGTTTTAAGAAGTGGCGGTAGGCCAAATAAGTTTAGGAACTTCTGGTCTAGAACCATTTTGGTTCTAAAAGCCTTCCTAACTCAGTAGGATCTGCCAAGCTTGTGCTTTGCTGGCATAGTCTTCAGGAATCCAGGGTCACCTTCATGATCCAATAAGACATCAATATGAACTGGTAAAATTCACTGTTTCTATTGCTGCATTCAAGTTTTTTTATAATCCAGATTGGAGGGGGGGAGGAAATGAAAGTATTCAAACCAATAAGGTAAGTCCTTCTTGCCCTTATACATTTGCTACTTAGTTATTAGTCAGAACTTGAGTTCTGAAGGAAATTCAGAAAAAAAAAATAAAATAGGCTTGGAATCAAGAGACCTAGATTCTAGATCTTGCTCTGCCATTAATTAGGTGTGATATTTGGCTTCTCTGGGCCTGTTTCCTTGTCTACAAGATTGGATTTCTTGATATAGAGAAGAAAGCACTGGATTTGGTTTCAGAGAACCTGCGTTTGTATCTCAGATGTGCTATTCGCAACATGTGTGACTTAAGGCAAATCATTTGATCATTCTGGGCTTCAGTTTTCTCTTTTATAAAATAAAGGTATGGTATTAGATATTCTCTAGGTTTCCTTCTGGCTTTAAAATTCTGTGAGTCTAATATACACTTGGGTGTGTGTCCCATTACTTGAAATAGTGCTTAGAGAAATGCCTGAAACATAGTAAGTACTTAATAAATGCTTGTTGACTGACTGGGTCTCCTTGAAAATCAGTAGATATACATTTCTTTGAGAGATAGTTTTTTTTTAGTTTAGACAGAAGCTTAAACCTATTCTTCATCCTCACCATAATCTTCAGGCTTTCCATACCTCTTTCCTTTTCCAGTCTGTCATCACTGTACTGGCTGTACTTTCCTATCTTCACAATCTCGTCTGTGTAGTTAACAGTTCCTACCATATCCTATTCTCGAATCATTCCCCCTTGCCCTATAATTGTTTAAGCCTTGCAAAAACCCAACCCTGTGTCACCCCTGACAGTGTTAGTTCTCAATCTTATACCATTGGAGCAAGTCATATGACCATGTCCTTGGGGACTTCTACAACCTTGTTATTCAGTATCAACTGTACACTGCTCTCCAACATCTCTTTATTCTTCTCTAATTGATTTCCTAGCCTACTTCCCACAAGAGCTTTTCCAAGCTTTCTCATTTCTCTTCAAGCTTCTTACATCATCTCCAACTTTCATTTCAATCACCTGAACTGATGCTTCTCACCTATTCTGTTAACTCAACATCATTCCCTATTCTAGTGGTATCTGGTGGTACCATGGATAGAACTCTGGACCTAGAGTCAGGAAGACCTGAATTCAAATCCAGCCTCAGATATTTGCTGGCTTTGTGATCCTGGGCAAGCCATTGTAAGCCTGCCTCAGTTTCCTCAACTGTAAAATGAGTTTAATAATAGCATCTACCTTATAGGGTTGTTGTGAGGATCACATGAGATAATATTTATAAAAAGTGCTTAGCACAGTGCCTGTCACATAGTAAGTGCTTCATAAAGGCCTTTTATCCTTCTCTGCTACTATACATCAGCCAATAACAGAGGTGGCCTTTCTCTTTACTGAGGCCAGTCTTGTTACTATGTCTTGATCTCATCCCCATCCCACATTCAGGAGCTTTCCCCTTCAAGGATCTGCTCTAATTTTTCATCTTTCTCTATATAATGGCTCCCTCCCTGCTGCTTACGAACATGCCCAAGTTTCCATTATCTTTAGACAAGCATCACAACCCTATTATCTCCTTAAGCTATAATCCTACGTCTCTCTTCCTTTTTACTGCCAGACTCTTAAAAAACAACCCACCAACATTGTTCGCTTATTGTTTCCACTTTGTACCTCTTACTCATGTCTCAGCCCCTTGCAAACTGATGTCCTACAGAAAATCTAAATTGAAGCTGTTCCCTCCAGGGTTTACAATCATGCATTAGTTGCTAAATCCAATGACTTTTTTCCAAGTCCTTATCCTTCTTGATCTGCAACAATAACCATTCTTGACCACCCCCTCCCCTCGGATGATCTCTGTCCATGCCCTTAGTTTTTGTGACAGCTTCGTAGTCTCATCTTTCCCACCCCCTACACCCTTTGCTCAAATGTTGAGGGACATGAACGTCCTGGGTTTTCTTCTCTATATAGGCCCTCTTTCTTGATAATCTCATCATTCTCCATGGGATGATTCCATGTAGATGACTCCCAAACAGATATAGATTTAGATAGAGAGATGTATACACAAATATGTATGCATATATACATACATATCTAGCCCTAATTCATTACTTCATTACTGCATCTCCATTTGAATGTTCCTTAGTCATCCCAAACTCAATATGTCCAAAAGACAATTCATTCTCTTAGCCCCTAAAAATACACATCCTCAAGAGTTCTTCTTTTTTGTTGAAACGATACTTCTAGTCATCCAGGTTCACAGCCTTGGAGTCCTGCTTGACTCTCTTCCTTACCCACCCCATATCAATCAGTTGCCAATTCTTATTGATTTTACCTGTGCAACTCTCATTCAAACAGTTATCAACCTGGTTTGGGCTGTTTTTACCTTTTGCCTGGATTACTGTAAAAGTCTCCTAACTGGATTCCTGGCTACTAGTTTCACCTCTTTCCAGTCCATACTCCACACAGCTTTTAAAATAACCTTACAAACACAAGTCTAATCATGTTATGAACCTACTCAAGAATCTTCAGGTGTTCCTCTGTTGCCTCTAGGATAAAATATAAGCTCAGTTTGGTCTACAACCCTTCATAATCATCCTCCAGACAATCTTTCCAGTCTTATTTAACATACCCTACACTTCACGCAGTATGTCCTCCTTCCTGTCTGTTGATTTCCATATTTCATCCCCCACCTCTATTCCTTTGCAAAAGTTTGCCTAGAACACACTCCCTCCCTACCTTGGCCTTTTAGAATTTCTAGCATCATTCCAGGCTCAGGCTATGTGCCACCTTCTATGGACTTTCTTGATCCCCCTAGTTGTTAGGGCTCTATGCCTCCTGAAACTCTTGTTTTTCATTCTCTTTTGATATATTGTATCCCCATAGTAGAATATAAACAAACTCCTTGAAGTTAGGAACTATGTTTTATTTTGTCTTTGTATCTTCACCATTTAGCACAGTTCCTTACGCATGGTGTTTAATGAATGGTTGTTGCATTAGAAGTATAAATACAGAAATGTGTAGCATACCTCTAAAACCAGAATTCCCTGGACTGTCTTGCTGTTCCTTCCCAAATAATGGGATTTCAGAAATTTCAGGAGAATTTTTGCACGAATACATACAGAAAAGTTAAGGGAAATGGATTATATGTATAATTGAGTCACCTGTTGAGAAAATAGGCAACTATTGACAGGTCTGATTCATGACTGACTGATCTGCTAGTCTTCACATGATCCCCACAGAGCAAAATCTTTGACCGCCCGCTAAACCAGGTCTGTTTGAAGTTTCTTTTTAACATTTCCAAAACGTTAATTCAGCAGGACATCTCCACTGGGGTTCTCGATGTCACCAAATCAGCAGCTGTTGAAATCCATTCACTTCAGCATGAAATGTTTTTCTAAGGGCTTTTTTTTTATTTGTGACAACAGCAAAGTAAATATAAGACTAAAATTCTACTTCATTCAACATTTACATGTGTTAAAACTGCTTCCGATTGCAGTTTACATTCACAGTGTTTATTTGTAGGCAGTAATGCCAATGGACAGTTTTATTACAACATATTTGGAAACAGTTTAGCCTCCTGGAAAGGTACTTTCCAGTTAATATTTTTGATGTTGCCAACACAGTTGTAGCTTGGAGAATAATTTGACGTTTGTCACCATTTCTTTAAAATGGAGTCGTTTCTATAGAATAGTATTTGTAGACTTAATAGTCATTTTAAAAAACTGTGAACTAGCCACATTTTACCTTATTCATCCTGGTTTTGTGAATTCTTTTTTAAATTATTCACTTTGAAAGGAAAAAAATGCTTATCATCTTAGAAAATACTTTAACAGGACAAAATAATGTAAAATTCTTAGACTCAGAGACTGGGAACCTGCGTGAACTGATAGTAGAGATAAGGCAGGCACACAAATGTCTCCCAAAGCATACCATGTTGTTTAGATAGATTGCCACTCCTTAGAGGTAGAATCTGCCATTAACTGTAAATAAAAGCCATATATCTTTAATTAATTGCATAGTTAAACATGAGAACTGCTATGTATAAACACTTATGGTCCAAGCTAAGTTCCTTTTCTGTTTATTAAACATTTTAAAGACTTAAGTGTATTTTTATAAGTTCATTAACCTGTTATATTCTTTCTGATGCATTTCTCCCCCATATTATCAGATTTCATTGTATGGAAAGAATTATCAGATCAACCCATTATACAGCATAGAAGCATTAAGTCTGTCTGGAATCTGGTTTTCCTTTAGTTTACAGGGAGAATATTGTGTAAATCAGGCTCTCGGGTTTCAGTGGGAGGCAGAGGGTTGCACAGCATCCATTTGTCAAGTTGATTGCACCTCGGTGAGGTTACATTAGCTTGTCTTTGAACAGAAGTGAAATCCTATGCGAAGCTCCCCTTTCTGTCATTTACACTAACATCCATCCTCTTAAACCAAGGCCCCTGAGAAAAACAAAGTGATGGCACAATATAATCAGTCACTCAAGTTGTCTGTCATCTGTTTTCTTAAGGAAATTACTTTTAAGTTAGCAGAGCAGAAAATTGTCGAAAATTAGCAAAGGTTGTAGTAGAAGTAGGTGGAATTTTTTAAAATCACAGATGTCTTCAGAGAGAATTTTCAGTGCAGAGTGCAAGAAATGTTTCCCTATCTTTGAGACTAATTTGAATCTCACGAGATATAGTTCTACTTGGCTAATAATATGCCTACTACTTTTCAACCAACTGTTAACACCTAGAGGATCTCTTATGCTTAATGAAACTATACGTGAATATTCTAAAGAATGTCTGTAATTCTGAACATTCTATAAAAGTTCCTGCTGCCATTACTCTAGGCTGTAAGACAGTTACTTTCCAGACCAAAGCCATCTAGATTCTTTTTGTGAAATTGTGTGCACTACATATAGAGTCTATGTAGGATAAAAGCTAATATTTCAGTACTAGCTTTTATATAATTCCTTTATGACCTATTCTTCATTGAAAAACTTAACTGCATTGCCGATGTGTGCCAAATATAAGGCCGGTAATCAAATCTGTAGGTTTTATTTCAGTAAGCCTGTTTTATGGTGCTGAAGCACTCAAGTCATTTGCACCCTGTCTCATTCATCATGAAGTAGTTAAGCTCAGATTGTTAAACCTGGAGAGATTAACTGACAGACAACAGTGCATTAGATTAAGCTATCCCTTGGTTGTGCTTAACCATTTATCCGTCACATTTGTGTGGCATTTGTGTAGTATGGTATGATGTAGTTTAGAATTCAGAAATACAGCTAATACTCAAGAGCAAGGAAAAATACCCTGTATCTCAGATAATGTAATATGACATGGTGATATTCTGTACTTTATGTTTGTCCTAAGAAGGACCAGTATATATAAAGCCTCTAGAAGAAAAAATACCTGGTCATTTTCTTATTATAGGAAGGAAATTTTTCTTTTAATTTTATGAAATAAATAGAAGGAAAACCTTGATTGAAATGTTTATCAGACCCTCTATTATTGACTTGCTAAAAACTTGGAGAGATTGTACCTCCTCCCAGAACTAATAGTTATGTAAGGTTTAAATAATAGTATACATGGCAAAATAGAGCGATACTTTTTCCCATTTTGGAAAACAGGAACTTAATTTTTTTGGAAAAGAGATCAATGTATGTGTATGTTTTCATATGTTTCATGTCGTATGCTACAAAATGTTATCATTGGCCTATATATAATTTGCACGAACAGTAATGCACTAAATATTCCAATATGAAGACATTTTATTGCTCTCTTCCCTTTTGAAATTTATGTGAACATTTGGAATTTGTGAACTTTTGAGAAGCCCAGCAGATCAATCTTGATTAGTTTATTTTTCTTAGTAAAGATTTTGATAGCCTGGTAAAGCTTTTGTTTAAAAGAGCATTCCTTACTTCCCCTGTTGAAGGATGAAATATTGTTAAAAGCAACTCATCAATGAAATAATGAAAAACAATTTAGGTAACTAAATCTTTGATTGTAGAGGTGGAGACCTCAGATTAAAAAGACTGATCTTTAATTGCCCTTTTCCTCATATTTCTTCTGACTTTAACCTCAGGCTGATTTTAAAAGTTATTGCTTAATTGTGTGGTGCTGCATGGTCATTATAACTTTGCTTTGGAACAATTTATTACACTTTTATTTCCTTGAACAAGAAAATATGTTAGTGCTATCTTCCATATTTTCAAAGTCTGTTTTTAAGATTAATATGGTAATCTAAGGATTTTGAACACATTTTTATCTCTAAGAGTGCACAACTAGGTAAGTTGCATTATTATAAAAGCAGTCTAATTTTGTATAAAAAGTATTTTCTAGGTTATTCCCAGATTTTGTACTATAATTAGATTTTTTAAAAAATTCTGTTAATATCACAAGGTTACATGAAAGTTTATTCTGAAGATTAGCATACAAAGACATTACCAAATATCTTTTTAATACACTTCTCATGATTGTCACTGCTAGCCAACACCTGGATTTGACTGTATTATATAATCTACATTTTACTAAGAAAGTCAGAGAATATTATGATTCTTTCTAACTGAACCACATACTTTTTATATTTATTAATCAGTTCCTTCCAAGTAGTTCACTAAATGGATTCTAAGACTATATAGTTAATGATTTAAAAAAACCCTAAAATTGGCATTGCACAAACTATTAATTTTACCTGATAAGATATATATGTTCTGATTTTAAGTCAGTTGCTAATTGAATAGTAACCTCTTCTTTCCTAGTTCCTCAATATTAGTAGTACATATGTATGATTTTCTTACCAAGGATTATTAATTAATTCTGTAGTGAGCTAATTTGTCTTGGGCAGAGTAACCCATTAATGAAGGTTAAAAGCAGCAAAATATAATCACTTTGCACAGCTGTGCTGTGAGCAGAGAAATCTCATGTGTGGTACCAAGCTGGGCAGTCTTTAAAAATAAGTAATCTCTTACATAAGAAGAAAAGTGCCTCCAGATTAGAATAAGGATTAAACATTAAATAAATGAATCAAAAGATTTCACACCACCATGTTTATCATATGGAAAGCCATGCATACTTTTGAGGGCAAAAACAGAAGACAATTATCCATCAACAATTACTATTATGTTGGAGATTCTACTCTATTAAAAATATTAGGAAGTTATCTGTTCACTTTCTTCCAATTTTATGTAGGGATTAAAATTATAAGAGATCTTAAAACCATGCCATGTGAGACATGGCCTTACCTTGTTTCTCCACCTCTCCTCACTAGAATTAAAAGCATTGAATCTAATTTCCTGCCAACAGGTGACTTCTGAGGAATTCTGTAAAGGGAAGTCCTTTGCTTCATCTTCCTAACTGATCTACAAACAGAATTGGCAGTTGGAAAGACTTGGGTGTCCTTAGGCCATGGCTCCATTAAAATTCTTCCTTGCCTGACTGATACCACAGGTGGGGAAAGGAACTTACTCCCCTTACCACCCCCACCATTCTCATGAGTTCATTGGTCAAGTATGGGAAGGAAAATTTTTTAAATGCCAAATCTGGTTTTCCATGGCCATTATAAAAGAGTTTCTTAGATGCCTAGTAAAAAAAAAATAACTCTTTTTAAAGTTTACCTCAGGAAGCATAAATAAACTATGTGGGAAGGAAATGAAGAGGCAAAGATTATCTTATTTCTATTCTGGAGAAACACAAAAATATTTTTCTGTTTCTTATAAAAATAAATTATCCTAATGATCTTTGGTTCCAAAGTTAGACAACTTGGGTTCAATATTATTTAACATCCTTCAATTTCCTTACCTATAAAATGAAAGGGCTGGATTAGATGGTCTCTGAGGTCCCTTCCAGCTCTCAATCTTTGATCTTCTAAAATTAAATCTGTATTGTTCAAATTAGAACAATCTCCTTGCATCTAAAAGTGTGTGTGTGTGTGTGTGTGTGTGTGTATATATATATATATTTTTTTTACTTGTGTAATAATGAATGTAATTCAACAATACACTAAGGTATTAGAACAAGCACTGAATTTAAGTACCAGTCCCATGATTGGCATAGCTAAACTATAATGTGGCATTTGGTTACCTTCAAGGTATTACTTTTCTTATCTAAACTTGGTATGAGAATAGAAAACGAACAAACAGCACAGTGTACACCTGCCAACTGATAAATTAGATAATAGAGTTGGCTTTTTTTTTAAAAAAAAAATCTATTACAGTAGAGTAGCAAAATAAGGTCTCATCATGCTTGGGGAGGAGGGAAAACATCCATTATATATGGAACACATTAGCTTCCAATACATCCAAACCTTTAAATTTTTAATTGATACATTTTAAAGATAAGAAACTGAGGTATGGATTAAGTAACTTGTCAAAATTACCCTATGAGTTGATAAAAGAGCTGGGACTCAAACCCAAATTACTTAGCCCTTAGTCCAGACAACATGTATAGCATGAGCTTTCAGTAATAACAACTCACATTTGTGTAGCACTTGAAGTCTTTCTCACAGCAACCTTATAGCTATTGGTATTATAAGTATTGTTATTCCTACTTTCAAATGAGAAACCCAGGGTCAGCTAACCCCAGTGGTAAGACACTGAACTAACACTCTTAAGGATAAATATTTTATAATCATGCTTTTACTAGAAGTAGCTGGTATTTTTTAATGACTGGAAGACAGGATGTGACTGACTATATCAGAATGCATATAATAATGTTATAGCACGGTTCTACTGAAAACATTTTCTGGTTTGATATTGCCTCCATATTGTTCCACAAGGAACAGTCTGATGTCTGAAAATATCTAAAGCCATTCAATCTCTAGCTTCTGTTCTATTATATAACCATTTAAAAAGAGATCATACTGCAATACTTCACAAACTCTGCATTCCAGCCAAACTGTATTATTAGCTGCTCCTTGAACTCTACTTTCTATCTCCCACCTCCATTCATTCCCACAAGGTGTCCTCTGTGCCTGGAATGCATTTCCTCCTTATCTCTGCTTCTCAGAATCCTTGTCTTCCTTCAAGGCTCAACCCAGGTATCAATTTCCCTGTGAGACCTTCCTAATTCCCACAGTTGTCAATGTTTTCTCCTTCCTTCCTCAATTTTTCTTAAGCTACATTTATTTTTGTTCATGTATTCTTCCAATAAAATATAAGCTCCTTGAGGGCAGAACTACTTCGTTTTAATTTTTACATTTCTGGCACCAACACAGTACCTTGCACGTAGTTGCCATTTAATAAATAAATGTTTGTTGAATTGCATATATGCAAAAAAGCTGTGACATTGACATCTCAAAGAAATGAACCAATTATCAGTTGCTGTTTGCTAGAAGTAGGTTCATGCATCAATTCTTTTTATCGATATTGTTGTTCTTCAGTCATTTCGGTAATGTCCAACTCTCTGACCCTATTTGGGGTTTTCTTGACAGAGATACTGGAGTGGTTTGCCATTTCCTTCTCCAGCTCATTTCACAGATGAGGCAAACAGGGTTAAGTGACTTAGTCAGGGTTACACAGCTAGTAAGTGTCTGAGACCAGATTTGAAGTCAGGAAGATGAGTTTTCCACACTCCAGGCCTGGCGCTCTATCCCCTGTGCCACCTAGCTGCCCTTTTATCAATATAGTAAGTAACTTTAGGTCATAGACTTCTAGATTCTTCAGAGTGACAATTTAATGTCTTCTCAGCTTCTCAACCCAGGCTATTCATAATTGATTTTTAGAAGAACCAGAGGCAGATCCCTATGAAGAGGCAATCCCTATCACGATCAGGGATTCTTAACATGGGGTCCACTGAGCCACAAAGGCCTGTGGCTAGATTCCAGGGAATCCTTGAACTTGAATAGGAAAAATTATTAAATGAAGGAAATCTTAGTAGCTACTATCTGAAATCCAACATTTCCTTCATTTAATGATTTTTTTAAAAACTATTCTGAGAAGGGATCACTACTCTTTATCATACTGAGGTCTTACACACACACACACACACAAACACACACAGGTTAAGAACCCTAATTTAGATGAACCCATTGTTCCTGCCAGCTTTGTGATTATAGAAATCTAGCCTTATTTTGCTTATTCACTACTAACTAGTAATTCGATCTTGAGAGGCAGAATGGTATAGTAGGTAGAGAAGTGGCTTCAGTCAGTAAGACCTGTGTGCCAACTTCATCCTCTGCCATTCTAGCCTTGATTTCCTGGGCAAGTCATTTAGCCTCTAAATGCCCCAGCCCACTATCTAAGAGTATTAAACGGCAAAGTGGATGGAGATCTGCATTGGTTGAGTGTGTTTCTTATCAAGCGTTACCTTACACAAATGCCATCCAAAAAAAAATTTAGATCTTAAGGTAAGACTAACTCACACATTGCTGCATTCTGCCTTTTCCCAATGAAAATACTCCTTTGTCGAGAGTGTTTAAATATTTTGCATTGAAACTGAAGCAAGTAAAAAAAAATCCTTAGGAGTTAAACAAGACATAAAACAGGTAAAGTGATTAAAATAAACATTACTCCAAATTCTCACCACGTACGAACTTTGTTAGGTATATATAGACAAAACCTTCATATGCTTTACGCAGTTAATCTCCAAGTCCTACATGTCAGTGATACCTCTGTCACATACATAGCCTGGTGCCTTAATTGAATTCTTCATAGTTGTTTCAATGGTATTGTGCTTCCTCTGTTTTTCCAATTGTGCCAGCTTCTTAAGGGAGCATTTTCTCACCTGAGCAACATTGTACTTACTTTTATAATGTATGCTGATAATCTCTTTATAAAATGCTTCATATAATCATTCTTTCAAATGCTCAAGTATTGAAATTTAATCAGAAAAGAAAGAACTTTCTCTAGAAAGGGCAGATTTACCTAAATGTTAAGTTAATTGTACATTACTGAAATTTAAAATTGCAGCTTTTAAAAAATTAAATTTAATGTCAAGCAAAGCTCATTAACCATTTGATTTACTTACCTTTGGAGTCATAGATGAGGATAGCATAATGCCATACAAATAATTATTTATCACTTCGCTAAAAGTCAATATCAAATTATAAACAAACTAAAAAGGATAAAAGAAATGATTGGTAGGTATCATCAAATATTGTACAAGTTTTTTCCCCCAGGGGTTGTTCAAATTCTGTATCTTAGAAATATATTCTTTGGTTTTATTTTAAATTTACCCACTGTCCTTGAGATGTTATTTTTTAAAGAATATTCTAGTCCCTTAACAAGTTCCTTAAACTCTCAGTATCAGCACACTGAAAACAATACTTTAGTACCTCTATTTGTATCCTCCTAAAATTGAGAATGGAAATAGCTCAACTATATTTTCCCATGTTAGCATAATGCATCACTAAGCCTTTCAGCTATTAAGATATTTTCATTCCTTTAAATGTCCAGAGAAAATCATTTGGGGGACATATTTTCTTTTATTGTGCAAGTTGAAAATACATATTTAACGACATCCTTAGTTCTAACACAGGCAAATTCAAAGAGATATGAAAGTTCCACATAGCATCTTTTCCCCAGAGAAAACAACTAGTTTAGGGTGTCATAGTTGGCAAAATACTGTGCTTGAATTCTCACCTCACTGTTACTACAAATACACCTCAGGTGGTCCCAATTTCTTCATGTAGTATAAAAAACAAAGCCCTTAATATTTGTTGAGTGGATAGACTTTGTTAACAAATTATCTATTAAATTAAAAATGTCAAAACTCATATTAATACCATACTAGACTTGCTAAATCATTAGGGAATGATAGTTGATTTAGTCAAGGTACAAAAATGTTTAAGAAAAAAGACAATATAGATAACTTTGGTTACAAAGATTTTTATTTGAATGAAAACCAAAGTTCAATTTAAACTAGTTTAATCTAGGTATGTGACCCAGAACTTTTTTAATGGTGGTGGTGTACTGAAGCCACTTTTGTTGTTTTTTCCTGAGGGGACCCATTTCATGACAACGGCTTTTTTTTTTTTGAAAGGTTATAACCCCCAGCCACATCAGCAACCCAGGACTTATCCATGTACAAATTAAACCCTGAAGAAAACCACCTGTGTGGTACAACTCTCAAAAGACTACATGTACTTACTGACCACACAGTAGGGAGATCTTGCTCAGAGAAAGGCCCACCTACTGCACAAGACCTCAAGGAAAACAAGTTCCGCACTGTGGAGTTGTTTGAGGAGGAGGGAATTTAGTGAGTCATTCCCAACCTTTAGTCATTCCCAAGACTCACTTGTCACATGCAGTGAAAATTCATTATGATGCTTCCCCAAGTAATATTTTTCCACCTTTAAATCTCATTTACCTATGGCAAAAGAACTATCAGCAATGACTATGTCCCTTGTTCAATTGGCTATTCAGCTAATCAGCCATGTTTATAGGCAGTATACTTATTTTTCAAATTTCTGAAGTCCAGTGCTGTTCCAAATGAAACAAATACTGCTCTTTTAGTTCCTTACATAGTTTCTTGCAATGTAATTTTCATATGCCATGAAAAAAAACCACCATGCTATTATTTTTGAATACAGGCAAAAATATGGAAATGTTTTAGTTGAAGAAATTTCCTTCACAATCAGGAATTAAACTTTTTGATAGTTCCATTATTTCCTTTGTCTAACATTCATAATCTCCAAATTGAGTGTTCATTGTATGCAAGACACACATTAGAAGATGTGGAGGACACAATAATGCAATAAGCCCCTACCAGAGCTTGTGGTCTGTAATTCTGTGATTCTAGGAGAGATAAAACTTGTACACACGTAAATATAAGGAAGGCAGAGAGTGAAATGTGTGTAAGAAAGGTCCCTGTTAATTCAAGAAAAAAAATTACTTCATGATCCTTTATAATTTGTATGAAAAAAACACTGAATTCGGAATGGGAAAAATTGGGTTTTTGCTAACTAACTCCTTTTGTAAAAAAGTAATGACAGAGCATTATTAAATGTTCAAAGGGCTTACTTGAGTGCTTCTTTGACATTCCAAGACTTTTGAAATAACACTCTCCTTCCCATTCTTAACTTCCATTATCAATTTCCACTTTCTAGAAAATTAAATTTCTAGCAACAAGCAATATAAATTTTTGACATTTCAGTTTAGCTAATGTAGTTATTAGTATGGCTGTGGTAGTAGATGGCAATTCCTTTGTACAAGGACAGAAAAACTTGCAAAACATTTGAAGTTCTGTCATCAGAAGCACAAGCCAAGAATGGAGGAGAGGGTTCCCTTCCTCTCTACTCCTCTCAGTTGGTTGCTTACTTGAAACTGATTTCTCTGACAGCCAGAAAATGTGAGCTTGTCCATTTCAACCCCACTGCTACCTCTCTGTTTTAAGTAGAGGATCTGAAATAGATGAGGCTGCCCCCTCCAGTTGTCGGGGACAGTGGACTCATCAGTTAAAATCTTGGCAGAGTTGTCAGCAGTGACAGGCTTAAGAAGTAACTGCAAAGAAGTCCTTTTGGGAGCCAGTGACTATCAACTTTAGTTGTCTATTAACAGATTCGATTACTTTTTCAAATTAAAAAAAAAGGTAAATTTATGCTTCAGTAATATCAAGGACCATCTTCTATATCAATATAAAATTTTTACTTCAGTAATTTGCTCCCTTTCCTATTTTGCTCTCTTTGCATTTGTTCAGACTTTAATATTCTTTGATAGCAGTTGTATAATGTAAACATCCTTGATGGTTCAGTTAATTAGGGACTAGAGGAGATGTAAATTCTTTCTTATCAAATATCTAAAAGTTCTATACATCTGGATTTTTTTAAAAACTAGAAAACTCAAATATCTTATTGTATCATTCATATTGTTTCAGTCTATCCCACTTGTAAACTAAATTTCTCAGCTCATATTTAACATTCAGAATTTCTATTTTGATTCCTAAGCTATATATTTACTAGATGGGAAGGACTTTAGAATCAGACCTATTTGAATCTATGAAAGTTTCTCGGACACAGATGAGCGTTATCAACAAGATGCAAATATATTTGAATAGAGCTCTGAAGTATATCCATTAGAATAGTATGGATTTGTTCCAACTTTATTTTAATGATTGGTCACTTATTTTCCCCAATTTTTTTTCAAAACTGTAGTGAATGCATGTTATAGTTTTTTGAATATAGATATATGTGAAAGAGAAAAGCAACTGACAAATTCCTAAAATAGTTTTATTTATATTTCCATTTTGAATAATAATCATTTTTAAATTAAATCTTACAAAGTGATTATAGGCTTTAGTATGTGAAAATGTTTGCTTGAACCTGAGTCTTTTCAATGATATCTGTATGAAAATTCAAATACATTTTCATTGACTCGGTTCAGTTGAGAAAATAAATTTTAATTAAAATAAATGAATCATCAAAATAAAATGTAATGAGACCTGTAATTGTGGAATTTTTAAAAATCCCTCCTATTTGTTCTTCCCTGGTAATAAATATGAGGTGTTATTTCCTGAGAGATCGATGCACTTTATAGTATGATATAAATTTGCTTGACAGTCATTTTTTATTGATTTGTTGTATAATAGTTTACAACTCATGACAATCTTCTCAGTATCTTAATCCTTGTTGAATGATTTGAAACTACTTTCTGTACCTTAAGTGTATCCACTTCAAGGAATTTAAAAGTATCTATTTTAAAGTAAAAGTATTTTAACAAACTGACCAAGATCCTCCAAACTGAGGCAAATACAAAGCTTGATATTTAGTGACACAAGATGGTCATAGATTAGGATATGAAAAAAAGGTTGGAAAATGATTCAGAATTTTTAAAACATGAAAGAGGTCAAAGACTAGTAGATAACTCAGAAGTTTTACACCTATATATCATAAGCATTTTCTTAAAGAAAGGGATCAGAAGTCTCAGGCCATTGAAAGCACCAAACAACATCATAAAAAATAAAATTGACTACATTTTAATAGCTAGGAAATAACTGGTTGGCTGTAGATATAGACATGAATCATTTCAGAATCAACCAGAATCAGCCAGTCTGTGTGTAGTCATATCATTAACTGGTTAGAGAAAAAGTCAAAATGAATACTAAATTAGAAGAAAAGATAAAGTTAAGGAGATGACACTTATTCAGTTGATATAGTACATCCTGACATTTAAATAAACCATTGACTGTGAAAAATGGGGACTGAAGTATAGACTTTCTGAATACAAATATGAACATTTCTTGGAGCAGTTTAACCAATGCAAAATAGTCACCACAGCAAAGAAGCCAAAAGAGTCCAGGAACTACCTCCTCCAGAATCTACAATCTCCTTGCTAGGCTGAGTGACAGAGCAGCCCAGGTAAACACTAGTATAGAGGACAAATTCATTTGCAAATCATTAAGGAGAAAGAGCAAGTATAATTATGTACAGTATATCCTTATATAACAGTTAAAAAAAGTGAGGGGGGAAGATGAGACTACATAAAAACTTGATATGAGGTTCAGCTAAACCAGATAATCTCAAGAGCATTTAAACAGATATAGAAGAACAATAAATAGATGAAGACTAACAAATTTACCAACATTTTTATAGTGATTTATTCTTTATTGTGATTTATTATTCCATGGTAATTTATTAGTTGTCACCAATGACAATGAAAATGACACATTTGGACTTTAGCACGTTAGAACTTGATATATTACACAGAGAAGTGGAAATGCCATTTAGGAAGATGGAAGATGAGGTGGACCTAACTGACATATGAGAGAAATCCTTGCTGGAGGGGACAGAACTCTAAATGCTTTTAGGGGTTGATTTTCAAGATATCTCAAAGAGGAAGGATTTCAAAGTCTTTAAAAACCATGAATTAAAATATTATCCCCCCAAAATAAACATTAGCTAGCATCACATGCCTACTTTCCGATCTCTGCAAAAGCTTTATGATAGACTATATATATATTAAGGATACCTTTGGTGAAAATATGAGGAGATAGGTTCCCATAGATAATTGTCCAAATGAAGCAATACCTTAATGATTATAATTAATATTGAGGTATCTAGAATATGAGATCTCACTGTATCTATTAGGTTTTTTTTAAGTATTTGAGGTAGAAACCAAAAAGTTGCTAAGATCATTTTTTAATTGAACTGAATTAACTTAAATGTGAATAGTTATCAAATATATGTTTAATGTTAAGTTTATAATAAAATGTTTAATTTTTTAAAAGTCCAATTGAGTCAGAAGAAAAAAAATACCTAAGAGGTTCTGCTACAACAAAGTATCCTCCATTTATGTGTTAAGGTCATGTAAAATTCTTTAATGTAACAACAGAGATATCTTTGATTAATGATCTTTTGTTTATTAACGTTATTTGAGGCATAAAATGGGCAGAACCATTGTCACCACAGGTCCGTTTATTATTGTTTTATAGAATGTCTGCCTATAGTCCAAATGGGAGAGAGATTCTCCATAGATGGTGAGAGTTTCTTGTTTGCTGATCTTATCAAGCCCTAGTATACTATAGTACAACCACCAAAGATCAATCAACAGGGAAAAAACAAGTGGATGAAGAATGCACATTGCCTTAATTATGTCTCAGAGCTGAGTAGTTCATTATGTTGCTTTTTCAGTAGAAATATCTTCCCTGCACTGGAGGACGTAGAGGGCCACATGTGGCCTCCAGGCTGCAGGTTTCACATCCCTGTGTTAGACTGACACTACAGATAGACATTGAGCTGGGGCTGGAATGAAATAGAAAGAAGAAAAGCAGAAAAGACTGCATTTGGCAAGTTACACAGTGACTTCAGTGATCCCATTCTTCTTCCTTCTTTCTTATGCCTTCTCCTCTAAGGTTACTTTCTACTCTGTATAGACTTATTTACATGTATGTTGTCTCATCCATCAGATTCTTAAACTGGGGGGTTGTGACCCCATATGGGGTTGTGATTTGACTCACAGTTTAAGAAGTGCTGAAGGGATGGCGAGTGGAAAAAGTTTAAGAAGTCCTGTGATTTGAATGTAAGCTTGGGGCAGCTAGATGGCGCAGTGGATAGAATACCAGCCCTACAGTCAGGAGGACCTGAGTTCAAATCCAGCCTCAGACACATGATACTCACTAGCTGTGTGATCCTGAGCAAGTCACTTAATCCCAGTTGCCAAAAAAAAGAATGTAAGTTCCTTGGGGGCAGGGACTATTTTTTACTTTTTCTTTGTGTCACCAGCTCTTAGTGCAATGCCTGGAACATAATGCTTAATAAACACTTTTTGATTAATTGAATGATTGATGTAAAAGGCAATCTTTTCAAGAGCTATATTCTCCCAGAGGTGCTATTTGACTGTGACTCAACGAAACAATACAATTTCCAAAAAATAAATTACCTGACGGACAATGGAAAGCTACATGGTAAGTGTAAATTATTATCCATCATGCTACCAAAAAAGATGTATAAAAGATATACATCAACGAGGATATATATAACTGGAAATTGATGTGGACAAATAATATAGTATAGTGAAGTGTAACAGTATTAACAGAGGAAAGCCTTCTATATATTGGTTAAATTTTCTGTGTTGGATTTATATAAGGTCAGGGACAATCATCCCTCAGAATGAGAAGGCTTGTGTGTTGTGGCCTGTATTGGTTTAATTCAGCTAAACAGCCATTTGTGGTACATGCTGTTGGGAGTACTTAACCCAACCTCCACTCATACTGGCACACTGGGACTCCAGATCATGGCTGCTACATCCCATCAGGGTTGGAGGGTTAATCCTGAGCAATGGAGGGGGTTGCCTTTCTAATACTATAGCTCCTAAGGCTTTGTCATGATTATCATTGATGTCAGTCATTGAAATTTAATTAGCTTTTATAAATGGCTATTTATTAAGGTGATGTATTAGGAACTCTTGGAACAAAACATCTCCCCAAAAAGTCTATGACCCACTGTCACACAAGTACATACAGGCTCAAGTTTAGAGAGCATATTTGGCAAAGGGGTTACTCAGGTCTTGAAGTCCTTTCTCTGCAGTCCTCAAAATATTCTCCATAGGTATGGTGTAGAGCCCAGAGTCTACTTTTCTCATTGCATTTAGTCTACCTTTGTCATGGGCCATTCTAAAGATGCTGCTAAGACTCTAAGGCAAAATTCTAAATCCTTTAGCTTCTTCAAAGTTCACCAGGCTGCCCTGGCCAAGGAGGGGAGAGGAGACCAAAAGTGAGGCTGAGGCCTTCCTCTTTCCCTACAATGGATTTCTTCATCTTGGTTTAGCTGGAATGCTTTCTTCTCTCTGCTGTCAGGCATTCATATCTCTTGGGGACCAACCCCTCAGCAAGTTGAAAGAGACTTCCTGTCCCACCTATTTGAAATGTCTTTGAATCAAGAAAATAGTCAGCCTAATTTACAGCTGATTCTGATTGATTTGATCAAAAAGTGTTCTCACTAAGCCAAGTCATTACTTTTTTTTCAGCCAAAGACAAGGTTTATTAGAACATCAGTCATATTGGGCAGACTCTTAAGGAGTCTGAATGTCAGTGAGTTATTGGCTAGATTATAAGAATCTGAGCCCATGGGTAGATTATAAGAATCTGAGCCCATGGCTAGATTATAAGAATCTGAGCACCTATGAGCCATTGGCTAGATTGTAAAAAATCTGAGCAGTGGCTAGATTATAAGAATCTGAGCCCAGGTCATTACTTTTAAGTGGGCTGTTTAGTTAATGAAACCCCTTCACCCTTACATATTTATTGACTTGTATATGCAAGCTACTATATTAATTGCTAGAGATAAAAGGACCAAAAAAAAAAAACATCCCTACCCTCAGTGAGCAGACATTCTCTTGGTTGAAGTAACACATACACAGATAAATAAATACAAAGTAATTCAAGGAGGGTGAGATCACTGATGCTTGGGAGGTGCAGGGAATGTTTCTGGCCAGATATGGCATCTGAGCTGATGGCATTGGAAGGAAGATAAGGATTCTGAGAGGCAGAGAGGAGTGAGGAGAGAGTGCATTCCAAGTCCAGCTGAGAGCTTGTGCAAATGCACCTGTAGGAGATGGAATGTCAAGTTTGGTGAACTGCTAATAGTCCAGTATGGTTAGAATATAAAGCTCGTGAAGGAAAGTATTTTAAAATAAGTATGAAAAGGTAGGTTGAAGTCAGTTTGTGGAGAGCCTTAAATGCCAGACTAAGGAATTTGCATTTCATCCTAGAAGTAACAAAAAACTGAAGGTATTTCATCTGCTTTAGGAAGATGATTGCAACAACTGGGTGAGGGATTGATTTATTGCAAAGGGGAGAAACTGGAAGCAGGAAGACTAATTACAAGGAATACAGTGGTCCAGATGAGGAGTGATAGGACCAGAATTAGAATGGTAACCAGTGTGAATGGAGAGAATGGAATGGATATGAGGAAAATGTGACAGGATGGGGGATGTACATGTAGAGAAATGAGTAAATATAATTAATTTCAGGAGGAAGAAAAGACTTAAGGGCTGAGGAAAGGCTTCACAGAGGAGATAGTACCTAAACTGAGTCTTGAAGGAAGCTCAGGATTCTACGAGGCTGACATGAGAAGGGAAGGGTTGTTTCCAGACACAGGATTACCTGTGCAAAGTTTCAGGGGTAGGAAATGTAATGTCAGTTTACAGAAGTGAGAAAAGTCAAGAATGACTGAAATTATGATCCTGATTGACGGACAGGATGAAGGAAATTTGGAGCAGGAGCACATTTGGGGACAGTGGTAAGATTAAAAAGTTCCACTTGGGACATCCAGCACTCAATGGATAATGTGTGACTGTAGTTTAGGAAAGAGAGGAGGGTTGTATACATGGGATATAGATATGGCAGTCATTAGCATAAAGGTGATTATACAATTCAAGAGAACAGTTAAGGGAGTGTCTGGCAGTGAAATCAGAGATCTATTAAAATGTTTTAATATGTGTATCTTAGTCTTGTTTGCACATACTTTGAAAGTGATATAATTAATCCAAAATATTTAAGAAATTTTTAATAAATCATACTTTTAAACCTGTGCTATATCTGGTTTAATAGTACTAGTTTTGCATATCATATCTCAACTGAATGTTTATGCTTAAGAGAATATCTTTTCAAGATTTTTATTTTTATGATAAATTTGTTCACACTAAAGACAGTTTTATCTGCCTGTTTAGACCAATAATAATTATAACTTTCATAGATGTTTTCAAGACATTACATAGCATTTTTACTTCCATTGTTATGATATCTATAAGTGAGAATTGTCAAATTCTATAATATCCTGGGAACTAAAATGTATATGTTTAAACAACAAAATGCTTTAATTTTAACTGGTTTTGGTGGAAATTTTTTTCAAGATTTACTGCAGATTTCCATTTATTTAATAAAGTTTCCTGAACATAACTGAATCTTTCTTGTGACCCAGACTGATCATTATAATCCTCAGTTACTCTATCACAGTATCACAATGTCAGTAGGACAAAGTTGGATGTAGAAGCAAGAGTGTTGCATTTGAAGTTGGAGATATGGGTTGAAATCCCACTTCTGTTTCTTGCTACTTATTTGTCAGTCAGTCAACAAATGTTTATTAATCACCTATTATGTGCCCAGCACTGTGCTAAGCTCTGGGCAATTCAAAGAAAGGCAAAAAATAATCCTTTCCCTCAAGGAGCTCACAGTTTAATGGGAGAGATAACATGCAAACAGCTATGTGTAAACAAGATATAAAGGATGTGCAGGCTAAGTACTCAAAGAAGGGAGGGCAGTAGCAGCTATTAAGGAGCATCAGAAAAGGTATCTGTTGTACTTTGTTTTTTCCAGGCTGATTATTTCATCCCTTTGGGACTCTATTTCTTTATCTGTAAAATGAGAGACTAGACCTCTTCCAACTCTAAATCATACTATTCTATATTTCTAAGATTTATGAATTATATAGGATTGTTTGTGCTTTTTATAACTTTTTTGTCTGTTTTTAATAGATTACAATGGCAGAACTTTAAACCATGTGTAAGAAGCAGCAGTATAGGAAGTCAATAAACATTTGTTAACTGCCTACTATGTGCCAGGCACTGTGCTGAGCACTAGGTCTACAAAAAGAAGCAAAAAAAGAGCCAGTCAATTCCCTAAATAGCTCATAGTATAATGGTGGAGACAGCACGCAAACAAATGTGTACAAACAAGCTATATACAGGAGAAATAGAAACTAGTGAAGAAAGAAGGCACTGGAATTAAGAAGAGTTGAGAAAGGTTTCTGGTATAAGAAGGGAAGGGATTTTAGTTGGGATTTAAAGGAAACTATGGAAGCCAGTCAGCAGGAATGAGGAAGGAGAGCATTCCAGGCATGAGAGACAGACAGAAAAATGTTTAGAGCTGAGAAATGGAGTATCTTGTTTGTGGAAGAGCCAGGAGGCCAGTGTCACTGGATTTTAGAGTATGTGCACAGCAAGAAATAACATGGAAGAAGATGAAAGATAAGAGGGAACTAGGTTATGAAGGGTTTTGAACATAGATGATTTTGTATTCGATCTTATAGGCAATAGGAGGCCACTGGAGTTTATTGAATAGGGGGATGACATGGTTAAACCTGTGCTTTAGGAAAATCACATCAGTGGTTGGAGGAGAACTTGAGGCTGGCAGATCCACCAACAAGCTATTGCAATAATCCAGGTGTGAGGTGATAAGAGCTTGCACTAGATTGGTAGCAGTGCCAGAGGAGAGAAGGGGGCATACTCAAGAGATATTGCACAGGTGAAATCAACATGTCTTGGCAATAGCTTGAACATGGGGGGTGAGAGATAATGAGGAGTCCAGGATAACTCCTAGGTTCCAAGTCTGAGGGACTGGGAGGATGGTGTTGCCATCAACAGTAATAGGCCATCTTTTGCCTCAGCTCTTAACCTACTCTTTAACTACTGAATGGGTGTTTCCTCAGACTAAACAAGACCTGGGAAAGGCCATCACTTAAAAAGGCCAAAGTTTCCATTGCATTCAGGGCCATCACCAGTTGTCCTGACCTGTGTCTTGCCACTGGACCCTGATGATTGTAGGGGAGAGATGATTTTGCACAGCTCTGACTACTTAAATCCAATTCACTTGCAAGTCAAGATATCACCCTCCTGAAGTCATTGGTCTTCTTTGAGAACTAAGGACGAATAACAACAGTAGGGGGTTTGGGGAGGAGGGGGGAATAATGTACAACAATATAACCTTTCAATAAGTCTTTACTGTTGCTAATTATACTCAACATACACACACACACACACACACACACACACGAGATATTCTGGCCTTTATGTATAATAATAGCACCTATCTCCCAGGGTTTTTATGACAATCAAATGAGATAAAATAAATATTTCTATAGTTAGAAAAAAACTTAGTGTAAAGCACTTTGTAAACCTTAAGGCATTTATATAAATACTAGCTATTATTAGTGTTAATATTAAACTAGGCAGAGATAGATACAAAACCTAGTTACAAAGCTAGGAAGCAGAAAGTCCCTTGAACAGTGTTTGCAGTAATCTTAATGGTTTCAGCTTTATCTTGGGAAATGTGTAGACTTAACCTTTCATTAGCATTGTATCTCAAGAAATGCAAGAGAAGGTAGGGACAGATGCAACAGACCTTGAATGTCCAGCATAACAGGATTCATAGATACACCTTATAAGGTACCATCAAGGGAGAAAGGCTACCAACAGATCTGCAGAGATTAGGGCCAGATAACCTGAGGAAGAACTGAGACATTAATACCTAGATCCCTCAGGATCACTACCAGAACAATGGAGGAATCCCTTGTAAGAGCCTAGACTCAGCATGCAAGGCTATGCTAATGATAGTATAACAAGGAAGGATATCCAGGGCCAATACTTCAGTGAAACTTGTGGAGGGTTAAGGGAAGATCAGTACCCATGGAAATAGGAGGTATTATTACTGAATAATAAGTCCTGTTTTCATAGGAAAGTTGAATTTAAGCTATTTTGTACAGCACTTTTCCCCCATAACCACTAGTCAGAGGTACGTTGACTCAGAAAAATATTAATATGAATTAGATTTCCTCTACAGTATTCCCTATCCTTGAAGTTCATGACAGAGGGGACAGTGACCATAGAAATGTTTCATTAGTGCTTTGCTGAGTATCTTCATAAAAGGAGGCATAAAACAGGGAGACATTTATTCACCTAAATCATGGAGGATATCCTGTTAAGATTCTAAAAAGAACAAGAATTCCCTATCAATAGTAACATTTTTCAAATGTGCCTATTTATATATGATATTATACTGGTTTTTCAACCCTAGAATACTACAAAGCCCCTCAATGTGATGCAAAATTATTTGAAAAAGGGGGTGGAGCCAAGATGGCAGAGGGAAAGCAGTGACTTACTTGAGCTCTCCCCCCAAACCCCTCCAAATACCTATAAAAAATGGCTCTAAACAAATTCTAAAGCAGCAGAACCCACCAAAAGACAGAGTGAAACAAATTTCCAGCCAAAGACAGTCTGGATGGTTGATTGGAGAGGTATATCACGCCGGGTGGGGAGAGGAGTACAGTTCAGCATAGATGCACAGGCCTTAGAGAACCTGGAGCAGGCCTCAGAGGACTGAATCGCGGGCAGCTGTGGTGGTTTCCAGACTTCTCAACCCACGAATGCCAAAGACAACTTAGAAGGTCAGTGGGAAAAGTCTGTGACTGCGGTGAGAGAAGGAGGTAGGTCTCAGCCGCCCCCAGGGCCGTGGCTGTTTCCTGAGCTTCCAGCCCATAGACTGAGAGGGAATCAACTGGCTGATCAGAGGGGTATTGCAGGGATCTTTTTGCCAATGCTGAGGCAGGAATCTCTTGCTTTACCAGTGCTTGGATCTGGGTCACAATTCTGAGGGACATTCCTGGGGCGAGGAGGAATGCTGGTGTAGTGAAGCTTGTTGTGACGGTGGAGAGAAAACAGCTCACCCCTTATCATACCACCTTGGAAGAACTGAAAATTTTCAGGTCCCTAGAAGTATCTCTGAAAACAGCTGTACAAACCCTGGAAGCTTGGGACAGTACGTTCTCCACATTGGAAACAGACCTTTAACTTAACAAAGAATTTAAAACTCAAGTAATTGGCCGGGATCATGAGTAAGCAGCACAAAAAGAGTCAGACTATATTATCTTACTTTGGTGACAAAGAAGATCAAAACATACAACCAGAAGAAGGCAACAAAGTCAAAGCTCCTATATCCAAAGCCTCTAAGAAGAATATGAATCAGTCCCAGGTCTTGGAAGAGCTCAAAAGGGATTTTGAGAAGCAAGTAAGAGAAGTAGAGGAAAAGCTGAGAGTTATGCAAGAAAATCATGAAAAGCAAGTTAACAGCTTGCTAAAGGAGACCCAAAAAAATACTGAAGAAAATAACACCTTAAAAAATAGCCTAACCCAAATGGCAAAAGAGGTCCAAAAAGCCAATGAGGAGAAGAATGCCCTAAAAAGCGCAATTGGCCAAATGGAAAAGGAAGTCCAAAAGCTTACTGAAGAAAATACGTCCTTAAAAATAAAAATGGAGCAACTGGAAGCTAGTGACTTTATGAGAAATCAAGGCACTGTAAAACAAATCCAAAAGAATGAAAAATTAGAAAACAATGTGAAATATCTCACTGGAAAAACAACTGACCTGGAAAATAGATCCAGGAGAGAGAATTTAAAAATTATTGGACTATCTGAAAGCCATGATCAAAAAAAGAGCCTAGACATCATCTTTCAAGAAATTATCCAGGAAAACTGCCCTGATATTTTAGAACCAGAGGGCAAAATAGAAATTGAAAGAATCCACTGATCTACTCCTGAAAGAGATCCCCAAAGAAAAACCAAATTCCAGAGTTCCCAGGTCAAGGAGAAAATATTACAAGCAGCCAGAAAGAAACAATTCAAGTATTGTGGAAACACAATCAGGATAACACAAGATTTAGCTGCTTCTATATTAAGGGACCGCAGAGCATGGAATATAATATTCTGGAGGGCAAAGGAGATAGGATTACAACCAAGAATCACCTACCCAGCAAAACTGAGTACAATCCTGCAGGGGAAAAAATGGTCATTCAGTGAAATAGAGGACTTTCAAGCATTCTTGATGAAAAGACCAGAGCTAAATAGAAAATTTGATTTTCAATTACAAGACTCAAGTGGATCATGAAGAGGTAAACAGGAAAGAGAAAATCATAAGAGACTTATTATGGTTGAACTGTTTACATTCCTACATGGAAAGATGATATTTGTGACTCATGAGACCTTTGTCAGTATTCGGGTAGTTGGAGGGGAAAAAATTATATGTATGTATATATAGATATAGATAGATAGATAGAGGGCACAGGGTGAGTTGAAAATGAAGGGGTCATATTTTGAGAATAAAATTAAGGGGTGAGAGAGGATTATACTAGGAGAAGGAGAAAGGGAGAGGTAGAATGGGGTAAATTATCTCACACAAAACAAAGAAAAGAAAAGGCTCTTACAGTGGAGGGGAAACAGGAGAAGGTGAGAGGGAATGAGTGAATCTTATTCTCATAGAATTTGACTTAAGGAGGGAATAACATACACACTCAATTGGGTAGGGAAATCTGTCTTACCCTACAGGAAAATGGGGGGTGGGGAAGGGGACAAGAGAGTAGGGGGATGAAAGAGAGGAAGGCAGATTGGGAAAGAGGGTAATCAGAAGCAAGTACTTCTGAGGACAGTCAGGGTCCAAAGAAAGAATAGAATAAATGGGGGGGTGGGATAGAATTAAGGGAAATAGAGTTAGTTTTTCACAGCGTCTACTATGGAAGTGTTTTGAATAACTGCACATATATAACCTATATTTAGTTGCTTGCCTTATCAATGAGGGTGGGTGGGGAGGGAGGAAGGGAGAAAATTTGGAACCCAAAGTTTTAAAAACACATGTTTAAAAAAAATGTTTTCACATGTAACTGGGAAATAAGAAATACAGGAAATGGGGTACAGAAATCCATCCTGCCCTGCGGGAAAATTGAAGGGGAAGGGGATAAGAGAAGGGGGGGAGAGATAAAAGGGAAGGCAGACTAGGGAAAGGGGTATTCAGAATGCATGCCATCTTGTGGTGGGGGAGGGGCAAGATGGGGTAAAAATTTGGAACTCAAAATCTTGTGGAAGTAAATGTTGAAAACAAAAAAATAAATTAAAATTACCATAAAAATATAAAAAAATTATTTGAAAAAGATGGAAAAACAAAGTGGAAGACAAATGGCATATTTCTTAGATTAAGATGTGCAGTCAAACAAGCTACCAGTTGAGTTAGTTCATATCTTTAGTATTGGTTGTGCACATTGATCTGGGATCAGAATTAAATTAGGAGGAAGGGATCAGATTAAATCATATTTAGGGAATTATGCCATACTTTCATTGACTCCAAGGTGTTTATGGCTACATGCACAAAAAAAATTTCATTTTTACACCATTATCTTCCCATTGGTTCCAACTGACATCAGTAATCTCCAGTTTAGTTGTGAATCCTGGTGCCAAGATTCTTATTGTATAAAAATTAAAAGTGAAAGTGACCCAAAGAGTAATGAAATATTCACCATGGGTAGAAGTAGGCTGCAGCATCTTATTAGCAGTAATGGTTTGCATATGACAAGTGACATAAAAGACATCGTTCAGGATATGCATGGTTAGAAAAAGAGGTGGGTCAATTATGACGAATAAAGATTAAATCATTTCAGTGCTATGCTAGTACCCACAAATATTAAAAAATAATTTAAGAAAACAGTCCAGCTTGAGTGGATGCTCTATGGAGGATTTATAGAAAGGTGTAAACAATGTTTACACAGGATTAAAAGTCTTGCTGGAGTGTTGAACTATGCCAGTGGAGAGACTAACAAACTGATGAGATCTGTATTTGCTCAAAGTTTTGACATAAGTGGGGCAATACTGTACTACAATCCTTACTACATGGGATAAGGAAACCTGGGTTTTAATTCTGACTTTATCACTCATTAGCTCCATAACCTTGATTGAGTCACTTTAACTTCTCCGTATTTTCTACACCTATCAAAGGACCACATGCCACATGGCCTGCCAGGCAACTCTTTTAGATTGTAAGCTGCAGAACGGTTGCTGCTTTCTGTTAGTAGAGAGAATCCCTCACTTGGTCCAAAAAGAAATAGTATCTTTATACATCTTATCCTTCTACTAGACTATAAGCTCTAGGGGCAGGGAATGACTTATCTAATCTTCTGCCATCACTTATCCCAGTGCTTTGCACAGAGTAGACACTTGATATTTTATGTTGAATTAAATTGAATAATACTTTGCAGATTTCAAGGCAGTTTCTTGTACTGTATAGCTTTTCATCTTAATAATAACAACACTATGAGATAATCAGGGCAGATTTTACAGGTAAATAAGCAGAGTTTTATATTACTTGTCCAAGGTCCCATAGCTAATATGTGTCAAATCAAGAACCCTAGATTCAAGACCTTATTCTTGGCCCTATACTCTTTTCATTATACTGCTGCCTCCCAGCAAGGTTTCAGTACAGAAATTTTTCAGATTATTACTTATATTTATCTTCAGTAATGTCAATCTGCATTGCCAGCTTCATTAAGATCATCACTGACAGATTTCTTAAACTACCAGTACTGTCAATACTATTTTAGGAATGCTAGTTTTGTATAAATGTTTCTTCCTCTATCATTCTTATGTGTACTCTCCTTATTACTTAATGTTATTTCCAAAATAACCAAGAATTATGAAAAAATCCTATGGTACATTGTTTCATTTCTTAAAGTGGCTATTGAGTTGTATCTCCTTGATACCTGAGGTCTTTTTTGCTAAAAATCTTAAGTATGTCATTTTTGTTGAATTGTTCGATACTTAATTGATTCCTCTTTGTGTAACAGGAATTTATTTAAGCATAAAGACATATTTCAATATAATGGAAATGGAAGTGGAATCTTCATGCTTCCTTACCCATACTTTTCTTACATACCTTCAGTTTTTCTAGTCCTAAAAAGTATATTGAAGTGTTTGTTTTTTGTTATACATGTGTACCTCACTTACAACTTTGAATATTTATAGACAACTTGCACATTTGTTTTAAAATAATTTTTGTAAATTAAATGATACTTTAGATATACTAGGGAAGACATTTAAAGGAATTTTTAAACAAATGCTTTTGTAAAGTTAATAACTTTCCATATTGTGAGTAATTGCTCCCTAAGTTTTCATTTTATTATATAACATTAGTAGTGGGGGTGGTGTTTATGTGTGTATTTTCTGATTTTAATGGGACACACCTGTAGTTAATCACACAAACCAAAAAAGAATGTATTTCACTGGAAAATAAGCAAGCCAAGGACATTGTGTTTAATGTATTCTGAGTCAATGCTTTCCTCTGATTTCATTGTCCTGTATAGCAAATATCTCTATGCAAAGAGGAGTTAGTCATACTGTTTTGATCAGAGGTTACCCAATTGAAAAGCTTGTATCAAACTTAATTTCATCTCTTCTTTGCACATTACACTAATCTTTGCTCTCTGTATTTTGACTGATTTCCCACTTTAGTACATGACCCATCATAAATTTACTGATTAGGAAAAAACTATTATTTTTTACTTTTCAGTGATTTGTATTCCTTGACTCCATTGTCATTCTTGAATTACATCTACAAGATGAGTCTTAGACACAAGCAGATTAGGTAACCATCTTTGTATTAAGATTTGAAGGATGTCAGCAACAAGTCCCCTGTTCAAAAATATCTCTTCCATTACCTCTGCTCAATGGTGCCTAAAATTCCCATAATACTTACTCCATTTGATTAAGGCATTGAAGGATACTATAAAATTGCAAATGCTAACAGGGAGTAAGGACAATTAAGCCATCATTAACACATTAGCTTGAATTATTTTATCACTTTAGTTGTAGCAGAAAATAGGGCCCTGTAAATGTGCAACTCAGGATGATAAGAGGGTCTTTATGAAGAAGATAAAGTTGCTTGAGCTATCATAAGGTTGCTGGTATGTTGCTAAGGATGTGAAAATGAAAGTGATGAAGAATCATAGATGGAGGAAATAAGGGTCATGGGAGACACATTACATCTATCTTTTTTTTTTTGATGAAGTGCTATGTGCATTCTTCTTGAAAATTCTGATTCAGCCATTTGTCAGGTGAGCTATTCTGTTCCACTATCATTGCTTTCAGCTTAATGTTAATGCAACCTGAAGTTCTCCTTTCTAGATCACCTAATACTGAGTTCCCCCTACTAACCACTGGCCCTAACAGGCCTGTTTTTTCAGCTACTCCTCCTGCCAAATTGGCAGCCTGTGTGGTGCTCACAGAAATGAAGCTGGACATGCTGTGTGATGACCATTCCACCATCGAATCACCTCTATACACACAAGTTTTATAAAAGGAGCTAGTTTTCTCTGGGATACTACTGGGCTAGGAGACTAGTGTTATTCTAATTCTTTCAGTGTCTTTTTAAAAAAGAAATAATTCTTTATATATTATAGTTGTTTAAAGTGTCTATTTGATGAGAAGGCATACAAAAGAATACCTTCTGCTGCAAAAAGGCAATCTCTCCCCTACAATGTTTTGCCCATAATATCTACTCAAAAATACATTTTGAATGAATGAACGTGGCACAATTGATTAGTAAAATGATTCAATATAACAATACTTTGTCTTCAGCATTTACTGTTTTTATTATTAAGTGGAACTAAAAATCCAGATCTAACATTATTTCCATTATACCATCCTTTCAACTGGAATTAGAAGGTGAACGTTTTCAGGAGACAGCTCATATATTTGCCCACAGAAGTAGTGGGGTGGTTAGGCTTCACCAAACTAGAGCTAGTTTATAATTTAATGTTTTTTGCTGTGAGATTAGAAGAAGACCACAGTTAGGGAACAAAATTTCAAATTCTCTCCATATCAAAAGACTAGTAGTAAGAGAGAAGGGAAGGTTCTACTAAAGAAAATAATAAAATTATAGAACTTGATCCTTAGAAGAGGTCTTAAAGGTCATCTAGTCCCATGCCTACCTGAAGTATGAATCTCCTCTACATCAACTTCAAGGAATGGTCATCTTTTGTACTTACATGTGGCAAGTGCCCATCCTTCTATCTTTTGTGCATATTCTTTGAAAATATGAATTCATAGGGGCAGCTAGGTGGTGCAGTGGATAGAGCACCAGCCCTGGATTCAGGAGGACCTGAATTCAAATCCGGCCTCAGACATTAACACTTACTACCTATGTGAGCCTGGACAAGCCACTTAATGCCATTACCTAGCCAAAAAAAGAAAATATGAATTCATTGTTGAACTCATTTTGCAGCCACATTTAGTCTCCTTATCAGAAACATTTATGAGTACATCATCAGAATTTCCCTTTTGAGAGTCTCTCATGCCTGTTAAACTAATTCATCTTTTATCTCTAGGACATTATCAGACTATGCCCAGTGTTCCCCTTTTTAGCCTATTAGGAAGTAATTTCAACTTCAATCAGCTATTCCACTGAATTCATCAGAATTTGGTCGAAAATTGAAGCTCTTCTCATTGTTTCATCTACATCCAAAAGAAGAGCTTATCAACAAGGTAATTCCAAATATTTACCAAATAGTGTACTTTTAGCAGAGTGGGACCTCTAGCACATGCCTAGATCATTTTTTGTTTCCCCAGAACAACTATATCCTTATCCTTTGCCTGTTTATTATCTTTCTTAGGAATTTGTCATACCTTTCTTCCATCTGATCTTGCAGTCAGTCTCACAAAGATATGGCTTGTGGTTCTCCCTCCTTTTTCCCTCATCTAATGCTTTCCATCATTCTTGCTTTTAAATTCCAAGATTTTCAGAGAGCTACATAGGATGTCCCAAAAGCCTTAGCACAGTTTTAATTTATTAAAAACTTGTCGGTAATCCTGGATATCTTCTCAAAACATATTACTCCAGTCCCTCTTTCCAACCCACCACCAATACCAATCTAATGTATTTTTTAAGAGAAACATTCTTCCCTTATCACATTCCATTCATAAATCACATTTCTACAAATCTTGAGGGTACCTGTGAAGTGAAATACTTCCTCATCTAATGATCTTCACTTTCTTTTGATGTTGTTGTTCGGCCTTTTCAGGCATGTCCAACTCTTCATGACCTCATTTGGGGTTTCCTTGGCAAAGATACTACAGTGGTTTCCATCTCCTTCTCCAGCTTATTTTACAGTTGAAGAAACTAGGCAAACAGGGTTAAGTGACTTGTCCGTGGTCACACAGCTAGTAAGTGTCTGAGGCCAGATTTGAACTCAGGTCTTCCTGACTCCAGGCCCTGGCACTCTATCCACCATACCACCTAGCTTTGTTTATTACACTGTAATGTACATAAATATCTGAGGCCATGAGTATCATTTCTGTCCTTCTGAATAGTTTTTTTCTTAACTAGACATCTCAACTCCTAGTCTTCCTTTTTTATTATACCTGTCACATGCCACATATTCCAGTATGGTGGTTTCATTTGGCCCCTTTCCCCTTCTCTTCCACTTTCCATTTAAAGCTCTCTTTATCAGATCAGCAAGTCTTCAGGCAAACATATTTATTCTAGTTCTTGTTAAATGTATTCTTTTCCCCAACCACGGTCCAGAAAACTAAAATCAGAAATCTCACTTCCTAGCCAGCTGTTCACTTCCCATATCCTCCTTTTCTTTCTAAAATCCCAGCCTTCAGAAAAAAAAAAAAAAAACAAAACTCCGCATGCCCCCAAGTCTTTTAGTTTCCTGCCATGACTTCATAATCCCTAGATATCCTTCCTAGGTTTCTTCTGATGGTATCATTCATTCCAGCATTCCCAGAAATGGATAATGGTCAGCAGTTGTGATAGGTCCCAGGAGGCTCATCGTTGTATTCTGGATACAGGCCCCAAGAATTCAAATCAATTCAAGAAACACTTATTAAGTACCTACTATATACACGAATTTGTTCTGGGGAAGATAAAAGAATAAATAATAATTTTAATATCCTAATCCTCTAGTCTATCATTTTATGTTTTATTTAGGAAACCTCCCCTTATACTTCTTGGTATATAGTTTTCCTGCTTTTCACATTTAGGTTCTTGACCTTTAATACTCTTCTCTACGAGCTGATCTTCTTCAACACACCCTTTTCATAGGTTGTGCCTTTCCATTTCTAAGTATGTAATTCCAGATAATTTGAAAAAGTCAAAGAAAATATAAATCTAAGCTACCTATAAAAAGGCATAATGGAAGTATGAAGGTTATGGGAGTTCATGGTTCAGTGAACAGGTAAGGCAAATAGGCACTTTGACTTGGCAGTTCACAATAAGAGTTGTCAGGGAATGGCATGAGCTTAAAGTTGAAGATTCAATTCACTTCAACAAGCTTTATTAATTGCCTGCCAAGTGCCAGGTTCCATGGTGAGGTGCTGATGATAGAAACACAAAAATGAAAATAATCCTTCTTTCAAGGAGTTTCTATTCTAATGGGGGAGGGAAACTGCATGTACATGGATAAGTAAATTCAAAATAAATACAAAGTAATTTGGGGGGCTGGACACTGAGTGAGGGACTCAGGAAAAGCCTCCTGTAGGAGATAGATAGCACTTGAACTGAGTCTTGAAGGTAGCTAGGCATTCCAAGAGGGAGAAGGAAGAAAGAAGAGCACTTCAGGTAGAGGGAGCATTCTATAGAAAAACATGGAGGTAGGAGATGGAATGTGGTATATGCAGACACCTGGTAGACCAGTTTGGCTGGGACATAGAATGTGCGACTGGGAGTAATGAAATCAGACTGCAAGGACAGATTGGAACTAGGGCTTTCAATACCAAAGGAGTTTGTAATTTGTCCTAGAAGCAAAAGGGGACACGAGCTTTTTGAGCGATGGGTAGTCAGACCTGTGCTTAACAATATCAGTTCAGCAGCTATGTGGAGGACGGGTTAGAGAGAGGAGATGCTGGAAGCAGAGAAACAATTTAGGTGAGTGGAGAGGGTGATAGGTGTTAGCTGTGTCGTAGAAGTAGAATAAAGAAGACTTGTTCCCACCCCCTCCTCATCCATGGAATGCTTTCTGCTTCTTCCTGGCTTCCTTGGCTTCCTTTGAGTCCCAACTGAAATCTCATCTTCTACAGGAAGTCTTTCCCAAACCTTCTTAATTCTAGTGCCTTCCCTCTGTTGCTCATTTCCAGTTTATCCTGTGTTTAACTTGTTTGTACATGGTTGCTTGTATGTTATCTCCCAGATTAAACTGTGAACTCCTCAAAACCAGGCACTGTCTTTTCCCTTTCTTTGTATCCCTAGTGTTTAGCACAGTGCCTGGCATATAGTAGGTGATTAATAAATATTTGACTGACTGATTGGATTAGGTCCAAGTATAAGTTAAGACAGTATCCTTGGGATTGGAATCTTGGGGTACTACAAGTATGCTGGTATCTTTGACAGAAATAGAGATGTTTGGGTGAGGGTAGGTTTAAGGAAAAACGTATTAGGGGCCACTGGGTGGCACAGTGAATGGAGCTCTGGCCTCAGAGGCAGGAGGACTTGAGTTCAAATCCAGCCTCAGACTCTTGACACTTACTAGCTGTGTGACCTTGGGCAAGTCACTTAACCCTAATTGCCTCACTACCAAAAAAATTAAATTAAAAATAAAAAAATTTTTAAAGGAGCTAAAGAAAGAGATCAAAGGCTAGATAGGTAGATTTGAAAATCATATGCACAGAAGTTGATAGCATGAGAGCTTACCAGTATAGAGAAAAGAGAAAGTATATGTAGAGAGAAGAGAAGAGCACAGGGCAAATGCTAGGTCGAGGAGAACATTAATGATTATCCTCCATAAAAGACTGAGGAATAGTCAGATAGGCAAGAGAACCATAAGGGAACAATGTCAATGAAAAACCCAGGGAAGAAAGAATATCCAGGAACATGGAGTGATCAACAATATCAAATGCTAATAATGTGGGACACTTTATGTTTATAAATATATAAATTCAGTGTCAAGATTGAATTGAAATGGGAAGTGAGGCAACTGATTGGCAATGATTGTGTTGTTTTTGTCTCTTCCCAAGCATGCCTGCTCTGGCCATAAAGAAGGAGCTTATGAGGGCCTGTTACAAAGCAAAGGGGAAGAACAAAATGACCTGAACTTTGAAGAAAATATACATATTAAGCTAAATTATAGGTAGTACCACTAAGCAAATATTGTAATAGCAATAATGAAGGTATAGCTTTTTCAATTCTATAGTCAATATATAGAATTATTGAGGTCCAGGTTTGACAATAATCAATGCAAAGTGATCACCCTAGAGGAAGGAAGAGAAAAACAGAATGATAGTGGAAAAAGAATGCATTAAAATTCTTCAGATTTTGGAGAAGATGGAAAATAATTCAAAACTAAATTGGGAAGGTATACTTGAAGAAGGTAAAAAAATTTTAAAATTATGAAAAACATAGATGAAGTAGCATGATGCACTAGAAATATTGGATTGGGAGTCATAGGACCCAGGTTCAAATCCTGGTTCTGCTACCAGCTACCATGGGACCATCATTAAATTACTTCCTGTTTCCTTCATAGGACCTTAAATCTATGATATCATGGTAAACTTTTGGAACTGTGTATATCTTTAAGACATAAAGCCAGGGTATGACATTTTGTGCTCCAAGAAGATTTTGCTTGCCATGTGTGTTATTGACCACCAAAGACTTTTAACCTTCACTGTCGTAACAAATACTTTACTTATTACAAAATACATAAGTATATGCCTTGGAATGAAGAATTTATGTTAAAAGTATGCACATTTATTAAAAAAAAAGATACAACAAATCTGTTCCTTATCTCACACCTTCCCCACTACATACTGTGCCCTAGATTGCTACTTTCCTTGCTCACTTCTCCTTCCCCAGTCTTTTCAAAGAGTAGGTTTAAGGATAGTAAGCTTTGAGGTGTTTTTCTTTCACTTACTGCATATTTGTAGGATCTTTTTTTTTCTTTTTAATGGTTTAACTTATAACCTTAACATTAATGTTTTAAAACAATAAACTTATAAAACAACAGGTAAAATCTTAACCTAAACCCTAACCTTTAAGAAGGCAAAACCAAACAAATTAGTTAACAAACAAGCAAAGAAAATGTCTTTGTTCTGTGTCCCCTCCAGTCTTTCCCAAAATTATATCATCTTTGGCCCTGTTTTCCTGTCTTCTTAAAAAAATATATGTCATCATAGTCGGTATGTATATAGATATATTTCTGATTATTTGGTCCTACATAATTTTCTATAAGTCTTTCCATATTTCTAAATATGAGTCATACTTATAATTTTTACTCCTGTAATATATTACATTAATATATTTTAATTTATTGCTATTTATCAGTTGCTGGATATAAGATGTTTCCAGTTTATTTGTTTTGATAGTTACCTGTGGTTTTTTTTTCACAGATAGGTCCTTTTTTCTGTTTTGTGATTCCATTTTATCTTACTGCTCTGAAAAATATTTGCAACAATCTATAGTTCTACCAATAGTGACCTACAGTCCCATTTCCTCTCAGCCCATCTAGTGAGTTTTATCCTTTTGGGCCAAAATTACCATTCTAGTAGGTGTAAGATAATATCTTCAGGTTTCTTGACTTGCATTTATCTTATTATTAGTTCATTTGAGGATATTTTACAGTTATTAATAGCTTGTATTTATTCTTTCACAAATTGCCTGTTCATGTTCTCAACAATTACTCCATTGGGATGAATGTATTATTAGTCTCAGAAATATGTATAAGTTCTGTGCAGATTCTGCATGTCAGAAATCTGACATACTTATTGAAAATAACATTTTTTCTGTCCATTTCTTTTCATTTTAAAATTGTGAATTTTTACACATAAGACTTTTTCTGTTGCTTTATGGAATAGTAAAGTCAATAAAATTTGAAAGAATACCTAAATGCCTAAATGAATCTGTGATCATATCAGTTCTGGAGTTACCATCAAAAATGTAGACCATAAGCCATACATGTGTGCCTGTCTTGTACAACTATTGTCTTCATCCTTCCAAAATTTTATCAAAGGAGATCTCGTGATTTGTGAAATGAAAGGTTTGGACTAGGTAAAGATTAAGTAGTCTTCCCACTGTAATTTATGATCCTATGAAGTTTCAAAGAAGCAGATTTAGATATAGTTTAAGGAAAAACTTCCTAATAATTAGAGTTATTCAGAAGAAGAATGGATTCGCTCAGGAGATGGGTTCTCTGCTTTTTGAAGTGGTCAAGCAAAGGCCTGTTATGACCATTTATAGAGGAAGTCTTAGTCAGATATTAATTGTTGTTGTTAGCATTAATAGTAGTAATAGTTGGCATTTAAAGAGTACTTTGAAATTTGTAAAGTATGTTGCATACTTTAACTCATTTAATCCTCACAAAAACCCTGTTCTTATCCTCATTTTACAGAAGTCACTCAGAGAGATCATACAATATGTTTCTGAGGTGTGATCTGAACCCAAAACTTAAACCTAGAGAGGTTGTTTCTGGAGTTTCTCCCAAATCCAGAGTTCTTTCATTCTGATTCATAGTGAGAAATTTTGTTACCAGCAGCAATATATGATCATAAGTTGTTACCAGAAGGAATATATGAATCATAGACAAGCTCAGGGCATGAAGATTTGAGATGTTCAGGATGTCAGAAGAGAAATGTTAATAGAAAAACATAATTAAAGACTAACTAAAATAATACCAAATAGGTGAAGTAACATGAAATCTTTAATTGAATTTTGACATTTGGCATTTAATGAAAACACATTGAGTCAGATAAAATAATATATCTTTGCTTTTACTGTAGACCTGCTCCTCCACATTCAGAGGTAGGGTTCTCATAGCTATAGGATGGGAGTCAGCAAACTTCTCTGACAACTTCTATTTTCTCTAGTTCCCTGGCATTTGAAACTCAAGACAATACAAAGATTGAAAAAGAAATAGCCACTCTTTCTGTTCAAAGGTGTACACAATTACTTTGTATGGTAAACATACTGTTGTGAAAGGCCACACTAGCATTGAAACCATCATTATTGATATTTATACTATAGTTTTCCTTGTAAGGCCTTATCCTGAAAGCTGGAGATGACTGATAAATTATACTGAGAAAATAGTGGAACAAAGTCTAATGGCCAATTAACTCTGTTTCCTACATGTTATCTTTATCACATGATAACATGACAAAGACAAAATAATTCTATAAAATTGTGCATATAAAATATGTGTAAATTCTCTTTTCTTAAGGAGATCATTCATGTTTGCTAGTCTGTTATATAACTTCATCCCATTTCCTTTCTACTAAGAATGTTGTGATAAACCATGTTAAACTTGGACTCCTTTTTTAATGTTTCCTTTGTCTCTTACTTTTCCATTTATTTATGCTGTGTTTTGAAAGTTTCCTTGCATTTTCTGAAGCCTTTAGAATGCTTAATGGGAAACATTGAGCTATTGAGGCTTTATATGTGTGTGTGTATATATGTGTGTGTGTGTGTGTGTGTGTGTTTTAATCCAATGCTGCCTCAGAACAAATGTTGTATTGTACATTATATGGAGCAGCCTGCCCTCCCTTCTGGAAAAGAGCACCTGGTGTTACTGGTTTCAAAGAATTTTTCAAGACTGGCAGTTGGATTCTCTTCATAGAAGTGTAACTGCACTTCACAGAAAGCTTGAAAAATGATATTCAGAGTTAAGGAGAATAGAGAATAGGTGTCAGCCTCTAAAAGAATAATAAGCAGCCGCAAGAACCTTCATTCAGAAAGGATTCAGATAGAAAGTGGAGACTGCTGAGAACCAAGTTTGCATTTTAGTGTAAGAATGCAAGACAAGAAGGACTGAGTGGGTTTCATCATAGTTTCCCTGCCAGCCTCTTTCTTAACCGCATTCATAAAAACAGAGGTCATGTGGAAAAAAATAAATAAAAGAAGGGTCTCCTGTATTAGCCAATGTTACTGAAATGTTTAATTAAAAAACTGAAACAAGCTAGTATGCAGCATAGAGTTTTTCCTCATCAGCCCCAGCATCTTCCTGAAAGATAGCCAGTTCACGTGAACTAGAGAGATTTCATGTCCAAATCAAAACTGTGATGCAAAGATTCGAGATGCCCTGTTTTAAAGTTTCCAAGATGATGATGATGATGATAAAAAGAAAAAAGGCAACTGAAACATGTTTTGCAAGGTCCAAACAGTGAATGGTTAAGGCCAGTCCTTTTAAGACTGATGGTGTTATCCTTCTCTGTCCTTAGAGTGTACAGATCAAGACCTTAACTTGCAGCTGCTCACTGATTAGAAATAGTTTCAAAGTCATCAGACTTTTATTTATTCCAGATATGAGATAAATCTCTAGACCAAGGAATCTGACCCTCTTGAAAATCACTTTCACAAATGTAGTGGTGCTATCTCAATTGCCTTCCCAGCATACACTTCCCATAAAAGGAAGAATTAAAAATTCTTGGATTATGTATCAACAAATAAACTTTTGGCAAAGGCCTAGGAAGAAAATCAAGCTAAGATTCAGATCAGTGAGAAAAACTCAGAAACCTAAACTGTGAACATTTGTTTTATATCATCACATCTAACATAACAGGCTAATTAAAGGACTCATTTCTTTTATAATCTTTATCATAAAATGGTATCTTCTACTATCCTAGCGTTGCTACTTAATACCTGTGAAATCTTGGGCAAGTCCCTTGGCTTCTTTGGGCTTTAGTTTCTACTGTAAGACCATGGGGTTGGACTAAATCACCTCTAAGCTTCTTCCAGTTCTTAATCTGTGATCCTATCAGAAATTCCTACAAAAAAACTGATTAACTTATAGAAATGGTCTTTATAACCACATGTATTATTTGAAACAAGCTAACAGAAAAACACAAGGAGTAAATTCCTTTTGTGTTCTGTTAGAAAATTGTTAGCTATCTTGCATTTTCATGCCATGAATCTGAATGAGGTGGAGATGGATCATGGTAAATCTGTCTCCACTATTGGAAATAATACTAACAGTGCATTGCTGTACTTAAGAATCAGAATTATGATCATTTTCACAGATGGAGGATGCTGTATATAACATATGTATAATGTATATTATTACATATCTACATGTATTTATGCAATATTTATGAGATTTTGAAAGTACTTTGAAAAAGTACAAAATGATATTAAAATGCATGCTACTATTATTATTGTAAGTTGGAATGTGCTCAAAGTTCTTTTTATTCCAATTAAATTTTTAAAATTCTGGAGTATCTAAGAAGTGCTTTCTCTTAAGTTGTTAAGATCAAGGACCCCTACATATAGATCTAATGCCCTGTGGTAGACTAGATAAAATGAGCATTGAACAGCTTAACTTTAAAAAGCAGAGATTACAAGCCAGGAAATAGGACAAGCTCAGTGAGTGAGGTATTCTGGAACAGCCTACTATAGGGGTGGGGAACCTGTTGCCTCAAGGCCATATGTGGCCTTTTAGGTCCTCAAGTGCAGCCCTTTGACCAAATCCAGACTTTACAGAACAAATCCTTTTATTAAGGGCTGCACTTGAGGACCTAGAGGGCCATGTGTAACCTCGAGGCCTCAGGTTCCCCACCCCTGTAAGATTTTGAAACATAAAGCAAGAATATTAGTTCTAATTCTGGTTCTATGAGAAGCTACTATAAGCCCCAAATAATAAAGTGACATAGCCAAAGCAATGGGTGAAGAGAATGTACAATTTAACCAAACTTAGTTTCTCCAAATAGGATTAAGTTAATTAGTAAAAATAGTTGTCAATACTAAAAACAATTCTGGATGACACATGCCAGTATAGCAGTCTTTATAAATCAGGAACCTTTAAATCAGGAACCTTGTATAACAGAATGTGCATTGTTTTATTCTGAAGATACTAGGTACTATTCAGAACTAAACTAAACTGAAATAACGTTATAGTTTTTCATAATGTTGGCAAGACCTCCATTTTAGATGGCAATCCCAGCCTCTATGGGGAAGAAGTGAGAAAAAAAATTTTATTAATGTATTTTTCAGTTGTTTCTGAAGGGAAATAGGAAGGGAAGTTACAAGTAAGTAGGACTAAGACTGATGATGTGACAGTAGCATGAACTAACAAAATTGAAACTAACAGCAAACTATTAGCTAAGAGAAACTATTAACAAAGTGGGAAGGGCTGGAATGAAATAGGACTAGGAACAATAGAAGATTGGGGTGTGGCTGGGTGAGAATGTGTGCAGTCCCAAGCATGAAGATCCAATTTCCTCTATCCTGTTCCATCCCTGCAGGCTCTTACTTTAGAGTTCCCCTGCATTCCATGAAGTCTCAAGCCAGATGGGTGAAAGCATGCTACCTCATCCTTTTATGCTTCTTCTTCCTTTTTCGCCTCCTCTTTTTCCTCCTACTTTCCTCCTGCTTCTAGTTGCTAAACTCCTTCCCTGCTATTAGCATAATTATATTAGGTATGGCCCCTTCTCTCTTCTGATACTGCCAACGCTCTAATACAGGCCCTCATCACCTCACACACTGATTATTGCAACAGCCTGCTGGTAGGTCTGCCTGCCTCGAGTCTCTCCCAACTCCATTCCATCCTGTGTTCAGCCACTAAAATGATTATCCTGAAACAAAAGTCTGATCTGGTCACCTCTCTACTCAGTAAAGTCCAGTAGCTTCCTATTGCCTTCAGGAGCAAATACAGAATCTGCTGTTTTGGCATTCAAAGTCTTTCATAACCTAGACCTCTCCTACCTTTCCATTTTCTTACACCTTACTCTCCAACACATACTCTTGCAATCTAGTGATATTGACCCTCTGGCTGTTCCATGAACAAGACACTCCATCTCTGGGCTCTGGACATTCTCTGTGGCTGTCCCCCAGGCCTGGAATTCTTTCCCTCCTCCACTCCAACTGCTGACCTCCATGGCTTCCTTTCTTTCTTTTTTTTTTTTTTTTTTTTGCTTTTTGGTGAGGCAATCGGGGTTAAGTGACTTGCCCAGGGTCACAGAGCTAGTAAGTGTCATGTGTCTGAGACCAGCTTTGAACTCAGGTCTTCCTGACTCCAAAGCCGGAGCTTTATCTACTGCATCACCTAGCTGCCCCAATGGCTTCCTTTAAGTACTAACTAAAATGCCACTGTGCATTTTTGAGTGCACTGTGCACTCAAGGGATACAATAAGAAGCAAAAGATGGCACTGCCCTCAAAGGGCTGGGGGAATATCAACAAAGTTATGCTATCACCCGCTAATCAGTAGGAATTGAATCTTTCTCAGAAATATATTAGAAATTTATCTGGGAGTGACTGACATGTACTTTATTCATTATAATTATTACCATGTAGTCTTAGGGAGATTATTTTCAAATAATTGAATCTGAAGATTAGGAAGACATGGAATATGAATCCTACCTCAAATAAAAGCCATAGCCCTTTGGCCAGATAGAGAGAAAACAAAGTGCTTCTGTTAACTCCATCATTGGGATCCCCAAAGCAACTGGGAAACCAGAAGAATGCCTAGATTACAAACCTCAGTGGTGATTAAAGCCTGCAAAGAATACTCCAAAGTCTCCCTTCCATCCCATTTAAATGTGTTCTATTTCCCAAAATATTGTTACAGTTGCTGCTATGGCTACCTTTAATCTTAATTTCCATCATCCCTCTCAATTATTCATGTAGTGAGATGGTCAAGTATCACCAGCTTCCAAGGAAGAGGCAACGAAGATCAGGCTGTAGCCTGATGCCATCAAACTTCAAGAAAACTGTTGTATAAAATATTTCACTCTATGCCAAAATTGCACCTACAGGTTGAACAGGAGGGATGACTCACATGCATACATCAAAATATTGACTCACTAAGCAAGTTTTCTCTAGCCTTGTCCTTTTTTAAATGTTTCATTGCCAGAGTATAGTGTAGGTGTCCCTCATGGTACCATATCGTTAACACAAAATATCAGTTATGGTCAGGGTTAAAAACTAGTGAAACTTAGTGAAAAACTAAGAAATCACTATAAAATCACTAAGAAATATCACTAAGAAATTCAGTTCAGCCATGTTTCTTCATTCTTATATGCATGCTGCTAAAGTCACACAACTATGCTAACAGGGTCCACCACAAATTTATGTTTGATGAGTTCAGTTGGGCCCTTAATGCTATCTGGAAATCCTTTCATTCTTCCCTAATTGTTCGTTTCAGCATTAATACCATTGACTACTCCCTTGCTGGCTTTTTGTGACACTGCTCTCCTGCCTCTCCTCCTACCTATCTGACCTGTCTTCAGTCTCCTTTACTGGACCATCATCTATGTCCATCCTCTTAACTGTGGATGTTCTGAAGCCTTAGCATCTATGAGCTCTATAATAAATGCTAGCTATTATTACTATTATCACCATTATCATCATCATCATCATCATCATCATTATCTCCACCCCTGTGCAGATCACTCTAAGATCTATATATCCAACTCTAGTCATTCTCCATATCACCAACTATCTTTTGGATATCTACAAATGGATATACATATCCATTATATGTGTTTGTGTGTATATATATATATACATATATATATATAATATGTATATATATACATATCCATACCAATGGACATACATATCCATTATTTGTATACATATATATATTATATGTATGTATAATATATATATCCATTATACATATCCCAGCATATACAAAATGGAATTAATTAGGTGTCCTTCAAACATGTCCCTCCTCAAAATTTCTGTTTTGAGGGCACCATCATCCTTCCGTTCACCCAACTCAGCAATCTTAGAATCATCCCCAACTCTTTCCTTTCCCATTCCCCCTGTCTCATGCAAAATCAATTGCCAAATCTCATTAGTTCTTTTTCCACAGTATCAATTACACTTCACTTAAATGGTCAGTACTCTGGTTCAGGCCTTTA
Organism: Vombatus ursinus; assembly: GCF_900497805.2. Classification (NCBI taxonomy): domain Eukaryota; kingdom Metazoa; phylum Chordata; class Mammalia; order Diprotodontia; family Vombatidae; genus Vombatus; species Vombatus ursinus. The sequence continues at coordinate 95,804,315 of NW_020954590.1, read as the reverse complement.
TTACTTCTAGCTTATCCTATTACTTCTTAATTGTACTCCTAGCTTCTGATCTTTTCCATCTCCAACCCATCTTCTACAATTCTACCAAGATAATCTTTTGAAATTATGAGTCTTACCATATCTTTCTTCTGCTCAAGAACTACTGAGGGCTCCCTCTTGCCTTTAGGATAAAATATAAACTCCTCAGCTTGGCATTTAAAACCCTTTAAAACCTTTACAGGCTTGTTTCACATCACTTCCCATTACACAAACTGCATTCCAGCCACACCAGCCCATTTGCTATCCCTCAAACTTAGCATTCCATTTCCACTTCAAATCAAATGAGATAATATTTGTAAAGCACTTAGCACAGTGCCCGGCACATAGTAGGCTCCCAATAAATTATTGTTCCTTTCTCCCCTTTCTCCCTCTCTCATCATTCATGCCTATGCATAAGCTTTTCCTCATGATTGAAACATACTCCCTTATCATCACCTTTTCTTTGTAATACCACTTAAGATGCTGAAAGACAGTTATTATGTCCCCCATGAGTCTCCTCTTCTCTAGGCTAAACAAGCCCAGCTTCATCAACCAATCCTTTTATGACATGGACTCAAGGCCCTTCACTATCCTGGTTGTCCTCTTCTTGATGTACTCCAGCTTATCCATGTCCTTCATTTCAGTACTTAGGCCAAAACTAAACACGGTACTCCAGATGCCATCCGACTAGTGCAGAGTATAGCAAGACCATCATTTCCTTCAATGGAGTCCAAGATCACATTAGTTCTTTGACTGCTACATCATATTGCTGGCTTGTTAGCCACTAAAACTCTCAGAAATCTTTTTTAGATAAGCTGCTGTTCAACCATGATTTGCCCATCTTTTCCTTGTAAATTTGATTTCTTGAACCCAAATGTAAGACTTTGTACTTAACCCTATTAAATTTCATCTTGTCCAAACCACCCCAATTTTTTAACCTGTCAAAAACTTCTTTTAACCTTGCTAGGCTTCAGTTTCCTCATCTGTAAAATGAGTGAGAGGATCTTTAAAGTCTCCTCTAGCTCCAGACTTATGGAGTTGTGGAAATACATTAGGTTGCCTAGGGAGAGTGTGCAGAATGAAAGATGACAAGGACAGAGGGGGCAAAAGAGGTAGAGATAGAAAACTTCCTTGTCAATTCTCTCCCAGCAGACTGTAGCCAACATATATAAGCATCTGAGGCATAATCCTTAACTGCTTTCAAAAAAGGAAAATCGGAAATTTGAATAGAATCTGATTTTGAGTTGACAACCTGTGTTGAGAAGATGAAGATGATGTACTTTTGATGACCTGTATGTATGGTCTAGTGGAAAGGAAATGATCTAATTATGAATTATACTAGATTCCTCTAAATAGCATTCTGCTGGATTCCACTCTGTGTTTACCGCCTTGTACCAGTGGTAGCATGAGGCCTTGGTGAGTCAAAGAAAGACATGCTTGCATAAGAGTTGCAAGACAGTACTCCCATTCATTGCATGAAGATACTAAGACAAGGGCAGGTACTTCTAAAATATGTTTTCAAAATTCCTATTTAATGCACATATTCTGTGACATGCCAAGGCCCTTAGTAACAGCCAGTTGAATGTTGTGACAACGTGGTGTGGGATGTGATGACAGCAGCATGTGTGGAATGTGGTGATATCAGGGGGGCAGAGTTGGATGAGTTTGGTGTTTGGTTTTTATTTCAGTGGGAGTTGTGCACGTGTTAGGACTGCAGTTTGGAGCTCTTTGTGGAGGGTATCATCTTAATGATATGTAGGAGGCTCAACTTCCTGACACAGAGCAGGAGTACAAATTTGACCCCTTTGCTTGTGAGTACCAGAAATCTTAATTAACCTAGAAGTATTTTGAAGCTATTTTTTAAAAAAGAACTGAAATATTTAAATGAATATTGCAATAAATATTATAAGAATCTCTAGTTTTAGTATGCATAATAAATTTTCTAAAGCTGACATCTTCTAAAGCCCCTTTGCTGACAACAAAGTATGTGTGTAGATGCTTATGTGTGCATATATGAATAAATATGCATATATACATATATGTTTATGTAAACACTTTTTGTAGGTCCTTTTCACAAAAAGAAATAAAATCAATTTTAGTACATTCTTTGTGGGAAAAAATTATACTTTGACATTTCTGATTAGGAAGAGGATGGCATAGTCTTACCTTCTAATTTCAGGGTCTCAGAGTGACAGTCTCTTTTGTGCCGTGTTATTCTGTTTGAATTAGATTTTCATTTAAGCATAAGGGCACAAAAATCTTGACAAATTAATTTTATACTATTAATCAAGAAAGAATTAATCTAGTAGATTGCTTTTGTTTAAAAATATTTTATTATCAGAATTTGATTATATTTCACGTAATTTTTGTTAAATTACTTATTCCTTTCAAGGAACTGTAGTGATTAAAGTGTTTTATAATGCACTCTTGTTTTCCATGAAACTCTAGTGTGGCCCTGTTTCCTGGCCACAGGAATGTAAGAACTTCTTGGCATATACCCTGACTAGGATTGGGTGGGACGATATATAATTAATGTCAAGTGTTATTGTCCTTCTCCAATGCCATCCACCCACTGACTCGTATCAGCTTCTTCCTGTTCTGTCTGTATTAAGAGTTTGGGTTACACCATTTTGGTTCTGATTATATCTGGGTAAAACTTTCTGCATTCCCTTTTTCAGAGTACGTATAAAATATCTGCCACGCTCTTGGGCCATACCAGGTGACTGAATCTCTGGAGCTTTTATCAGAAAGGAAAACAGGTTTATATAACAAGCTGACTCCTTTTGTAATTGGAAACAAAAAGGCAGTTTCTGTCTCTCCATTTCTACAGGTGGCCAAGTTGGGATCAGGTCTTATGCATTACTATTTTGAAAGTTTAGAGTATTTACTGAATGATAAGTGGCCATTATGTTTATAGACTCTATCTCATTTATCTGTTTCTTTTCTTATAGGCTAAAGAGACATGCTAAAGAGAAAGGATGAGTTGGAAAAGAATGAGTCATCATTTTTATAGTTAGAGGTAGGAATCAAATTAGCAAGGCTATTTGAGAAAAAAATTTCCTTTAATTCTCTGATTATGTCTTAGGGGTTTGATTCATTTCCTTTGTGCAACTAGCATGATAAAGAATGCAAATGAATGATATAAAATAGTGTCACATATCTTAGAGTCTATCAGTCAAAGGAATGAAAATGTAGGAATCATTTTAAATTAATTTGATGTGATTAATTTTGCAGAATAAAGCATCTAATAATTTTACATATTTAATAAAAGCCTAAAAATGTAAGTTTTAGATTGGAATACACTTTGTGTTTGACTATAGCATTTACTAATTAAATGGAATTTGGATTTCTAGATAGAGCTTAAAATATAGAAACTATGTGTTCTTGCCCAGAGATGGAGTGGAACTGAGGAGGATCAGTAAAATGTGGTTGCTTGGAGTCTTGCAAATTTAATCAGAAGAGTTTTGCATGAAGAAGAGAGGGGGAGGACTAAGATTTGTGTGTGTGTGTGTGTGTGTGAATATGACATAATGATATATAGTCCTTCTTTCAAAAAGTGGGCAAAGTAATGAGGATAAGTGCTGTTCTGGACCTGATTCTGACCAACAAGGAGTTTAGTCAACAAGAACTGGTTGCTGAAGTAGAATTGACAGAAACCTTTGGGGAAAGTGATACGCCATCTTAAAATCTGCAATAAGAAAAAAGAGAAATCTTAAGTATAGTAAGACACACATCCTAGAAAGAATGGAAACCTTCAAGAATGAAATTCTGAAAAAACAAAAAGAACTAAAGTCCAGTTTTTTTTGAAGCACCTGTTTTAAGAGACAGGTATGAATACCCAGGAGACTCATTAGTCAACTTTGGTTTTTTGAAGTTATATGTAGCATCATTCTATGAAAATGTCAGGAGCGTTAAAGAACTTCAGAATGAACTAGGGCTGGTAAGGAATGCTAAAGACAAAAAAAAAAGATGATTTTAGAGCTGTGTTGGAAAAAAGAGGAAATCAAAGAAGGTATGTGATAATACTCAGGGTGGACAGAACAGTGATATTGGACAATAGAGATAAGGTCATCTTCACTCCATGTCACTTGCACTCTGGTTATCATCCTCATCTTCCCTCCATCAGACCCCTTAGACTCTATCCTTGAGAAGTCAGATTCTGATAGGTGAGCTTTTGTCTTGGATTGTCCCAAACCAGGTCTCCACACCACTTCCTGGCCATCTCCATAGCATGCCACCACTGATGTCCTATTCTTTCTTCCACTTTCCTGTTTCCCCATTAGGATGAAAGTTATGACTACAAGGAACGTCTTGCTCTCTTGTAATTATATCTTCAGTGCTTAATAGTGCCTAACACATAATATGTGCTTAATAAATGCTTTCTCAGTCTATCTAAAGGCAGAAATAACTAAATCCAATTTCACTTGTTTTCTCTGCCAAGGAGAATGATCTTTGGTTTATAGAGGACAGAATGAAAATGGCTAATAGGGAGTTGAACTCAAAGTAAAGAAATCCAAAAAAGTGTGCCTAGATGCTCCTGATGCTTTCAAATCACTAGGCTTAGACTAACTAAATTCTACTTGTAGGTATGAATACTTACTCAGTAACCTTTGAAGGATAGGGATAGAGATAGGAATAGGGATAAGGATAGGACCTGGACCTATAATTTAATTGGTTTAGTGAACTGAGAAAACCTCTTAACCAACAAGTAGAGAAGTGACTTGCTCAGGGTCACACAAGCAGTATAGGTCAATCAGGACTTAAACCCAGGTCTTTCTGCCAGCTCTTTATCCTGATAACAGAAAAGATATTGAAGAATGAGAGAAGGGCAAATACCCCATTTTTCAAGAAGAGAATCGAGTATGAAAATAACACTAAGAACAACAGTAGCTAGCATTTAGATAGCACCTACTATGCCCCAGACACTGTAGTAAGCACTTTACAGTTATCTCATTTGAAAACTGTAGATCAATGAACTTTACTTTGATTCCTGGCAAAATTTTAGAATGTATTATCATAAAGATATTAAGTGAAAAGGAAACAGTGTTCAAAAAGAGCCAACATGGCTACCTTAAAAACAAATCATGCTAGACTACCCTTATTGCCTTTCTTAACAGGCCTACTGGATTGTTGTAGAATTTGGTTGAATAGATTTGAGTAAAGGTTTTGACAAGATGAAGAATTGAAGGCTAGATAATAGTAAAATGAGTAGTTTGGACCTGACTGAATGACAAGACCCAAAAAGTACTATTAATGGTTTTACATCACCTTAAAAGACAGTTTCTACTAGAATGCCTTAAGGAGCTGTGCTTGATCGTGTACTGTTTAATATTTTTGTCAATGACTTGGCTAAAGGTGTGCTTATGTTATTTGCAAATAATACAAAGCTGGGAGGTATTGCCCAACATGTCAGATGACAGATTCTAAATTCATAGAGACCTTGACAATTTGGAACACTGGACTGAATTATTAACAATGTTCAGTTTATTAGAGCTCAATGTAAGGTCTTACACTTGGCTTCAAAAACTCAATACAAGATAGAGGAGGTGTAGTTAGATAGCAGTTCATCTGAAAAATATCTGTGGGTGTAAGTAGATTTGTGGGTTCCATGTGATATGGCAGCCAAAAAAGCTATTAAGAGATCAAGGCAGATGACAGCCCTGCTCTGTTCTCCCCTGGTCAGTTCACTTCTGCAGTATTGTTTTTGTTTCTGGGTACCACATTCTAAAAAAAGACATTAATAAGCTGTGGTGTCCAAAGGAGAAGATTTTGGTGGGACCCAAGAGCAATTTTCTGGTATGTCATGTGGAAGAGGGATTAGATTAATTCTACTTGTCCCCAGAGGGCAAAACAAAGAGCAATGGGTGGGAGAGAGGGACATTTCACCTTTCTAAAGGAAAAAAGTGCTAGAAATTAGAGTATTTGAAAAGTGTAATAGACTCTTTTCAGCAATATCAGTTTCTATCACCCGAGAGCTTGTTAAACAAAGACTAAATGACCACTTTTGGGGGATATCGAAGAGGGGAGGGTTGGACTAGATGGCTTGTGAGGTAACTTCCCGTTATGAGATTTTGTGATTCTGATTTTGTGTTCTACAACATTTAATATGCCAAGGACAGGTCATCATCTTAATCCTTAAACCAAAAGTTTTCATTTGGTCTATCAGGATATTTTGTTCATGAGAACATATGTCCAATATATCAGTAGGAAAACCAAATTCATTTATTGAAAATTTATGTTGCAACTACCTTTCTGGGACTCATTATGTTTATGAAATGAAATATTTTTTTAAAAAAAAGACAAACTATACGTAATTAAAGAAAGCAAAATGGAGAGTGAAAGGCTAAATCATGGGGTGCTTATACAGAAGAAGATAGGAGTAAAGAATTTAAAACCAGTCACACTGTAGTTTGCTGTCGTAAAAGCTCTGGAAATGGTGTACTTAGGAATGTATTGTTAAGGACAATTTTAAACCAAGAAAATAAGCAGTGAAGAATTTAGAAGTAAGAGTAATTAATGACTCTTAGTGAAAGTTATATAGTAGTGTAAGGGTCTGTCCATTTTAAGGTACTAGAAGTATCACAAAGAATAGAGTACTGGGCCTAGCATCAGAAAGAATTGAGTTCAAACACAGCTCCATGTCTGTAACTCTGGACAAGTCATTTAGCCTCTGCCTGACTCCTTTACTGTAGAATGTAAATAATAACAGCACCTACCTCACAGGGTTATTGTGAGGATCAAATGAGATCATATTTGTAAAGTACTTAGCACAGTACCTGGCACATAGTAGGCTCTCCATAAATGTATGTTTTCTACCTTTCTGCTACCCTGTCCTCCATGCCTGGAATAGAGGCCCCCTGCTCTCCCTCCTCATCTCCGGCCCTGGCTTCCTTCAACTTTCACCTTCTGTAAGCAGCCTCTCCCAAACCCCCTTAAATCTAGTGCCTTTCTTTTATTGAGTATTTCCAGTTGATCCTGTGTACAGCTTTTTTATACACAGTTGTTTGCATGTTGTCTGCTTCTTGAGATTGAAGGCTGTGATATGCTCTTCTTTTCATTTCTAGACTTAGCACAGTGCCTGGCACATAATAGCCACCTGATAAATTTTATTGTCTGACTGATTCACATGGAGCAGTTTAGTACTGAAAAAGGCAGAAGAAGAACTTTTCTATAAATAAAAATAGTTATATCAACCAGTAAAGGATGTCAAACATTATTGTCGTCATGGATGAACATTTTGATACCTAAAATGAATAGGGAAAATGCTTTAATAAAAACTTTTAAAATATGTGTACTAAGTAATTTTGGACAAAAAATTAACTGTGGCATAAATATAAAGACTTAGATAATCTTGTAAAATATGTAGGATGATGTTTGTATGAAAAGAGCATGATGGTTTTAAAGGGGCAGAAGAATTATTTTTATTTGTTAAAAACTGGAAAAATGCAAATATGAAGAAAGTTCAGAGACAAAAAATGAGATGGAGGACCATGTTGAGAATTTAGAAACTTAGAGCTGCAAGGTATAGTCCCTCAGCTTATTTGCATATAACTGTTTTAACACCAAAGAGAGTAAAAAAAATTTTGGGGGGAGGCTAGGCAATATGGTTAAGTGACTTGCCCAGGGTCACACAGCTAGTAAGTGTTATGTGTCTGACGTAGTATTTGAACTCAGGTCCTCCTGAATCCAGGACCGGTGCTTTATCCACTGTGCCACCTAGCTCCCCCGAGAGTAAAAAATTTTTAAATGAGGTAGCATATGAAATGAGATGTATAAAAGTATTTGGGAGCTAATGTCATATAAAAAAGTATTTATTGTCAATTTCTTAGGGAATTTTTAAAGGTAACTTTTAAGTGAAAAGTGAGTCATTTAAGTGCCAAGAGGCTCTGTTTCAAGTCATTGAAAGGTACAGGAGAAAGAAGAAACAAGAAGCTCAACCTCATTGGACGAGAGCTTCAGTTTTGACGTTGTTCTTTAGTGCTCTCCAGAATTCAAGAGAGGTAAAGCCCCATAGAAACACCTGTTGCTCTTTACTGTCCACCTCTGGTTTGATAGGGAAAAGCAGAAAAGGGAAATGAAGGTCTGACATACCTTTGCTGTATCAGAACTGTGACTAGGTTAGTCAACCTTGCTCAAAGAGTCAAATTGAGCTATATTCACTTCGAGCTTTGTTCTGACTGAATGACCCAGTATCTTGGTGAATGAGCTGCTGGAGAGTTTGGCATGTAATGCCCTCTGAGAGCTTGATGAGCTTTGAAGTTCTCTGACTGAAAGGGAACTCTTGCTGTACAAATTAATAGTGTAACATCTTTCCCATGCTCTTTTAAGGGTTATCATAAGGTGAAATAGCTTGTAAACACTACATTTGTTCAAGAACTGAAGAGAAGATTTGCATAGCTATAAAACTAAATATAAGCAGAGAAGCAGTTTTGTGTGGTACATAAGTTCTTGAATAGAGCAATGACATTAAAAACTATATTCCAGAGTTATGAGTCACATCTCAAGTCCTTACTAAAGAAAGTAGCCAAATAATAGCAGATATTAGCAAAACAGGAAAGAAACATAAGCAAAAAATAAAATAAAATAAAAGTAACCAAACCACAGACAGGACAAAAACTTTGGCTATTGAATTAAGGATCAGATTGATCTTACTGGACAGGAAAAAAGATAGAAGCAGTTGATGAGGCTACCCAACAGTATTAAGTCTTACTGCAAGAAATCAAAAAAATCATTCCATAGCTTTTTTTTCCCAGTTGATTAATTGCTTTACAAATCCATAAAAGTCCTCAAAAATTCTTCCCTTCATCCCATTCCTATTGTGGTGATATCTCTTTGTGCTTAGATATTGTGATAGATACAGGCTCGTTTATATTTAAAATATCAGTTTGTCTCAGAAGTGCAAAATTGAATTCTTCACTACAAGATTACAAATTGAAATATGAGTAGTTACATGAACATTTATGGTTTGTTTGGAAAATGAGGCCGAACTCAATATAAACAATTTAATTATCAGAGTAGAGTAGAATGAGATTTGGATTGCTCTTCTAGTTTTTTATTTGATAGCATTACTTTCTTTCTAGAAACAGTTGCTGTCAAAAGTGACTGCTTAAAGCAAGTAATTTGTTTTAGTAAGACACTTGCTTAAAAGTTCAAAAATAAATTCTGTGTAGTTTTGTCAGCTCTCATTTGGCTATTTCACTTGCTGAGCAAGTCAGCTCTTAGTAGAAACGGTTCACTGTAAGAGCATTGTGGTTTCCAATTCCTTCTTTTGCAAACCATTGCTTATAGTCTATTCCATTACTTGTTGGCATTTAGATTATACAGTTGGATTATAATAACATAATAGAACTGCTTTCTTGGTTGTTGAGGTTTCTTTCTATGCATACTTATTTTCAGTTAAATACCCTGCTCTTCTTGCCTTTTTTCCATTGGAAAATAGATTCTTTACTCCCCTGTAATCATTTATGGTTCCCCTCCCCTAACCCAGACCCTGAATCATTAGAGGTTTGCTTAAAAAAAGATATATTTTAAGTTTTTTTTAATTTCATATCTCTTCTTTTTTATGGAAGAAATAATCTTTGCTCCTCAAAACTATTTCCATTTTTTTTTAAAAAAAAATCTTTAATGGAGGTAGTTTCAGAGAAATATCGCTAGCAAATACAAATATCAAATATTTTAAAATTGTATCATCTCATAGAATTAAATAATTTTAGAACAGAAGGGGATGACTTTAGAGAACATAATACAAGTTTTAGGAAAATAATTTCAGGGGAACAATTGTATGAAAATATGAAAGAATTCTAGTAGATACCCAAATTAATATCTCGCTTTGTGCCTTGAGCTATACCCTGCCTTCATTATTGTTCCTTGAGGGAGGAGAACTCAGCAAAAGATATGACTGGTAGATAATTATCTAGAGTAAAAAACTGATTTTAGTGTCGTGGAATTTTAAGACTAGGACAGACATTTGAAGTTATCTAGTCCAACACCCTGATTTTACAGATGAGGAACATGAGTCCCAAAATGGGGGAAATTAGGCCTCCTAATGCTAAGTCCAGAATTTTTCCCACCAAACCATACTTCCTGCCCTGTACTATGGGTGAGCAGCTTTGAAATCTAACATACAAATAATATCCATTCATTCAGCAAAAATAATTACTGTATGCATTTCATTCTGCTGAATACTGTGACAGATACAAAGAGAGCTTAAGATGTAAACCCTGTTCGAAAAGAATTCACACTCCAGTTAGAGAAACCAGGCATACATTTATGGAGGAAGAGGGATTTGAAATAGGTCTTGAAATGGATAGGTTTGGCTAGGTTATAGAGGAGAGACTAAGGAAAAAACATTACAGGCTGAGTGTTTTTGTTGTTGTTCACTTGTTTCAGTTATTTCCAATTCTTTAGGACCCCATTTGGGGTTTTCTTGGCAAAGATACTGGAATGGTTTGCCATTTCCTTCTTCAGTTCACTTTACAGGAGGAACCTGAAGCAAACAGGGTTAGGTAACTTGCCCGGGATCACACAGCTAACAAGTGGCTGAGGCCTATTTGAATTGGGAAAGATGAGTCTTCCTGACTCCAGGTCCAGTAGTCTATCCAGTGTGCCACCTAGCTGCCCCTAGACTAAGTGTTATAGAACAATAAAAGATGTGGAGGCATTTGGTAGAACATAACCATTCCCCCCATGCAGTTAAGGCTAACTTTTCCTTAAAAGGTATTAAGATATTATTTGAGACTTGGTTGGCTCAGACTGTTCATGTCACTTCCTCATCTCCTAAGTACCGACTAACTCAAGTAATTGGAGGAGCTCTGAGATGCTTGACTGGTGGATCAGTGGGAGCTTCTCTCAACTGAATCAATTCAAGGAGTTCTCAATGTTTGTCATTGTTAAATATCCTTCTGTTACGGCTAAGTGAATCTTTTGGTAACTGTTGAATGACCTGTAAGTATCTTGTTTTGTCCCAGTATCCACCTCTTAAAAGCAAGAGTTATCTCAGTTCTTCTATTTGTATCCCAGGACATAACACAGTGCTTGAAACATAATAAGCACTTAATAAATGCTTTTTCATTCATTCATTCCTCTGTGTAGTATAGACAATATGGTAGACATACTATCCATATTTTTATCCAAGTAGTTAATGATTGAATTGAATTTAATGTTTATTGTATGCCTACTATGTGCCAGAGACTGTTGTGGCAAATGGATATACAGAGACAAGGAAATAGTCCCTGCCCTTGAAGAATTTACATTTTACCGGAGGAAAACAAAATATGCATAGATGACTAGATAAAATATTTCAGGACGGGGGAGAGTACTAGTAACTTGAGGAATCAAAAAAGGCCTCTTGAAGGAGCCGTCACTTTAGTAAAGTCTTCAAGGGAGCCAGGGACACTAAGGGGTGGAGGTGAGGAGAGAACATCCCAGCACAGGACCTAACACAGAACCCTGCATGCCAATGGAAACCTCCTTACAAGTTGGCATTGAACCCAATGAAGAAAATATCATTGAAGTGTGACAATATATTACATCATTCCTGTGCTATTTAAATTGCATACAAATGGTGATTTCATTGTAAGTCTTCTGCTCCAAGCTGCCTGGAGGTCCCTTTTGGATGTCCCCCTTCTCTGTCATAGCTCAGTCCTTTCTCCTTTAGTTGTTTGCCCCTATCCTGCTAAATATGTGGAGAAGTAGAGAGAGAGAGCTGTATCTCTGTCTATGTATACACACATACACACACATTATATATAATGTGGACAATGGCAGGTTTTCTTGGCAAA